>NC_061109.1:61519547-61539547 GCF_015104395.2 Macrobrachium nipponense
TAATTTATTTCCACTTGGTTCAGTAAATACATTAGCAAATGAAATATTAGGGAGATTAATTAAAAGTCAGAATATCTCTGCTCTCCCCCCACGGACAGTAATTGTTGCAGAAATTACTAAATATTAAACACTATACCAGGATGTATGTAACACCTGGTTAAAAATGTTCTGTATAACAGAATTCCATCTAATAAAAGGAGCCCACAAAAACACCAAAATACAGAGAGAGAATTACTATATTTCAGAGACTGCTGTCTCCCTCTTCAGGTAGATGAATGAGAAAAGTTACAGAAAAGGTGGTATTTATACCAAGAGGTCCATCCACAGGCAAGCCAATTTAGGTCACTCCCGCTGATAATCTTCCTTTAATCTTCTTGAGCGTCGGTAGGATGAAAACCTGGTCGACGATATCCGAGTCCCATGCTCCCTTTGAGATATTCATTACCTACCTCTCTTTGATCAAGGCCGATTCCACCATTTGACTCTTGCTGTATAAATTATATGCGAATTCCGTTTATCTATGGTTTGTTCATTATATGTTGACATAGTAAAACCGTGTTCTGTTGTCCATACCTAACTGATCATTTGTGCTGTATTAATCTCTGGGGAAGTGATTTTCCTGTAAATCCGATGTAAGATTGGTCACAGTCCAGGCATGGGATTTCGTAAACGCCTTTGTCCTTGGGGGATGTCTTTTGTTGGACGTTAATCAGGGATTTGCTTAAGGTATTTGGGTAAGTAAATGCAAAAGGGTTAGATTTTCCGAGGGTCTGGGTCACCGTCTTAATCGTGTCCAGGTGTGGAATTTTAATTTTAATTTTATTGTTGGGTGTGTCTCTGGTCTTGTCTTGAGGGGGTCGGTAGAAATTATGTTTGCTTTGTGAATTACTTTCTCAATTATATGGTCAGGATACCTTAAAGATGAAAGCTGTTTACAAATTAGTTCAAATTATTTTTCCAGGAAATCTGGAGAACAAATTCGTAAGGCTCTTAAGAATAGGTTGCTGGCTACGCCTATCTTGATAGGAATGTCATGATAGCTGAAGTAGTGAATGTATGAAAGTGAGAACGTTGGTTTTCTGTACATGGTAAATTTGTATTCTGTCGTGTCTGATTATTAAAACATGAAGAAAAGGAATTTTGTTGTCTGTTTCCCATTCAACTTTAAATTTCATGCTGGGCACTAATGCATTTAATTTTGAAAAAAAATTCATTAAAATTGCCCCATTTATTATCCCCAAATGTTAGAATATCATCGACATATCTCATCCACAGCATGTTTTTGGGTTTTATTACATTTATTACTGTAGTTTCAAAGTATTCCATGTACAGATTGGCTTAAACAGGACTTGAGGACTATCCATACCACACCCGAATTTTTGCTTATAGAATGATTCCCCGAATGAAAATACGTTATTAGATACACATAATTAAACTAACTTAATTAATTGGTCTAGTGCCAATGGGAAATGATCTTAATAAGGGGATAGGATAGTTTTTCTCTCAAAAATTGAAGAACGTCCTGTACTGGTACTTTTGTGAACAGGGAATCTACGGCAAGGCTTAAAAGTTTTATGTTGTGAAGTGGTACACAAAACTTTTAAGACTTGACGTAGATTAGCCAATTTTACGAGAACCGAATGCAAACGGACGTTAAAATCCTGTACGTAAGAATACCACATCTAGACTAAAAGAAAAAAAAACGTAATGAGAGAGATGATGGAATTTGAGAGAGAGCAAGTGAAAGTCGAGGGAAGAGCAAATTGGGCAAACTTTATTTTGTAGAAAGTTAAGCCTTTCCCTCGCAGGCTTTTTATCACTTCAAGTATTGGAAGTTTTTTCTTTTAACGTCAAACGAGGCAAGATGGTAGAATGACATTTGCGGTTCATTCACTTTTATTTTGACTGGCTGCAACTGTTCCCACTTCGCTTCTGTGCATACTAAAGAAATAACGCTATAATAAGTATAATAGCTTATTTATAAATCAAAATTAAAATTAATATTCTTCATAACACGAATATTCAATTCTCTTTTCCATTGCCCCTCTCTGACACACAAATACACACTGGTGTTTGTTTATCATATCAATCTTCGTCATGGTATACAATATCAATGCTTCTATGCGTTGTTCTCTCTCAGTAAACAAGCAGTTCTTTTTGTTTTACTATATCAAAAGAGATATTTCTCTCTCTCTCTCTCTCTCTCTCTCTCTCTCTCTCTCTCTCTCTCTCTTAAAAAAATAAGTTTTTTTGATTAGTATCATAACAACAGATATTTAGATCTCTCTCTCTTTCTGATCGGTATATATCGAACTCCCATACAATTCGTAATGGCAAACTGCTTTAAGTTTTAAAATCTCGAGAAAAAAAACGCTCACGAGAGGAACTCCAGTGGAGGCAATGTAGTTCTCACTTTCCTTTTCCATTTTTGTGCCTTTACTCAAATTGCCTACCCGATTTCTACATTTATGACTAACGAGGGAGAATGGAAGAAAAAGGAACCACTGCTAGAAAAGTTCAGTCTCGAGCAATGTTGTTGATTTTAGAAATGTTTTTGCGACAAATGGATTCATTTACTGTTGTTAACAATCCCTTCTTAGCAATTTCTAAATAAACACTTCAACTTTTAAACAGAAAGAGACTGGAATTGAGGTGTCCAGAGGTCCACACCTGGCCTCCTATTCCATTTCCACCTTACCACACTTACGGTCGCCCTAGGGCAAGGACCCGTGCTGGCATAAGCCAACCAACCTAGTCTTTGAGGATCTCCTACTCCTCTTTCGTTGAGGATTTTATCACATGAGAACACTATAAATATCATTTTGGATTTTTTCTTCAAGCATAAATATATTTTCGTTTGTGAACGAATAGGTGTTCCTGTGAATAAAAAGCAAAATGAAAAACGAAACAATAAAAAAAAAAAGGTGCGTCACATGAGATTTGCTCAGCAGTGCTACAAAACTCAAATCATCTCTTGATGTAGTGAAGAATTTCAGGATATCCACAGATGTTGAAAACTTAAGAAATCCCCTCACAAAATTCCAAAAGGAAACAAAATCCTTTTGAGACACTTACGTATCTGAAAACATTCCCCTTGAATGCAATCAGAAAAATGCCTTCATTCACTCTCAACAGGTAACCCAACACCATAAACCGAAGTGGGTTTAACAATCTCACAGCACTGCCTTTTTGTGCACGACCGACCGTCTGCGTCAGGAAGAACACACCTCTTATTCCCTCGAGGAGATAAGGAGGAGGTAATGATTTCATTCAGTCCTCGCCCGTGGTGGTGGTGTCCGGGGTCACAAGAAGACGTTGATCTCTCCTTCGAGATTTTATCTGGAGAATCTTCGAAATCGAGGGACCTCGAGTGCCCTCAGTTTCTGTTTGGGGAATTGCTCTCGGCGTCTTGGTTGTCTCTTGAAGTGAAGGAGGGATGATTCAACGAAACGCAAGAGGCTCTTACTAAGGTTGTTCAGCTTGGACAAGAAGTGGAGATAAGTACGTACTCGAAGAGAGAGAGAGAGAGAGAGAGAGAGAGAGAGAGAGAGAGAGAGAGAGGCTATTCAGCCCGGACAAGAAGTGGAGATAAGTAGTATGTAGTCGAAGAGAGAGAGAGAGAGAGTGAGTCTCGGCTCGGACGAGATGTAGAGATAATTGCGTATTCGGGGGGAGAGAGAGGCTTTTTCTCTCTATTTACTGGTGCAGCTGGTTTAGGGTAATAAGAAATCTATTTGAATCTTCACTAAACGGAAGATTTATCACTTTTAACGGACAGGGAAAAATGGCGCCAGAATTTTAAACGCTGTGCATAACATTTGCTTCCTTTCCTCATTTTCTATTTCATCAAAGAATCGACTATAAACAAGACCTTTTAAAATCTATCACATTTCTGCATTATTCACATCTTTGAGCCCTGAAAATAAGGTAAAGATTTGGTAACAGATGCATGATTATAAACAATTTTCTAAAGTTGAATACATTAGTCATGAAAATTAATTGTTTCCAGAAACTCTCTTTTCTCTCTTTTGATATCTCTCTCTCTCTCTTTACTCGTCTTCCGTTGTTTTTGCTCGTTACCTACTTCCTCTGGAGAAATATATGTTTACTTCAATGAGTCTCGATGTATTTATTTTAGCATTTTATCGCTACCCCCAACGAAATAAGGTTCATTTGTGTAATATTTTTTTTTGTGAGTACAATCCATCAGTGAATTTAAACAATCATGATGAACTGATGAGAATTTATGCACATCTGTACTTAGATACATGTAGTATATATATGTCTTACGAAAAAATCGTAAAACAGAGAAAGGATTCATATACACACACACACACACATACATATATATATTATATATATATATATATATATATATATATATATATATATAATACTACATATATGTATGTATATATATATATATATATATATATATATATATATATATATATATATATATATATATATATATATATATATATATAATATCTTCCGCAATCGCCAAGTCTTAAATAGGCGAAACTGCCGAAAAAATTGTATGGAATCATATATATATATATATATATATATATATATATAGTATATATATATATATATATATATATATATAGTATATATATATATAAGTAGCAATAATTAAGAACGAACGAATGTTAAATAACGGAAAAACCATGGAAGAAAATTGTCGCCTATGGAATATAAAGTGTTTACACTTCATGAAACAGGCCGCAAGGAAATTCCAAATTACTCTAATCATAACAGAGAGTAAAGATACCTGTACAGAGAGGTACGTAAACATATTAATTTCTTCATATGGTTACTGAAGTATCAGGGGAAAAAAAAAAATAAAAAATAAAATATATATATATATATATATATATATATATATATATATATATATATATATATATATATATATATATATATATATATTATTTTTTTTTTTTTTTTTTCCCTGATACTTCAGTAACCATATGAAGAAATTAATTATGTTTACGTACCTCTCTGTACAGGTATCTTTACTCTCTGTTATGATTAGAGTAATTTGGAATTTCCTTGCGGCCTGTTTCATGAAGTGTAAACACTTTATATTCCATGGGCGACAATTTTTCTTCTATGGTTTTTCCGTTATTTAACATTCGTTCGTTCTTAATTATTGCTACTTTCTAATTAAAGAAATGCTTTCTTTCTTTTATTTTGAATATTAAAATCTCTTGCTGGCTTGAATTTTTATATCGTTCTTTTTTCGCATTCGTAAAATGTGTTTTTCTTCTTATTTATGTAAATCCTTTCTTTTTCGACATTCACGACAAATATTTCCACAGCTTGAATACGACTGTATATCAAAGTAATAAACGCTACATAATTCAATGCCTCATATTCATGAATGAATTACTTAAAATTCAGAGTGGTCTTTTCCAGCAGAGTGCAAACGAATTTCGAGGAAGCCCGCGCAGGGGAAGGACAGATCCGGGTATTCCGCTAAATGGAGGATCTTTTATATAAACAGAAAAGGTCTCGTTTAACGACCTGCGTGCAATTAATTTCCAACGTACAGCCCATATTTTATTCCAGTCTAATTCCAATTCTCTTTTCTAAATTTAAAACGAAGTGGGAAGAAGCCAGACAACACTAATCGCAAAATCTACTGAATTTCGTTGTTTGAAAAAGAAAGAAGTCTCAAGAAATGTATTTTAACAATAAGTGATTTATTTTTCAAGCATATGTTGATTTGATTTTAATCCTTCGAATAACGTACATAAATCTTTTCAACATAAGGCTTTATTGTGTCTGGGAGAGGTATGTACTTTTTTGGCTTTTATTTTATTATATATATAATATATATATATATATATATATATATATATATATATATATATTATATATATATATATATAAGTTGAAAACCATCATGACCTTGAAACTTCATATTGACAATTAACGTTTTGCATAATAATTAGCTTGTGAAAACACTTGCAACCAAAGAACAGAAAAAAAAAAAACAGTTAACAGAGACACAATAATGTATGGAAATCAACAAATGAAAAAAACAATGATCGTTTGGGGAGTCATATTGACTTTGGAAACACAACAAAAATAACTGTGCGCAAACATATCTGGATGCCAAATAGATTAAGGAAAAAGTTGCACAGGTATTGACAATTTCTCGTGACCTTTTGGCCACATGAGGCAATACAAATTGGCACAGACAGTTGCAGATGCAGGACAACTTTTATAGGCATCAGTACAGGGTGAAGTTCATTGTTTTCTATCCAAACTTTCTGTAACTGTGTCAGGGAGAGAGAGTCACTGTTCTTTTTCCGTTTTTAAACCAGGAGACTTGGTTCTTTCCGACAGAGAGCTGAAGTTGGATTCTTTCATGACTTCCTTGTATCTGATTTGTCTTCCTTGTCTTCCTCTTTTATTTATTTATTTGTGTATTTATTTATCTATTTAATCACAATCACAACATCACTGAGGTTTTTGTCCGAAGGTTATGGAATAAGACTGCAATGGTACACCATAAGGATTCTCTAATTAGATGGATGTGTCGGCGTCATAACTAAATAATTGGATTTTTTTTTTCATTGCAGGGTCAATATAATTATATATGGAACTACGTTTTCATCAACTGAAATAAGATGTTATCCGAGTTAATCAGATAAGACGAAGACCAGTCGAGAGAGAGAGAGAGAGAGAGAGAGAGAGAGAGAGAGAGAGAGAGAGAGAGATGGGGTGGGGGCGAGTTCTGCTTTGCATGCTTAAGATAAAGAGAGAATAAGACAACACGTTATTCCATAATCTTTTGATGACAGTTTCTCTCTCCTCTCTCTCTCTCGCACTTAGCACCTTTGAACGCCTTCAGGCGAGTAGAATGTCCTTAGGTAAACATTCTCAGAATATTCTCTTTTTGTCACGAGCTCCATTAAGACATATGATCTCCATATCAGACCTACGAAACATTTTACCGGGACATGAGTGTTGGTAAACCTTGCTTAATGGAGGATGCGTGATGTCGCAATACTCACTCGCATTTGTTTGTCACAAAAAAGAAGCAAAACTTGCATTTGTTTGCCATAAAAAAGAAGCAAAAGAGGTTTTTGATATTATTACTTCTTTGCTTCAAAAGTTCAAAGGTTTGCATATAAAGATGACCCACTCATTACAATTCAGTTTATATCAAATTGTATCTAAGTTCTCTTATCTGTTTCAAAGAAATATATTACGTATTAGTGTAAATATGAACCATCAATATAATCTAAACTATAGCAAATACTTATAATGCCCCCCTCTCCTAAGTTTAGTTTGTGCAAGTTTACAGAGTATTCAGCTTATCAAGTAAAGATAGCAAAGCTCTAGAAACACAGAGGGAAGTAACGAATTCAGTAGTTTCAAACTATATCATGCATTTCCCAAGAGATATGACAATTGGCAAGGGAAATTAATAGGAATTAGTAAAATAATTTAAAGTCGATATTAAATAATTATATTAATTACCTTACAATTATTTCATTGCACCTCCACCAGTACAACCAACTGAACTCCGCACACCAACCCCCCCCCCCCCCCCGCCCCCCCCCCCCCCCCCCCAAAAAAAAAGTGCTATGGCATGACGAGAATATTAAGTGTTATAATACATGAATATACGGGTAGGCTACGGCATAAGATATAATTCTGTCAGCCGCTCTGCATTTATTATTAAAATGCTGCTGAAATTATTAAGCTAATTTTTATAACCATGTTCTCCCGATGTTTATATCATATATATTACTTATAAATCTTCAACAATTTTCTTGGACGCTTTTACCTCGACATTGTTCTGTTACGAAAGGAAATCAGGATTTCCGCTCGGTCTCGTTAATAAGGAGGGGAGGTATATTATGAAGAAGTTTTCAGTTTACCAACTGTCAAGAAATGAAACGGGACAAACAAATAAGCGAGATTATTATAAAGGTTTTTAAAACTTTCTTTAATTAGCGTAAAACATTTCCTCTCCTCTTTTTCTCAATTATGAAATGATAATTGACAACACAAAGGTTTCCAAGGAACAGAATTTATATTCTAAATTCTGTATATATTAAAAAAAAGTAATTGAAAAACATACCATAGTGTTTGATATTTGCCAAGGGCTGCGAAATACGGCAAATGTGACTAGACAATGATTCGGAAAAAAAGCCCAGTGGGATCAAAACACCCAACGCACCCAAGGAATATTTAACATTCGAAAAAGCGGGTTTATAAAACAGTAGTTTGCGCGGCGTGTGCACGCGCGTGTTTGGTTGACAGTGTGTTGGAAAAGAGCGAATCTTTTGCCAACGTGACCAGAGTAAATGGTGATTTACCCCACCCAAAACCCCGCATTCCCAAAGGGTCCCCAACCTTGTTGGATGTAGTAGGGGGGTATAAGCTAGTAACTGAAAAACAATTCATTTCATCGAAGTATTACTATCATAACCATTCAGAACACATTAAAACAAACACGAAAATACATAATTACTCTAGAAAAATGGAGTTGGAACTACTGTAAAAATTTACCCATCCTTGTATCAGCAGTGGAAGAACGATAAAACGGGCATGACAGTGGTAGGGAGGCGGCGTTGGAAAACTCAAAGCAGGCAATGATGTCGAATAAAGGGCGCTAACAGATACGCACATTGCAGCGATCCAAGCGAATCCGCTGCTCACAGCAGATAAGTACCTCTCAGAGGCAATCCCAACCTCTCTAGCGTTCAGAGGATCACTCACGGCAAACTTGGTCTGTTCCCGAAAAAAAAAAAAAAGTCTCTCTGCCTCCACGTCATCATGTAAAGGAAGAAATTATTGGATTAGAACTATCCTCCTTAACTACTCTAAAACAAATAACAAGCAAACAGCACCCAGTTACTAACAAGCAGCAAACATACGGCTGCGTGGGCGAAAAATAAATAAATAGATAAATATATAAATTAACGAACGAAAATACTTTCGGGCGTGATAATAAAATATATATATATATATATATATATATATATATATATATATATATATATATATATATATAATATATATATATATATAATATATATATATATATATAATGCGTAAGGTACACTCAATTCTGACAAGGTAATTTCTTCTCCGTAAGTTCTCGTGTCTACAAAACTGGAATACCGGGTTACTTCAAAGGAATCATTATGGCAATTTATCTGAAGACTATTTTATCTGACTTTTTCAAAGTTTACTGGTACTGTCAGGCGCTGTCTAACTGACGAAGTTTTTCGACATTTCGTGGCGTCAAAAGGGGCATATGTTGTTATATAGGCATAATTATTTGACACCGTAATAAAGGCCTTATACTTTCTGTTTTGCGTATGCTTGGATTTGACCACAAGAGACTGCATACTAAATGTTATTCAGTATTTGTATACTCCTAATGTATTAGTTTAATGAATAATATTTCCGGCCGCTGGAAAAGTGGCTCTTCTTCCCACGCAAAGAAAGGAGCCGATATTTGGCCTTGTCACCGATATTGGCAGAAAAATGTCTGGAAATATACCCATGCCACAGCGCCTTTAATTTATGGAAAACATGAAAATTATGAATACTAAATTGCTCAATATTTTCGAGATGGTTAACAAGAGACCATACTTTGGCTATCCAAGAGACGGAGTGGGCAGCAAAATCTATCGACCTGGCAGAGCAAGTGTTTTAAATCGATGCGCATATAAATCTAGTAGATTTTTACACGTGTGAATTGATAATATATACACGTATAAATGTAAATCTATACATGTATAAATGTTGCAAATCAATACTCGTATAACTATTTTAAACCTATGCATGTATAATTTTGGCAAATCTTTACATGCATAAATGCAGCAAATCTATACAAGTGAAAAATTTCAAATCTATAAACGTATAAATATTACAAATCTATACATGTATAAATGTTGTAAATATATGAGCCTATAAATAATGCAAATCTATACGCATGTGAATGTTGCAGATCTATATGCGTATGAATATTGTAAATTTATAAACGCGTAAATGTTGCAAATCTATATACATATAATTGTTGCAAACCTATTTGCGTATAAATGTTGTAAATCTATAACCGTAAATCTTTTGCAAATCTATACATGTATAAATGCTGCAAATCTACGCACGTATATTACCAATATATACACGTTTAAATGATGCAAATATATACATCAAAAATTCGTAAATCTATACACGTATACTTGAGGATCGTATAAAGATTCTCGTTCCATATCTCATGGGGAAGTAAGATTAAAACCTTTCAGTTTCCCTCGTAAATCTCAGTAACTCTTCGGCAAGACTTCCTAGGACTGCCTTCCGTTATCCAGATTTATATCATATATTATGCACTTATCTAAATTGAAAATAGGACTTCTGTCTCTCGAAAGATCAGAATAGACTCATCCCAAAGAGGGATTTTTTATTTTTTTCAATATCATCCATCCATGATTTTCTGGCATCTCCGGGGAATTTTTTTCTGGGGAAGGGGGCTCCCTCGCTCGAGCCTGGAAAAGTATTTGTATTCCTATGAGAAGGACATTTTGCTGAGGGCTTCCTTTCTCTTTACGAGAGTCCACGTGAATTTTTAACAGGAATCAGTTACGGGGAATTGAAGTTGCTCAATAACTAAACCCATTTGTCATGATGTCACTACGGTTCGTAGAGGTTCCAATATATAATATATATATATATATAATATATATATATATATATATATAATATATATATATACATGCATTAGCTACAAATGTCTTTTAATATCCAATTCGCTCTACTTAGGAATTAATATATTTTCATATGTGTTAACCAAGGGAAATTTTTCAGTTAATAATTTCGTTCTCTCGTAGGTTCGAACCATCGCACAGAGAGAAACATCAGGGCTTCAGTGAAGCTACCGACCAGGCCAACAACTTGTTCATTACCCTTTTATTACAGTTACTACTGATATATGCGTTAATTTATCAATTTATTTTAATAAGTGGGTCTCTTCTTTCTGTATTTTTCTTTACCTCGTCTTACTTCTTAGCGAAAACCGCACTCTTTGGAACTCCTGTGGGCTTGTTCCATATGCATAGGTGTCATCTTCTGAATGTAATATAATAATAATAATAATAATAATAATAATAATAATAATAATAATAATAATAATAGTAAAAACGCCCCTCAGATTTTGGGCGCCTTCGTAAATTCCCATTTAGACTCGCGGTTTTCGGACCCATAAATAAAAATAGGAAGACATTTGTTCCTCAGCATCGCCACAATAATCCTTTTTTCTTTCTTTCTTTTTCTTTTGAGGGGCCAAAGAAACTTCAGCGTTTACGATGCTTTAAAGGAGTCACAATATGTATTTCTCCTTCATCCTTTTTACGCAATAACTTTCTCTCTGCTTTCTCTCGCCTTTCTCTGCCTAAGCTTTTTTCTCCTTAAAGGATGACATCCATCAACTCCTTTTCGCCCGTGATGAGGAAACACAAAACATCAAATATTTCACTACGTTCCAAGGAATAACGAATCACTTCAGCTCTAAGATTTTAACAGCCATGTTTCTGAAAGAAGGCACGGCCATGTTTTCTCGTGTTCGCTGATGATTCGTTTTTTTTTTTTTTTTTTTTCTTAAAAAAAAAAAAAACAGAAAACCTATCTTCCTGAGACGGGGGGATCCAGCATGTACAAGAATTACACTGTAAATGAACAAGAACATCATGGTTATATCCACATCGAAACATTTATGTAATGAAAGATTTTCTCTCTCTCTCTCTCTCTCTCTCTCTCTCTAGATCGAAGCCCTAATCTCTGCCTAGACCTACTTCAGACAAGCTGGAATAACACACATAAGTGGGTGACGCCCGTTTTGATCTTAGTAAAACCTAACTAACAGAGCCTTTTACCAGAATCTTGTTGCTGTAATAATAATAATCATAATAATATTTTTTTTTTTTTTTTTTTTTTTTTTTTTTTATTTTTTTTTTTTTTTTTTTTTTTTTTTTTTTTTTTTTGCTCTATCGCAGTCCTCCAATTCGACTGGGTGGTTTTTATAGTGTGGGGTTCCGGGCTGCATCCTTCCTCCTTAGGAGTCCATCACTTATCTTACTATGTGCGCCGTTTTTAGGATCACACTCTTCTGCATGAGTCCTGGAGCTACTTCAGCCTCTAGTTTTTCTAGATTCCTTTTCAGGGATCTTGGGATCGTGCCTAGTGCTGCCTATGATTATGGGTACAAGATTTCCACTGGCATATCCCATATCCTTCTTATTTCTATTTTCAGATCTTGATACTATCCATTTTTTTTCCCTCTCTTCTCTTCAACTCTGGTGTCCATGGTATTGCGACATCAATGAGTGATTACTTTCTTCTCGACTTTGTCAATCACGTCACGTCTGGTCTATTTGCACGTATCACCCTATCCGTTCTGATACCCGATGACCCTTACAACCTGCCACCAAAGGGCCCTGCTGACCTAAGCCTACCTGCGGTGTACCACACGGCAGAAAATGCCTTCAAAACAGCAAAATCCTCTCTCAGATATAATTGGAAAAAAATCAGAAAAAATTGAGGATCAAATGATAATTATCAAGAATCTGGGACGTGATCAAGGACTACAGATCCCTAGACAGTCTTAAAACTGTGGAAACAAATAATCTCACACGGATCTGGGATGCGATCAAAGGAGTGCAGGGATCGATAGACAATCGCACTGATAGCCACCGACTACTACGAATGCAGCATCCAGTTTTTCCTCGCCTCCCAGCAACACGGAAGTGCCCCGTTCCGAGGGGACTGTTGATCAACCCCAACCGCTTCTCCCTCCCCAGTACCTCCGTGGAAGATATATCTCCGGTGATGATTACTAGCCCTCGTAATCCTCCCCACCCTATCTCTCCCCCCCAACCCCCATCGTAGATGCAGATGAAACTGATCATGAGGGGTCTGGCGGCTGGCAGATACAAACAAGCAGAAAGAAGAGAAGAACCTCCCGTTTGGCCGCCGGACCGAGCCCAACATTCGTGTTTTCGCACCTCGCCCGACACATGAGAAAGAGATGTCACATAGTAATTCACAATCTGCGCTCATCGGTGACGCTAGATGCCATAGTGGAGAGAGTCAAGTTTCTCACTGGCTCTGACCCACTCATCTCCCACGAACTCCCATGCAGGATTAAACATAAAGTGTCTTACAGGATTACCTGCCTATTTCAACACCTCGACGTTCTTAAAGGCGAGAATTTCGGTCCTAATATATTAGTTTCAAGATACAGACTAATCCGGGATCAACCAACCCCCAGGGGAACTTACTGACACTCCAACCAGGGTCATTTCCACCCCCGCAAAGTGCCAGCCAACCGCCCACTGGCGAGTGACTGCCCACTCTCCCCCTTGGCTAACCCCCCATCCACCCAAATGATCAGCGCATTCATCTCCCATCTTCGTGAGTAGCCATGGATACATTAAACATAATCTCTTGGAATATCTTTGGCCTCAAGCGGAACATTCCTCTCCTAAACATGTTCTGTAAAAATTTCAAAGGCATCATTGCATTGCAAGAAACGCTCCTCTGGCCACATGACCTTGCCATATGCGATTCAATTCATGAAGACTTCAGAAACCTTCTCGACTTCATCGATGCAAGTTACAGACCAAATCCTAGCCGGTCGCCCGAAAGGAGGCCTTTCTTTCCTGTGGCACAAATCGTTAGACAATACGATAAAGGTGATGACCTACAGGAGTGACAGATTGCTGGGGATTCAAGTGACAATAGGGAACTCTAAAATCCTAATTATCAATGTTTATATGCCATGGGAAAATAACAATAATTTTGATCATTACTGCAATGATCCTAGGGGAGCTACACAGTATTATTCATGACTCTCCAGCTGATCATATTTGTATAATAGGGGACCTTAATTCACACCCCACAAAACAATTTTATAATGACTTACTCGCTTCTGTCAAAATCATGCTCTCCAAATTAGCGATGTTATGCTCCTCCCTCCCTCCTCTTATTCATATGTACATAATAGAGCGGACGCTATTACAACTTCCTGGTTGGACCACTGCATCACATCCCACAACTTCATGATTCTATTATGACCTGCAATATTTCGCTATGGACCTTGCAACGGGCTACGATCACATCCCATTACAGGTGTCATTCAGTACCCCATCCTCCCTACCGTGAACCCCCTAACTGATCGCCCACCAGCGGTAAACTGGGATTTTAAAAACCAAGAGAAAACCAGATACTTTAGAGCGACCACGGAAACCAGTTGCGGTCAATAGTTCAACCGGCAGACGCCTTACTTTGTACTAACACAAATTGTAGAAATGACCACCACAAGAGGGATCTGAATGAATTCTATTCGAACATAATCTCCGCTTTGCTTGCTTCGGGCAGGACTGCCTACAGATTTCGTCAAGGTAATTCTCGTAATATTCCCTGGATGGAATGACTTGGTTAAAGATCTGTATACATACTCACGAGAAATGTTTTTTACTGTGGAGGCAAAATGGTAGCCCCAGGGAAGGGCACACTGCATTGCTAATGAGACAGGCGAGAGCGCAGTTCAAACTTGCTCTTAAGCACCTGCAGGTTATATGAAAAACAACTAAGAGCCGATGCAATGTCTAGAAACTTAGAATTTGGTGATTATCCTCGTCTTTGGAAAGATATCCAGTCTTTAAATCCCAAACTAAAAGCTATCACAGAGAGTAGGGGAAGCAGTCGGAGACGAAGCTATTGCAAGTATGTGGGGCGATCACTTCAACATATCCTGAATTGCATAAATGATCAAGATTCCCGAAGGGATGTAGATAACCTCCTTACTGACAACATTCAATTTCATTTTGCAGACCGTTTTACGCCAGGTAACATCAGCGATGCCATAAACAGCCTACCTAATAATAAATCGCCCGGCTGTGATGGTCTTCCTGCAGAGGCCTTCAAACTCTGCCATCCGATAATTTACATTTTGCTAGCTGCCCTATTCATGCGTGCATTATCACCGGTTTCTTCCAGACTCCCTACTCTTAGTTCACTTGATACCATTAATCAAAAAACAAGCTAAAGGATGCCGCTGACCCTGGCAACTACCGGCCGATTGCAATCACAACGATCGCATCGAAGATACTTGAGTCTGTTCTTCTAGTGAGACTTCTCCCCTTTCTACACACCACTGACAACCAGTTTGGGTTTAAAGCAAACCACTCAACCGACACCTGCATCTACATACTGAAAGAATTGCTGAACTACTACCTATCATCAGCCTCTCCTGTTTGTTTTTTTCCTTTGTTTTGTAATGTGAGAAAAGCATTTGACAGAGTAAACTACCTGAAGCTCTTCCTGAAGCTGCATAAAAGGGGCACACCCCTATATCTAATTGGCATTTTACATGCTGTTCTCCACACAGCAATTCTGTGTCAATGGGGAAACGTATTATCTTACACCTTCGGCTCCCTAAACGGGCTTCGGCAAGGGGGCATTCTCTCTCCATACCTGTTTAATACGTACACAGATGCCTTGAACGTCAAACTGAACTCGCTCCCAATCGGATGCACTGTCAATGAAACAACTATAAACAACCTCTGTTACGCCGACGATATGGTTCTGATTTCCCCATCAGTGCAAGGTCTCCAACGACTCATCGACACTTGCCGCCAATATGCAGAGGAATTTGATATAATCTACAACGAAACCAAGACCCAATGCATGTCGCTGCTCCCGAGATCGCTTAAGCATATTGCAGAACCTCAAATTTTCCTCGGAAGCCATCGGCTGGAATTTGTGCACGAATTTCCGTACTTGGGTCACATTATCACCGACAACCTAAAAGATACGGCAGACATTGAACAGAGGCGTCGTAAACTATGTGCAGCGGGCAACATGATTGCAAGGAGGTTTGCCTTCTGTCACCGAGACGTGAAACTGCTGCTCTTCCGCTCATACTGCTACAGTATCTATGGGTGTTCCCTCTGGACGAACTATACCCGAGAGACCATGCGACGCATCACTGTTGTGCACAATGACATTCTGAGACGCCTCACAAACACTCCCCGCTACCACTGCCACACAGATGTTCATAGAAAACCACCTGGAATATTTAAAAATCATTGTTAGGCGAACAATGTCCAGTCTGGTAACCCGAGTGAGAAACAGCAGCAACTCGCTCATACAAAGCATCCTAAGGAGTGAAGCAAGAAGAAAATCAAAATTGTGGGAAAGATGGGAAAATGAGGCCTTTGTCCCCTAAAGGACTTAATCTCTGTATTGGCAAGATGTCATCTGCAGTTTTTGGCATTATTACATTTATTGCTGATATTTTAATTTTTCATTATTACTGTGATTACGATCAAGTTACAGGTTTATTTTTAACATGTTTAATTTATGTATTAAGCCCTCTGGACCTGATACTGTAACCACTAAGGTCTAGATGAAATTTGAGTTATATAATATATGCACCATCTGTTATTACTCTCAATGCATATTTTTTTTTTCTCACCAATATTATTACTGTTTTTTTTTTATTACACCAGTATGATGATTACTAGCTTTTATGCTACCTCAGCTACTTTGTGGATAAGTGCCGATTATTCATTTTCTTTTTTCTATTTATCATGTTCACATGTATCTAGACTGTGTTTTGCTACCGTCTGTATTTTGTATAATCAATGTATATGGCCCCGAGCCGAAATAAAGCATATTATTATTATTATATTATTATAATCCCAGAGGATCTTTGCCTCATCGTTTTCTATCACTCCCTCAGGTTGGTGCTCGTACCACTTATTACTGCAAGGTAGCTGATGTTTCTTGCACAGGCTCCAGTGGAGTGCTTTTGCCACTGAATCATGCCTCTTTTTGTACTGGTTTTGTGCAAGTGCCGGGCATTCGCTTGCTATGTGGTTTAATAATAATATAATTTTTTTTTTTTTGTTTTTTTTTTTTTGCTCTATCACAGTCCTCCAATTCGACTGGGTGGTATTTATAGTGTGGGGTTCCGGGTTGCATCCTGCCTCCTTAGGAGTCCATCACTTTTCTTACTATATGCGCCGTTTCTAGGATCACACTCTTCTGCATGAGTCCTGGAGCTACTTCAGCCTCTAGTTTTTCTAGATTCCTTTTCAGGGATCTTGGGATCGTGCCTAGTGCTCCTATGATTATGGGTACGATTTCCACTGGCATATCCCGTATCCTTCTTATTTCTATTTTCAGATCTTGATACTTATCCATTTTTTCCCTCTCTTTCTCTTCAACTCTGGTGTCCCATGGTATTGCGACATCAATGAGTGATACTTTCTTCTCGACTTTGTCAATCAACGTCACGTCTGGTCTATTTGCACGTATCACCCTATCCGTTCTGATACCATAATCCCAGAGGATCTTTGCCTCATCGTTTTCTATCACTCCCTCAGGTTGGTGCTCGTACCACTTATTACTGCAAGGTAGCTGATGTTTCTTGCACAGGCTCCAGTGGAGTGCTTTTGCCACTGAATCATGCCTCTTTTTTTACTGGTTTTGTGCAAGTGCCGGGCATTCGCTTGCTATGTGGTTTAATAATAATAATAATTTTTTTTTTTTTTTGCTCTATCACAGTCCTCCAATTCGACTGGGTGGTATTTATAGTGTGGGGTTCCGGGTTGCATCCTGCCTCCTTAGGAGTCCATCACTTTTCTTACTATATGCGCCGTTTCTAGGATCACACTCTTCTGCATGAGTCCTGGAGCTACTTCAGCCTCTAGTTTTTCTAGATTCCTTTTCAGGGATCTTGGGATCGTGCCTAGTGCTCCTATGATTATGGGTACGATTTCCACTGGCATATCCCGTATCCTTCTTATTTCTATTTTCAGATCTTGATACTTATCCATTTTTTCCCTCTCTTTCTCTTCAACTCTGGTGTCCCATGGTATTGCGACATCAATGAGTGATACTTTCTTCTCGACTTTGTCAATCAACGTCACGTCTGGTCTATTTGCACGTATCACCCTATCCGTTCTGATACCATAATCCCAGAGGATCTTTGCCTCATCGTTTTCTATCACTCCCTCAGGTTGGTGCTCGTACCACTTATTACTGCAAGGTAGCTGATGTTTCTTGCACAGGCTCGAGTGGAGGGCTTTTGCCACTGAATCATGCCTCTTTTTGTACTGGTTCTGTGCAAGTGCCGGGCATTCACTTGCTATATGGTTTATGGTTTCATTTTTCGTATTGCACTTCCTACATATGGGAGAGATGTTATTTCCGTCTATCGTTCTTTGAACATATCTGGTTCTTAGGGCCTGATCTTGTGCCGTTGTTATCATTCCTTCAGTTTCCTTATTTTGCTCTCCCCTATATAGCCATTCATCGCTGGCCAGTTCTTTAGTCTGTCTCATGTATTGTCCGTGAATTGGTTTGTTGTGCCAGTCCTCAGTTCTCTTTGTCATTCTCCTGTCTCTGTATATTTCTGGGTCTTCGTCTACATTTATAAGTCCTTCTTCCCATGCACTCTTTAGCCACTCGTCTTCACTGGTTTTCAGATATTGCCTCAGTGCTCTGTTCTCGATGTTGACGCAGTCCTCTATACTTAGTAGTCCTCTCTCTCCTTCCTTTCGTGTTATGTATAGTCTGTCCGTATTTGCTCTTGGGTGTAGTGCTTTGTGTATTGTCCATATGTTTCCTGGTTTTCTGATCTATGCAGACGGAGTTCTGCCTTCGTCCATTCCTTCCACTATTCCTGCGCTGTATCTGATTACTGGCAATGCCCATGTGTTTAAGGCTTTTATCATATTTCCGGCGTTGAGTTTTGACTTGAGTATCGCCTTGAGTCTCTGCATATTTTCTTTCCTGATCGTGTCCTTCATCTCTTGGTGTTTTATATCCCCTCCTTCCATTATTCCCAGGTATTTGTATCCTGTCTCATCTATGTGTTTGATGTTTGCTCCATCTGGTAGATTTACCCTTCAGTTCTCGTTACTTTTACCTTTTATTATTATTTTTTATTATTATTATTATTATTATTATTATTATTTATTATTGAATACAATTAGCTGTTTTTTCAACGGCCTTTAATTTATATAGAATCTTCTCAATTCTTCTTATTATCTTTTTTCTCGTCAGCATGTAGCTGGTGTATTAAGTTTCCTAAGGACATGTAAAGATTTTCATTTGTCTAGGTTTATTCCTCTAACGTGTCGACAGCGCACAATCAGTCATCTATGAGAGTATACAGTAAAGTGAATTAAGATATGTTTTACAAGTATTTATAGCATGCAAGGTCATGTAAAATCGGTGGGCGGGTCGGTGAGCAGGGATTTTAATTGGTCGTTGGATGGTAACGAAATCTCTCCCTCAGGCGATGCCATCTGGTGGTCTGGCCTGAGTTATTAGCGTGGGTTGGGTGTTGGTTGGGGTACCCACCTCTTGGGCTTCTTCCTGTCTTTCTCTCTCTGCTTCTTCCTGTCTTTCTCTCTCTCTCTTTCTTTCTTACTCTCTCTGCAAATTCCCCCCCGCCCCCCACCTCTCTCTCTCTCTCTCTCTCTCTTGTTCGCTCCTTCTCACTTTCTTTCTCTCCCTGCTTGTTCCTCTCTCTCTCTCTCTCTCTCTCTCTCTCTCTCTCTTTCTCTCCTCACTCTCTCTCGTGGCGGTATACGGAGTCGGTTGGTTTCTAATGCTATTTCTTCTTATGATGGTAGGAAGAAATTCTGTTTCTTTTACCGTGTTGATAGTCGGTTTTTTTTCTTATATGTGTAATGCTTCAAGATAACGTAGGCGTTTCCGGTCCGGTGCATGGTCAATAATTTCTATGTTCGTTATAAGTTCAGCTCTTTCTGGTCTCCTGTTATGTTTTTCCCTATAGTGAATGAAAATGGATCCTTCTTGAAGGTGGCAGGAGAGACGCTTGGAGAGTCTGGTGGTGGTCATCCTGATATAAGAATGGTGGCATCCATCCACCAGGCATGTGAATTCGCAGATGACACTCCTTCTCTTTAAAGACGTTTCTGGGGGCG
>NC_061109.1:61547047-61569547 GCF_015104395.2 Macrobrachium nipponense
GCATTCCCACTGGCGAATAGTAATAGAGGAGAACACTTAATAAAAAGTAAAGAACAGAACTGAAGATATGCGCCCAATAGAAAAACAAAATTGTGAAGTAGAATCTGTTAGATTAAATCAATATAAAAATGAGCTAAATAAATAAATAAATAAATAAATAAATAAATAAATAAATAAATAAATAAACAAATAAATAAACAAATAAATAAAGAGAATATATTAATTAAGTGAAAATGGATTTGAATGTTGTACGTACGGAGTATTAAAAGTTAAAACAAAATTCGCAATGTCTGAAATTATCTATGCATGAACAAAGGAAGACCAATTATTCGTGAGAACAGACTAAGCCTAAAAGCCAGTTACACTTCGAGAATTTCAAATCCCTTCCAGGTTCAGTGACATCAAGAGATCAAAGACATGAATGAGAGAGCCGAACTTCGGCAAATGGGATCGGGGGACTCGACATAAAACCAGAAAATCCCATTTTTATATTCAATGGGATGTTTAGCAAATCGGAATTCTCTCCCGAAACCTTGTTAGAATCGAAGGATAAAGTTACCCGGAAATTCTCTTCAGTCTTCAGTTTGGCCTTTTTCGTAATAAAGCCGAAGAGTGCTTAAGGAATTCTAGCCATATTTACATAATTTATCTAGAAATTCTGCCAGATCATGCAGACACTGAAAATATTCAAAATAGCATGCACACGTGCAGAAAATATCGAAAATATCATGCAAATGTTGTCAAAATATTCAAAATGTCTTGTAAATTTTTAAAAATATTTACAAAACCATGCAGACGTTTGAAAAATATTTAAAATATCATGTAGAATGTTTCGAAAATCTTAACATCACGCAAACGTTTTGGAAATATTCAAAATACCTTGTAGGCTTTCTGGAAATATATAAAATACTGAAATCCACAAGAAATTTTATCGGCATTAACAAAATTCCGAGTTCCTTGAATCGTGATGTCTTAATTCTTTCATGCCGACATGAAATGGATAAATCGAGGCATCGAATTTCACAATATTTGACATTGATAGAACAGAAAAATAATTTTCTACTAATGGGAATTCGACTAGAGAGAGAGAGAGAGAGAGAGAGAGAGAGAGAGAGAGAGAGAGAGAGAGAGAGTTTTTTGCCTCATTGATTAAGCAAACATCGATCGAGTCATGCATGAATGAGCAGATAATAGATAAGCACACAATAATCAAGATATTATCATAGAATTTTGGAAGGTAAACTTCAACGGATCTTAGGTTTAGAGAATCTGTAAGATTAAACATTTCTTAGGTTATAACTAAGCGAAAATAAAAAAAGGGAATAAGTTTGACTTAAGTTTTATTGAATGCCATTCACATCACAGACTAAAGCTAATATTTTTTAAAATCATCTTTGAGTTATAAAGGATTTTTGTTTTGGTGTTATGTCCTCAACAAATTTGCTGAACGTGGAAAAAGTAGGAGTTAAATTACACATCTTCACAGACAGAGATGTAAGAAGGATAGAATGGACAAGAATCTTTAACATAATATGATAGAAAAATGGATAACATATTGTAGAATGTATTGGTCTTATTTTTATTAATAAGAAGTAACTGATTGAAATGAAAAAAATGAAATACGTGCAGATCAATGTTTTGAGAACAACAAGAGAGAGAGAGAGAATTAACTATAGAAAAACAATGTCCATTACTCTGCATAGCATTTGTATTCACACCAATACATTAGGTGGAAGGCACGAAGATGTCACGAAGCTGAAATAAGGCTCGAAAATTTCGTTGATTGCATAATGAAGACAGAAATTTCGGTAAAGAAAAAAATTGTTTCTACAAAAGCAGATAATAAGAAAATAAAAAATACCTAGAAACAATGACCAAAAACAGAAACCTCTCACCACCGGAGGTGGATAAACCCCAAAATGTTTATATCTTCAAGAAATATTAGCAGGAAAAAAGTGCGTGCCGAAGAAAAATTTCCATTTTATGTACGGAAATAGGGGCGAGCAGAGGGTGGAACTGAAGCAGAAGGAGAATAATTTGTAATGGAAATTGGAAAACAAACGGAGAAATAAATTCATGTTTTTGAGGACATGATGTCGTCATCAACATTTTGTTATTGTATCAAATTATTAATAAAGGCTAATTAAAAACAACGGACCAGACTTGGGATTAAGGTAAACAGAATAATAACAGAAACCCCGACTAAAGATCATGCTGTGAAGACGAAGAAAAAAAATGATGAACTTTCTATTCGCAGACAGACACGAGAAATGTGTGCAAAAGTAATGATAAAACAAACTCGTTAAAAACAGTGACCAAGACTAGGGATTAACCTGAGAAGATGAAACAAAATAATGGGTAAAGTTGTATTCGAAAACACGAGAAAGCTGTGCAAAGATAATTGGGACAGAATATAAAGAATGGAAGGTATTGTTAACAAATCCAAATTAAAAGTTACGAAGAATATACTGGAATTCATCGCTAGGCCGTGATTACGAAAATCATGCAAAGAATAAAAATAATCTGGATAATTCTTTTAAGGGATTTGAGAGTAACTACAAAAATCAGAGAGATGGTTAGAAAAATAACCCGGAAATAACTGGATAATTCATAATGAAAGAGAAATATAAGAAAAGAGACCTTTGCGTGGTAGGTACAAAAATCTTCTTAGTAAAAAATAAATGTCCACGTGCACAGAGAAATTGACAGAATTAATTATTTCACGGGATTGGTGAAAGTTCTGCAGGAGTAATATTTCATAAGAGAGAAACGCCTCTGAATAACATAGAGGAGAGAAAAGTGAGACTTCCTTACTAGGAATTTTAAATTTGATTTGCGGCTTCCAAGACACACACATTTATATGTGTATATACACTAGCTGACCAACCCGTCACTGCCCAAGAAAACTCTGAAGGCATTCTACAGGCAAGGAGAGGAAAGGGGAAGAGGGAGGGGAGAGGAAGGGAAATGGGAGGGGAAGGTGGAAGGGGAGGGGGATGAAAGGTGGAATGGGAGGGGGAAAGGGGATGGGATGGAAGGAGGGGAGATATAGTGGGAGGGGAGAAGGAGGGGAAGTTAGTTCTTGAAATATAAAAGAGAATAAAAGGCTTCTTGAAATATAAAAGAGAATAAAAGGCTTTTTATATTGATTTGCAATCAATATAAAAATATGTAAATATGAATATATGTTCACACATAAATAAATCCTATTTATTCTCAATATCGACAAGTCATTTATATCAACATATACGGGACTAATGATGATGTTTCACAGTTGTCCAGCGGGTATAAAATTCAAACTGCTTTCTAAATTTAGTTAGAATTAAATTTCCATTAGTTAGTGGAAGCCTTTTCCTTAAGAAGATGACAGATAACGTTACTGGGCTTCTTCCGTGCTACGGAAAATTTTGGGAAGTTTCATCGACTTGTTTTCCCTTTCTTCGGGTGTTATTTCGTGCGTTGCTTGCTGAGGCTAGGAGAGAGTATCCTCTTCCTCAACACCTGCAGCATTAGCACTTCTCGCATTTGCTCTCTGAGAATCAGCAGCTCCATGTTCGTTATTAAAAAAGTTGTAGATAAATATATGCAACTAAATTAATATATTCAGTAGTATAAATGTTTCTGGACTTTGTATGGCTACGCTTCCGTTTCTCTTATGGTTAAGTCTGTTTTAGTTTGTGACCGTGTGATCTCCGATTATCCTGCTTTTTACCTTTTTTACCTATCTGGTATTTTTAATCTTTTTTGTTTACCTTGTAACTTTCTTTTCAACTGTATCTCATTTGTGCCTCGACAATGTCTGTTAAAGGACGAAAGCGCTCGTCTACGAATTTCTGCCTATCATTTTTCCTGTGGTATTCGCTTATATCATGAAGTCACGTGCATCTACTAAATTTTTTTAAGCATGTATGTATTTATATGTTCGTTCTGAATACAGAACCTCATATTTACGCTGACTTCAATCAGAGTTGACGTTCATCCAATCGAAATATCAATTTACAATCTAATCCCAATATGAGATCAGGGTTCTTGCTTTTGTATAAAGCATAAGCCACGAAAACAATTTGGCGGAAAGTGGAAGAGTACGAATTCTAATGCTCCTACTCTTATTATCTGAGCTCATTATACATTAATTTCAATGAATTTCTTGTATCTGTATCTGAGTAAATCAAACGCAATGTTTATAATTTGCTTAACTGCAATATCAGACATTTCTCGACAAAGGATGATGTCAACTACATTTTTTATTTCTTCAACAGTGAAATTTCTTTCAGCTACTTCATAGGAGATGAAATTCCAATCTATCTCCGGGACTTCACTTGTTTTCGGAAAGAAGTTATAGCTACATTTCGAGTAAATCCGGGATTGTGATCTTGGATTACTCATTGAGCCTTTCGTAATCGTGCTTGGAAACTGGATTTAAGAGCATAAAAAGATTATAAATGGTGTGTGTGTAGGGGGTTGGGGTGTTGTTATTAAGTGTATGATTGCTGTTGGAATATCATGTTTAGTAAGCCGGATTGGAATATAGAATTTAGGCCAAAGGCCAAGAGCTGGGACCTATGAGGCTATTCAGTGCTGAAGCGTTTGTACTATGAAACAAATGTGAGGAGAGGGTGAAAAGTCAGATTTAAGAAAAGGAATATAAACGGAGGTATAGTTGAAGGAATGAATGTAATTGCAGCTGGGGTTCCGAGTGGACCCTGCTGAGAACCTCAAGTGATGCGAGGTGACCTGACTGCACTAGCCAACCCGCCCCCCCGCCCCCCCCCCCCCACCCCCCACCCCTACGGGAAAGTTTAATTGTCTTTTGTTGTACTTGCGTGTATTTTTAGAAGAGCTTCTGGGCTTAGGTCAGTCTTAACAATTCGACCTTTGTAGTTTACCCTGAAAGATGCCTTTTCCCTTTCACCTTTAGATTCGAGGAGTAAAGGTCTAACTTAATCACTGCTGTAGATTCGAGGTCTAGAGGTCTAACTCAATCACTGAAAAGCATTTTATGTGATAAGACACAACAATGTGACAAATATTCAGTTTAATTTTTTCTTATGGGTTTATAAGATGAGCTACCCGTGTCATCACAGTCATATTTATGCCTAAAATTGAGAAAGCTTTAGAATACCGTTATAATTACGCACAAAAGAAAAAAATTAAATGTTTTTTTTTTTCCTGAGACGTCTCAGGAATCTTACTATAATTAAGGATGCAAAAACGAATAGCGGTTTCCTCATACCCAGTCATAAATCATCCATAGAGATAATGGTCACAAGTGTGTGACAGAAGAATGAGGAAACGAAGTCTTGGCATCATATTACAAAATTACTAAAATACCCTTTGTCAGCTGCTTTTGATAGTTAAGTGAATACAATGTTCAAGAAAAATTCTATAATTTACATATTTTTTTAATATGAAGTACCACTTCATGAACAGAACCACCTTGTCATTTAAGTAGACAAAATAGTATAATTCTGTTTTGGAAACTTCCGTACTTTACCTGTTGTAATTGTTAATGAATTTGTTACGCTTTCACGCCTGTATTCTTCTAATGGTGTTTTGTATGAGTTAATTTCATTTCAACCTATTTTCTTAAACTTGCCTCAGATCTATTTCTTCATAAGTTTCCCTCTCAGTAAAAAGACTGATGTCACTGACCTACGACGCTGCAACGCCAGAAAATTCTCATAAATCAGTTTCAAGCGGAGGTTACCTTCCAAAGAACGAAAGAAGATGAAAAACAAAGCAATTTATCCATCTCTGTCTCAACACAGTAACGTGAATTACTTTTGTCACTTTCTTCTTGCAGCTAAGGGAACTCCACCTGACCGGTGAGTATGGAAGAGTCGTTGAAGCCTTGGGAGTTATTCCAGTGGGTTCAAATAGTTGATTCTACTCTGGTAATTGGCTTTGGTAACAAACGTCATTCTAAATGCTGACTGAATATAGAAAGGAAAAATGGGGGATAAAATTCTTACGCCAAAAACGGATGGTCCCTCTGCAATTTTATACGAAGGAAATAACTGTCCATTTAATATTATTCCCCGGAAATGCGACGACTTCTCGTTTCAGCCGACTCCCCCGGGAGCTGCAGATCATAACTCAGCTTATGACATTGTTGCTGTGCATGGTTGATCGGATTTTATTCTCTCGTGTTACGTTTTTACTTGTCAGGTTTTTATAACCGCTTCTTGCCTTGTATTTCTTTGAGAGCAGGAAAGGGTGGCAACTGAGATAAAAAGAAAAAAATTACAATGAAAAATGTAGGATGAAAAATCATACAAAAAAATTTACGCTTTCAAACTAAAGTCAATAAAATGTGCATTTAAATTTACGATGAAGTTCAGCGGAAAAACAACTGACCATATAATGACTACAAATCATGATCCATCAAGAAGGCAAGATACCGAGGCTCCCTCTCTCTCTCTCTCTCTCTCTCTCTCTGTCTCTCTCTCATTTCCCACTGTCCATTTCGGCATTTCGGTTTCTATCTTTCCTTTTGATATCCGTGATCAAACAAGGAACGACAGCTGCGTATGCAGACACACTCGGTTGTATTTGGAGTGAAACGCTATGCAAATCACTCTGGAATAATCCAGATTATTGAACTTCATTACCTGTGCTTTCGTTTTCTCATGATCACCTTCCTGAATGGAAGTTGATGCATTAGATATACGTAAGCTGAAATGTAGGATTATCACTGTGACAAGAACTAATTACATATCTAAAAAGCCCGCTCTAAAAACATCCTAGTATCTTCAAAAACAACAGCTTCTCTTGAAGAGAACGTAAAGACAAAATTACAATTGCGAAATACTAGGAGTATTTGCATTTTATTTTACGCTCACCTGAAGATGAACTTAGTTTGGCTCAAACCCGCTGTGTTTTTCAGTGTTACAAAATGTACGTGCTGCTACATACAGTGCAAGTCATTCATACAAAGAAAGAGTTCTTTCTCTTTGTTTAAACGATGTGTCATCATCGGAAACCAATATATTTTTCGCGAGAAATTTCCTTGGAATATTCATTGATATATCTGTTTATGAGCATTACTTAAGGTAATTGCTTATAAAGGCGCAAATTACGGTGACCTAAACCAACTAAAACGGATGCAAATACAGGGGCTATACAGTAATCTATAAGGCAATATATATATATCGAAAAGTTTGCTTCAACGCATTCTGTGCAAATCCAGAAGTATTACTCTTTTCTTCTTGATATTCGAAAGCTAATCTGCATGGTAACTACATCTACTCATAAATTACGTGAAGGGAAGAGATACCAACATCGAATGAGTATGAAGGGTGAAGTGAAAATCCTAAGAATCGCAAATTCCAAACCAAACAACGAATGGCGGGGAAAATTGATAATATTACACCCGGTAATCTAAAACCTCAGGCGCTCAAAGTCGATTAGCGAAGGAGTGAGGGATGTGAAACTTCAATATTCAAGCTCTCGTGAAATCACCGGAAGAGAAAATCCTTCATGCTATGAATATACAGTTACCGCAGTTATAGACCTTGGAAGCATTGCAAGAAACGAGGGATTATCATTTTAATTCCGTTTTCATCTTCACGTTAATCGTCATTCTATGACCTGATATAAATAAAAAGAAAACAAAAACATATTCTTCATTACAAAGTGACTGGAATATAAAATTTAGTCCAAAAGCAAAGCGCTGAGACCTATGAGGTCATTCAGCGCTGAAAGGGAAACTGAGAATAAAATGTTTTCAAACGTAGAACAGGAGGAAGACCTCGCAGTGCACTATAACACAATTGTTAGGAGTTGGTTGAGGAGAGGAATGTGGAAGAAAGATGTGAACGGAGATACAGTAAACGAAATGAATAGGTTGTAGGCGGAGACCGTCGAGGCGCTGCAAAGAACCTTATGTAATGCCTACAGTGCCGAGTGAGGTGCACTGATGACACAGCCACCACCAGGGCCCCCAACTTTCCCAATTTATTACAAAGGGGAAATTTCTTGTGGGGAATCTCTGTGTGCTACGATTTTATAGACAAACAATGCTTCCAAAGTATGCATGAATATCGTTCAATATCAATTTAAGCTGCCAAAAAAGTGTCCACGACAACTCCTTAGTATCGTTTTAAATAACTTCTTTTCTACACAAACGGTACCTTAACTTGAGTAAGAAAATTTATTTGTTATAATTACTGATATAATTTTATAACATTTACAAGAACATTTCGGTTGAGTTAAAGCAAAGGATATTCCACCGTTTTCTTTGAGTGATGTCTCTTTGAAACCTGAATGGCCTTCTTTCGATGGTCAGCGATTTTATTCCTGAGAGGAATCTCATTTTAAGCGTCGTCACCACATTATATATATATATATATATATATATATATATATATATATATATATATATATATATATATAATATATATATATATATTATATATTCAATACGAATTATCATAATAAGACGAATCAGTTCTGAAACAAGTAAATACGGTTTGTGCAGATCAATTTGGAAAATTACACAACACACCCCCCTGGCAGTCATTGATTTAATTTACATTTATTTTTAAACTAATATATTCGTTATTTGGGAGGACTGGGGGAATCAGAAGGGAGGAGTAGAGTGGGGAGGGGGGTAGGAGGAGGTTGGTATCCTCAAACGTATGATTCCATCTTTTATTTCTCTCGCGTTCGAAAACAATAGCTATAATAAACGAATATTTTCAGAGCGCACGTTTTTTGGCAAGCACTGTTAAGTGTCATATCACTGCTACATTTGAAGAACCAATGAAATTCGGACGTGTTCTCCTCTTTCAGTCATTAACAAAAAATAGTGTAAAATATTGACTGAAGGCTAAATGGAACTGGTATTCTGTTTATTCGGTATGTGCATTCAGTTAACGGACTTTCTCTTTTCTAAATCGCCATGTAAAAATATTAATTATTTATAATCCGTGAGAGAATCGGGGGTTTTAGGATTAAGTTGGGTGAGGACGACTAGTTAGGTCAATTAGAATTCATAAACAGAGGCATACAATGCATTCATTTGCCGTACGAAATCGACTACGCTGCTGGAATTTCAACTGTTTCAATCAACTTTCACAATTCAATAAGACTGCGCGCACAAACACACATAAACATACACACATATATACATTTATACGTATGTGTTTACACATACATATTTATATACACATAATACACACACACATAAATTAATACATATAAAGCTATGTATTTTGCTCTCTGAATATATATAAAATGGACTTGAACTAAGTAAGTTTAGAAGCAATTGTACGAGACAATTATTACCTAAATAGGCTACCAATTATGCGAAAATACATAAATACTGATCAGCCAATCTCATTACCCACTGTTACATAAAACTATGAAAATAGCTATGCTTATGATCGCTGGGCGCGCTTGATAGCAAGTTTTAGTTTATTTCATCAAATCTGTTTGCGTGTCCGTTAACAGCTTACTTGAGTCACTGTCTCCCGGATGAACGTCAAGTTCAGTAGTGATATACTGTATATGTCTTACTGTGATGAGGTTTTGAAATATAGACAAGCTCCATGTCAACGATCTAACCTTCCATCTTTCGTGAGAACGTTTCTTATGCTTATATGACAAACAGCTTTGGATATATATATATATATATATATATATATATAATATATATATATATATATATATATATATATATATATATATATATATATATATATAACCGTTAGACAGAGCAACGCCAACATTTTTCAGAAAAAGAGGTGGTCCCCAAAATTAAAATAACTGGATTTAAACGCATTGTCAAAGAAGATCCACCTGCCCAATTTCTGGTAGTGCAAATTATTATCATCCCAATAATATGGTCGAATGGAGCATATATATTCAAAGTGGTACACAGCTACCTGATACGTCTAAAGTGTGGAAAGGCAGACTTATGTTGGTAATATATATGGCAACGTTGCGGGACACATGATCAAACCCTAATTCTGGCTCAAATTCCTTGTAAGGAAGGTTCTGTTAAAAAGACAAAAAATACCGCTAATATTTGTCTAAACATCTTCAGCATTTCTAGCTCTTTGTAAGAACACGTAACTCTACAAGAACACAAAAAGTTTGTGTGAACTTACTTAGTACTTCTGAATCCTCTTCACATCAGCCAATCCTCTCTTGTCTAGACAGTTACTCTTCCTTGGTAGAAGTGTGCAACTCCTAAATATTTTTAATTATACATCTTTGGTCGTGATACTTCTCCGGCACTTTCTGAAAACAACGATTATCGTTAGAATAATAATTATTAAATTACGGAAATAATCAAAGAAATAATTACTTTCTTTCGAATAATAAGATAGGAAACAAAATTAAGGCATTCGAAAATATAAGGGAATAAATGAATAAGGGAAAAGTAGTCGTGCAAAATTCAATTAATAATGGAAATCAAGTCTATTCCCATTCACTTCTTGTTCATGGGTACAACGAAATACCATAGGAAGCCTGGATGACCATTCATTAGGTTTAACAAATCCGAGTCGAATGCAGCTAATTCTCCAGTTTTATTATTTATTGCAGCATCGGTGTGTGTGTGTATATATAATATATATGTATATATTATACAACATAAATATTCTACGGTGCTTCTTTGTCATTTTATCTACGCGTCACCAACTCGGAGGTGGTAGTTCTAAACATGGCGGAAGCTTCTTGGAACGCCGTGTTTAGAACTATCCCCTCAGGATCAAAGCATTATATTCACCCATTCCTATATCGAGTGGTTGACAAATTATTGATAAACTACAACTCCCTGCGGCCATCGCCTTTACAGTTACCATACGGTGCTTAGTACTAGCACTCGAAGCAGGTAACGCGTAATAACAAGCCAAAGTAGCACTATGTTCTAGTATATACTAAAGGAGGTTAGCCTAATTCAGATAGGTTACCGTAACTTCGGCTAACCTACGTTAACGTGATTCGGTTTACCTATTCAAATATAGCTCTATTGAATAAATATGAATGTGCCGTTCACTTAGGTGGGGTACCTCAGCCAGTCAGCCTAGGCAAACGGTACACTCATATGGATTCAGTAGAGCTGTTTTATTAGACTATGTCATAAAACAATACCCTTGCATAGCCTAGGTTATGATAAATTACGTTAACCTAAGATAGGACAACATATACGTCAGCATAGACATTGTTAATTTAGGTGGGCTTCAGCTATAAGAATGTTGAATTGTGACACAACGAACTTATGAGCTCATTCAGCGCTGAAACGGAAATTCCCAATGGGTCTGAAAGGCGTAACAGCAGGAAATCCTGGCAGTTGCACTATGAAACAATTGTTAGGAGATGAACAGATGTACAGTAAAAGGAATGAACGAGTTGCAGCTAGAGGCCGAAGGGACGCTGGAAAATAACCTTAAGGCACTGACCGCCTACGGAGAATCTCATGTTATGCCAATGTAGTTAGGCCTAAGTTACATTACCGTAGGCTGCTATCGCGGTGCTAGAAGCTGTACTTTTTTTGTGCTAATTACTGGATGTATTGTTTACAATGCCATTTTTTGAACTAAGGAAGGCTATTTATATATAACTTTCCCGTATTTGTTAAAGCTGACCAGCTAGGTCTACTGATTAACGCCCACGCATGAAGCAGTGCTTTGACTAGGCCTAGACTTACGAGTCTGTAAACTTTCAAATGAGTGTTGTCTAGCGGTAAGGATTAGTCTTACAATGAATAGTTTTATCTACGCATGATTTTAAATTTTTCCTATAATCTCCCTGCATCAAAGGTTATTGCTATGAATTGATGATAATAAAATTAATTACCTTTATCAGACTCCAAAAATTCAAATGCACTCAGACTGCAAATGGCATCATGTCTCCTGTTGTTTGTCAGTGTATGAAACGCAAAGCAACTAATTATGTGAAGCCATTCGATATTTCATCAAATGTAGCATATACGTGCTCAATTGAATGCCCGAATAACTGCGGAGGACGGGGGGACGGGGGGGAGGGCACCCGGGAGGGGATACCCACTAGATGATTTCTTCCATGACAAAGGTCTGCATCGCCTGCCTCTTTCATTCTGCATAGGCCTGTAATTTTTTTTTTTTTTTTTAACCTGTAACTCACTGTTACACACTTACCTGGATAATATATGCGATTTCATGCTTGCACAAATGTGTATCCAAAACAACGTTTTTTGGAAAACTCGGAGATAAAAGAAAACGTTACTCGTATGGCGTGTTCCGGAAGCAACTGACTGAACCAGTGTTGCCAAACTTAGAGACCAGTCTACCAACATGCATTGCCAGCCCCTAGGATGACATGGGCCACAAAACCAGACGTTATTGTTCTTAGTGCTTTCATATATATATATATATATATATATATATATATATATATATATATAATATATATATAATATATATATATATATATATACATACATATATATATTATATATATATATATATCATATATATGTATATAATATATATATATATATGATATATATATATTATGATATAGATAGATAGATAGATAGAATTAGATATAGTATAATAGTATATAATATATATATATATATATATATATATATATATATATATATCTTAATAATATATATATTTCAAATATGTTAAGTAACAGTGTCCGAGATTATTTACGTGTGGTTGGTAATCATAATTTGCTCCAAAAGTGTACATAATCTCAATGTTACCATAGCAAGAGCTAACAAGAGTTCACACGATTATTCTTGCATGTCATTCACAGGAATGTCAGTACCTGAAGACTTCCATTCTTGAGAACACAAGATTATTGCGGAATGTCATGGAGTGGTGAATGGCGATCTCCCTGCAAAGCTGTGATCTCGGGCTGCCTTATTGTAAAGTATCGGTTCAGCTCAGAGTGCTGTACTGTAGATACGAAGCACTACTGCTATTTTCCTTTTATTTAATTATTATAGGAATGTGTTATTTATTTAGGTTAATTAACCATCAATGTAAAACGTATTGCGAAGTATTCCTATTCTGAGGTTTATATTAGTTGAAGTTCGGAATTTTGCATTCTAATCCGTATAATCTCAACTGTTATTATTATTTCTAATATCATTATTTCGGTAATGTTACTATTAATATTTTTACTATTACTATTATTATAATTATTATTATTTCCTAACCAAATTCAAAGAAAAAATATCTTACACAAACAGGTTGACCTAAGCATTCCAACCATGGGGGTCTAGGCCTAAGCATCTGCAGAAATGGTTTCTGTAAGTTATAAGATTTTCTTGGCATAGTCACTAACACTCACTTACTATACACTCACTAAACACTCACACTTACTATACACTCAAACTCAATAACACTAAGCACTCACTAGGCACTCACTATACATTAAACTCTCACTAAACACTCATAAAACACTAAACACGTACAAAACATTCACTAAATACCCACCATACCATAAACACGCACTAAACATTTACTAATCTCCCACTATAAACTAAAATTCTTTGAGTACTCACTACACACTAAATATTCACTAAGCACCCACTATACGCTACTAAACATTCACTCAACATCAACTAAGCACTCACTATATAAACACTCATTAATCACTAAATACTCACTAAACTCTAAATACCCAAATACTCATTAAAACTCCTAAACACTCATTAGACACTAAACAGTCACTGAACATTCACTAATCACTCATTAAACACTCACCAAATACTTATACACTAAACAATCGCTAAACGCTTACATTCCTAAAGAGTTTGCTAAACCCTACACACTGTAAGCATTCTCTAAACATCCACTAAACCCTAAACACTTAATTATTCACTAAACACTCACTACGCATTCACTAAACCCTAAAAATTTACAAAACACTGAGAACAAAAAATCACAAATTGACCAGGGCCTTAGTGCGATTGTGAATTGTTTTTTATCATGAATGCTTAATGAGTAAGCTTTTAGTGAATGTTTAGGGTTTAGTGAATATTTAGCGAGTAAGTGTTTAGTAAATGTTAATGAGCAAGTGTAGTCATAATGCTAGTATTGTCTTTAAAAAGAAGTCGTAACCACAAACGATGGGTGAAAGGTTTGCATATATTTATATGTAGCAATGAAATCATAGAGGGTGAATATTTACCCTCTATGGTTTTATTCCAACGGGAGTTTCTCCAAGAGGTGGAAGAATTCTGGGGGGGATAATTCCAAAGTCAGATTCTGAATTTCTGCAGAGACATGCAATCTGGGCCGAAAGTTTCACATTGAGTGACCACCTTATGCTGTTGCTTACTGCAAATACCCAAGAAGGCCGAGGTTTTCTAATATATATTCATCGGTACAACAGAGCGAATATGCATTCGCCAGTTTTGACGCAAAAGCAGTTCTAATGCCTGATACAGGAGCATACTGTTTCAAATTTAGTAGAGAGGCTTATCACCTGGCAACGCAATCAGTGAGACCAAAGATTGATGGCAGAAATCGATTACGTTTTGCGACAGGTGGACCCTTAGTATGTGCGGCTTTATCGAAGAGTGCACGATGAAATAAAATGGGTTGGGATTGAGTTCTAGTAAAAAATAAATGTTATAGGTTTGTAAGGACAATTTCTTTCGTAAAAGTAATGTACAGGTTTTTCAAATCAAATAACTTCCTTGCGTTTAGAATTTATGAAGTGTTTAATTGACCTCATGTGGTAACTATGAACCGCTTGCATTATGAGGATCATAGTCAATATATACTCCTGTAATACAGCTTCATATTAATTGCATCAGAATTAAAAATAAGAACCTATTAAATGCGAGTGCAAGAGAGCATCTGCTAGTATTGCTTTTAAAGCAAATGAATTAATGATAGTTTTTTATTGCATGTAGTCTGTAGTAAATTCAGAAACCCGAATTTAAGTAATTCACTTTTTATTCGATGATTTTATGCTCAGAACTGCAGTATTCTTGTCCAAAATGCGATGTAGAATTTCATTTTGTTGCTTTGCCTGGTTTGTCGGTACTGCCAATCTAAATTTAGTTTTTAATGAAGATGAATTAAAGGAGTTTTAAATTTCATGTATTCTGTAGGAAGTTCAGAAACCTGAATTTAAGTAAACCGCTTTGATTCGATCATTTTCTGCTCAGAATAATAGTGTTCTTGACCAAAATACGATGTTGCATTATCCGCAGTCAAATATCTTTGTAACACGCTGATATAATGACGAGCTAAAGAGATAGTAACGAATGTGGAGCCCTAAGTGGGGCATTCCTTTAGGTTTGAAACCTCTTGAATGTTGGTATGTCCTGCCTGCTGCGTTTATTATTGGAATATTCCCATCGATGATTTCATTCGCTTCTTTTAATTCCATATCTCAACGAGCTAGAATATTTTTTAAAATATATTATCATTCTTTGCTTCAAGTAAACACTAGATTCAACGAAAAACCTTAAAAGAACCGAATTATCGTCCCTCCTTGGAGACGGTGCAGTAAGAAGAGCCAACCTACTGAGGAGGAATCTGCAGTCAGTGTACCACTTTAAATATTATCTAAGAAGCTAGAAATAATAAATTATTAAAGTTTATCTCTGATGCTTTTGAATTGTCTCTAGAATCGTCGTATACTTCTCAATGATAACATAACACGGAACTCTTGCTTTTTTGTTGGTATGCTGACATTCCTTGGACACGTTGCAATCAGAACTGTCAACTTCACAAGTTTTAGAAAAAGAAAAACCACGTATAAGTACCATTGTATGTCTTATTTAAAAATCTAAAAAAGTTAGATAATTCCATTTAGTCTCCTACTTTCAAGTGCCAACAGAATCGTTTTACACCTCTCAGTGACCACACATGAATACCCACTTTTTTTTGTTGGCAGTCCTGGCTCTACGTGGCGCTAAGCTGGGCGAATGAATTCTTGGTGAAGTTGAAACTGATCGTCACGTAAGATTATAAACTTTTTATTAACATCATACTAAATTAGAATACTTACTTGTAAGTGAACGTTAATCTTACAAAAGGTTATTCTAGATATTCCAGTTAATTTCAGTCTTTGGTTTATGAAAAATAAACAATTCTAGCAAATATGCTGTCGTCCTAACAATAAATGGCGTCGGTTCCTTCATTTTGAGCAAAATACACTGAATTCCCTCTCTGCAAAAAGGGCCGGAAGTGACCACGTGATCGCCCTAACCAGTACGATAATTTATGATATAACTGAATTCTAATTTCGATTTTAGCATATTTTGATGCAGTTTTATGTGTTAGAGATGATAAATGTTATCTGTAATGTATTTGTCCAATCAACAATGTATTACTGGATACTTGATTTACATGATGTAGTACCTAAATTTAATTGATGAATATATCAGTCTTTTTACTATATGCAACGATGATAAAACTGTTGATCATTGTTTAATCCAATAAGTAGCGTGGTGGTGTAATCTAGTATGCAATGCATTTTCTCTGTCGCTTGCAATTATAAGGAAATTCGTCAATTATTGCAAACCTGTCTAACAGCCTCTCCGGTGGTCATGTCCATAAAATCAAAATGATTATTGATATTTATCAGAGTTCTATCTACATTTGCCTAAAATGAAACATTAACTGTCTTGTCTTTATACTTAATTGAAATTCAGAGTCAGTGTCATTTACATTGTGTTTGTAAAAGCGTGTAGGAAGAACATGCAGTGCTTAAGCACATAGAATAAACCTCGATCCATCAAGAATACAGAAGCCTTTCCTTTATTCCTGTTCGCCTAATAATAAGATGAGGTGCACTTTCGCACTTAATTAAGGTTCACGTTGTATCAAGCAATGACATCGACCCATACACTAGTGTGCGTCAGTCAGGATGGCTGATGCAGGCTAATCGAGGGTAGCGTAGGCTGGGCGTATACCGCCTACCATTTGTGCCTTATTAAACTATGCTTCGAAGATTAATTCAGTTATGCAGAATCTTTTGCCTCTTCTTGAATATTCCTCCATAACATAAAAGGCTCTAAAAAAAAAAAAAAAAAAAAAATTAAGCAAAGAGTATGTTCTATGACAGCTCATCTAAAGCATATTACCAAAGGAAAATATAGATAATGCAATATTATCCTTAACATCTCTATTATTTTGATGGTCTCTCTCTCTCTCTCTCTCTCTCTCTCTCTCTCTCTCTCTCTCTCTCTCTCTGTGTATATATATATATATATATATAATATATATATATATATATATATATATATATATATATATATATATATATATATAACGCAATATTATCCTTAACATTTTGATGGTCTCTCTCTCTCTCTCTCTCTCTCTCTCTCTCTCTCTCTCTCTCTCTCTTATATATATATATATATATATATATATATATATATATATATATATATATATATATATATATATAGTAGTATTATTTTAGCTTCAGCCTCTCTGGCGTACTTATCTCTTATTTTCTTTTTAACCTCGTATCTCTCTCTACCTTTCCCTTCCCTTCTCTGGTTGTCTACCTGCCTGCGTCGTTCTACCTGCTTGTCCGTCACTCGCCATCCCCCTGTACTTCAGGCTCTCTCTTTCTCTCACCCATGGGTGGCACCGAGTCACCCTTTTTCCACCCTAACTGATTGATACTCACCGTGAAATTTACTTTGATTCCGTCGAGTGGAACTCATCGCAAAGATCTGATTCAGCGGAGAAGTGGAGATGACAAAGCATCACAGAATACATGAAATAAAAAAAGAAAATCAGCATTTATGAAAGAACATACGAATGACTGGAATCGTGGAATACAGAACAGGAGCATATCCCAAAAGGAGATTAAAATTTTGGTAATGTTCAAATTACTGAACACTGGGGCTAAATGATTTATCAGGCTTTCGACTGATATAACATTTTCACGGATTGTTAAACATACTGCTTTAACGATGCAGATATACTCCCATCATTTACCAATGGCTCAATTCATCAATCTTCGTATGTAATAAAGTTAAATCGTCTCTGAATGAAGATTAATTTTGATAATGAACAAAATATAGAAGACTTTTTGTGCGTTATTCACGGACAAACTTGCGCGCATTCATAATAGTAAATCTTGTATTATATGATTACATGATTAATGCTGTGTTTGCTCGGGACATCAATAGAGATCATCAGCTGATTTACAAGATAATATTGTGCGCGTCCGTATTTAATCGTGCAGACACAAAAAGGGCTTAAAGAGAATGAAAGTAGCAGATAAGATTAATGCAGAAAAGGAGATTATTAAAATATTAAGAAACATTAGAAAATTTTCTGTCGAACAGATTAACACATCAACAAAAGTAATGAAATAGATAAGTCAACAAGAAGCTGGCAGTGTACAAAAAGCATTTTGGGAAAACACGAATATAAAATGTTGATCTCAGAAACGAGTGAAATAATTCACCCGGTCATTTTTTCACTTTGAAAAATAGCCTGGTGCCTTCATTTGAAAAAGAAGCCAGAAGACTTAATCGCAAATGAATAGCATTTTTTTGTTCTTCATTTTAAAAAACAATAAAAAAAAGCATGAAGATGATATCTTAATGGTGGAATACAAAATGAGAATGATCTTACTGAAAGATAAATTATTTGAGAAATGAACAAATTCACAGACGATAGGTATTCAGTTAGTAGGAGAAAGCATTCCAAATGTAGCTTTTATAGATTTTAGTTCATTTGAATATAGATTCTGGCCTGGTATCTTTTCCCAGTAAAGAGGAATAAAAGACGGTAACCGTAAATCAGTTTTATTACCTGGCGTATAAAATAGCACCCATCGTAAAATTAGCGAAGCAATTAAAACTCAGAGAGAGAGGCAAACATTCTTCAAAGTTTATGATAATTCTTAATTTTGATTTTTGTTCGAAGGAGTAAAGCAAATGTCGTTTGGGTCACTTATTCTCAAATTGGGTATATATATATAATAAATACATATATATATATTTAATATATATATTTATAAATATATATATAATATATATATATGTAGATTATATTATAATATATATATAGAATATATATATATATAATATATATAAATATATCTATAATTATATATATGTATTATATATAAATCTATAATATATATTATAAATATAATAATATATATATTATATATATATCTATAATATATATAATATTAATATATATATATAATAGATAATTATAATATAATAATATAATATATTAATTATATAATAATATATATATATATATTATATATCGATATATATACATATAGTATATATATATATATGATATATGATTTTTTGTTCGAAGGAATAAAGAAATGTCCCCAGTTTGGGCACTTTTCTCATTGTTATATTATATATAATATAATATAATATTATATAATATATAATATATATATATAGATATATATATATATATGTATATATATATATAAATAATATATATATATATATATATAATTATAAATATATTAATAATTAATAATATATAATATTATAATATATATTAAATATATAATATATAAATTATATAAATATATAATATATATATATTATATATATATATCGATATATATATAATTAATATAATATATATATATATATAAAAAAAATAATAATATATATATATATATATATATATAATAATATATAGATATTATATATATATATATATATATATATACATATATATATATATATATATATAATATAAGATTATATTATATATTATATATATTATATAATAATAATATATATATATATATATTTACCAGTCACGCGCACCTCTCCATCCACACTCCCCCTAACTCAACTGTAGCTAATGACGAATAGAGAGAGAGAGAGAGAGATAATTTACGTTCAAACTTTCACTGAAAATAATGTACTGCAAGACCCAGGAAGTTACATAATCAAGAATAACAAGCTTCAGTTTTGTTCACGAAAATGCTGTGATAATTTCTAATCAGCCTAACATATATTACACCAGATTTAAAGGAAATTCAACTGTAATGAAACGTGCACGTTTGCAGATTAATATTAACATTAAGATGAAGTATTTTGCCACATCCCACAGTGACAAACTAATCTTGATATAATTAACCCTTGAATCAATCTTGAGTTATAACAATGTTTCTAGATCATACGACCAAATTCGGATGCTACGGAAAATACCAGAGGTAAATAATTTTATTCTATTCTTCAGCGAATCCAATAAACTGTATTTTTGAGTGACATATATTGTATTACTGAGATTCGTCAATAGAACACGATACTATAATATTTTGTTTTAGAATATTTTAATATACGAACGACTAAGGATACCACCATAGCCTGACAAGGGATATTCTTCTTTGTGAAATACATTGGAATATACAGGGCGTCCATAAAGCCCAGTACCATTACAAATATTTATTTATTGCAATGGTACTGGGACTTATGGACACCTGTTGTACATTGTTTGTGTGCTTCTTCTGTAGAATTATGCAAGAGTTGGTGCATGCAATTTAATGAAACCCAACGAAGCCAATAAATCTTTTTAATTTGTATATGAATTTGAGACGTAAAAAAAATGGGAAAATTTGGATTCGGAGAGTTGAAAATTTTAGAATATGAGAAGCAATATACTCGAATTAAATCAGTGATGAATATTAATAGAAAATACATAGTAGGGAAACCAGAGGAATCTTAGGGGGAATCTTAAGATTAAAGGAAAAATGGCATATTCTGAAGATAAGGAAACTGAAAATGTGAATATGCCCTTTATGGCTTTTGAAGTTAATCGTCATTTTGGGTTGTTCCGTGTGAGATTATCAGTCTCATACACTAACAAGAAATTTCACTTTTAGCTTATTTTAGAATTGTGAGAATAGTGAGAATATAAAATAACAAGCATTCCATAAAAACATAACTTTTACAATTTTACTGAATTGACACTCTTGTAAAGCTTATTTCGCAAAAAAAAAAACATAACTATTTATTTATAAGCACAAATACTTCTCCTACATTACGCTTCAGAGCTTTCTCCCCAGGAATGAAGCATAAAACTCTCGTCGGGATTTGCCATTTCACTGTAAAAGTATTGAAATATGTCATTAATGTCATCCGGTAGATTTGTGGTACTCTAATTTTCGTGTGTGTGTATATATATATATATATATATATATATATTATATATATATATATATTATATATATATATATATATATATAGATATATTTTATAGGTATTGGTTATATATAATCTATATATAATATATATATATATATATATTATATAATATATATATATATATTATTATAATACAGAGATACGTGCCTTTTCTACCCTCACAAGCATGAGGCAAATAATACCACCTAATAGATATAATGTCTTGAAACTTGCCACACACGAAAGCAAAACAAAGAATCCCTCGTCCAGGTATTCCCGACCGTGATGAAAGATTATTGTTTTCGCTTAATTAGTTTCCGAAAATAAACTATTAGGATCCGTGCCTCATTAGTCTTCTCCGCTCCATCGGCTCGGCTCCTGACAAAATGTGGAGCTGCGGAAGACGGGAAGACGCCTGGGCAAAATGTGGTGAAAGGAGCATAGTTATGCGCGCGCGCGCTCGTGTTTATGTGTGTATTGGTTTTCCATTTTTCAATAATGGTATAAGACAGCAGAGACTATTAGGTTTCATGGTATATACTGTACATAAGAGTTTACTGGGTACCATGATGGAAAATGAACAATAAAAACAACAATGGCTTTCAAGAAAATGTCAGATTTTAAATTGAATATCTTCTAATAAATAAACGTTGTGATATATATTAGTTTAGATATAAGAACTCAAATATGTTGAGAGTGAACATACAAGTTTTTTTTCGGCGATGGTATAATACATACTGATTATTGGATACCTTGACGGACACTGAATAATAGAAAATATATGGCTTTCCAGCAATGTTAGATTTTTTTGATTGAATACACTATAATATATAAGAGTCGTGGTTTATGATTATTCAAGATATGAAGCTCGTGAACAGACCACCAATATTATTTTATAGAAAAAATGTCAAATCTGGTTTTGTTCTTCTGTCTCAATAAGCTGTTATAGAACGTCTTTCAATGTAAACACTGTCATTATCTTAAACTCTTTTTTTAAAAAGATTTCTTAATAGTAAAATGAAAAAGATTTTCTTCATTCAATTACTTTATTAACATTACTCATGAAGATTATGTGGCTGCAAAAGTAAAAGAGAACGAAAACTTTATAATGTTAACCAGATAACAAGTAAAAATCACATTACTTGCATGAAATGGCCACTTCAAAATCATACCTGATGCTCTGCATTTTGAGTTATCTATACGATATCCTCCCTGTCTGTCTGTCTGTCTGTCTGTCTGGCTGGCTGGCTGGAAATTGTTCCCCCATACAGATAGCCAATATTTTGCTCTCGAAAGGAAAAAAACAATTTGATTTGTAAATATCAGTATTTCGGAAGCGACCATCTCTGACAGCAATCCATTTGAATAGAAAATTTATGAAGATTCTCAAT
>NC_061109.1:61572047-61580769 GCF_015104395.2 Macrobrachium nipponense
TCCCTGTCTTGTGTGTGTGTTTGTATGTGTGTGTGTGTGTGTGTGTGTGTGTGTGTGGGAATAAGAGATATAAATCGCGCCAGAATCTGGTTTACGTCTTCAGATATATTCATGAGATGCAATTACTCATTTCCTCTGAGAAGCCTTCGACCAGACTCATTCTTTCACAGATTCTCTTTAGATGGAATTCATTGAAAGCTGCAAAATTTAGAGATTATTCATTCTTTATTATTGCGTTTGTTACTGCTGTCGCATCGGATCTCTGTTGCTCATCCGTTTTTTTTTATTTTTATTCATAGGAAGTTTCAATTTCGAGACAACGGGAAATGAGACTAATCTTGCACAGACTTTCTTATATATATATATATATATATATTATATATATATATATATATATATATATATATATATTATATATATATGTATAGATAATATATATATATATATATATATATATATATATATATATATATATATATATATATATATATATAGGAATTTACATTTTATTTTATTTCAAGATGGTTCCAATGATGGTTTAATTACAATGTCATTTGTCGTCGCCTCCCCTTTCGCCATCTTTCTTTTCATAGCCGCTGCCTTAGTTCAAGGCTGAGTCTCGCACAGGGTGGAGGTGAGGGTGGTCTTTGTATTTGTTTATTTTATGTTATTTCAAAACTATAGTGTTTTGAAGCCTTTTATATTATGGTACATTGTTCATTTGGGTAATATTTCAGAAGCACTCCGCACTGGATATTAAAATAAATAATCACCTACATGGAAAGAGCATGTGAAAAGCAATATAAAAAGTATAGTCATTATACGAGAGATTGAACGGGGTGGAATTAAATGAGCTTGATAAGTTTTTACCTCGAATTTTTCCCAAGTCGGGAGAGGTGTGTCCTCTACTGTAATGTTTACTTTTAATGAGCCCTCTAACTTACTTTCTTAAGCAAACAAAAGCAGTTGCAGTTACTCATTATTGGCTGAGAGGTGTGACATCGTTATGACGTCATGGGTTTCATAACCAATTACGAACGACTTTAGTCGAAAACTAAGTTTCACTAACATTTCAGCGGAGTAATAAAGTTACCTGTCCAGTGTCCACTGGTATCCTTGTTTGACTGAATACTTCGAATAATGAAGCAAAAACCGGCATTTTGTCTTCCTGTAGCTATGCAGAGGCAGTGGCTGGCCCTTCTGGCATTAATTTTGACAGAGACCTTCGATTTCCTACCGATTGTTTGCAGTGCAATGTGGGTTACGGTGAATTTTATCATTATTTGTCTAGTGGTGGTAAAGTTGTTGTGATTGAATATGCTCAAAGACATAATTTAATTCTAAAGCAAAAAAACTGGAGTTTTGTGGAGCTATTTGTCGGATCGAATACAACAGGAACGCCTTTAGGTGTGATCGCTCTGTAGTGACGAAAGGACGTCGGCGTAAGCGATGTAATTTTAGTGTTTCCTTGTCTAAAGGAACGTGGTTTGAAAAATCCCATCTCTGTTTTGAAGGTAATTTAAAGTTTGTTAAGTTATGGCGTAGTCCTAACTTTTCTTATAACTTAGCTGAAGAGGAATTGCAGCTTTCCCAAGCGACAATATGTGATTGGGCTTCATTTTGCCGAGAGGTGGCAATAAGTTGGGTTTTCAGAAATAGTGGTAAGATTGGTGGTGTGGGCCTAACTGTTGTGGTCGACGAATCTAAATTTGGAAAGAGAAAATATAATGTTGGTAGGGTTATTGATGGACAGTGGGTGTTTGGTGGTATATGTCGTGAAACGAGGCAATGTTTTTTAGCGCCAGTAAAGCTTAGGTCAGCAGAAACATTGCTGCCCATTATACAGGAATTTATTGAGCCTGGTACGACAATAGTGAGCGACTGCTGGAAGGCTTATAATTGCTTACAGGAGTTAGGGTAACAGCACTTGCAAGTGAACCACTCCCTAAATTTTCTGGATCCTGTGACCCTTGCGCACACAAATACCATAGAAAGAAGGTGGAGGGATGTGAAGAGCTTGGTCCCAAAGTATGGAAGACGGAGACACAGCTGGGTAGGATATCTATGTGCAACGTATTTTAAGCTGTTCTACAGTGACTACAAAATATGCCTACATTATTTTCTATTGGAAGCTGCATTATTATATCCTCCAACTCCATAATATTCTGGTAAGTAGGCCTATACTTTTGTAAATTTTTTGTCCACCGTTCTTCCTATAACTTAATATAGTGGCAAAGTTGGGAGGGGGGGGGGGGGGGGGTGCGCAGGGGGAGCAACCGCCCCCGCCCCCGCGCAAGGTGAGGATACAGCTTCTAAGTTAGGTTCGGTAGGGTATGTTAGGTTAGCTGGTGATCTTGTCTTTATTATGCATTTGTTACAATTATTATTGCTGCAAAGCACTCCATTCTGGTATTTCCCCACCCAAAACCCCCGATTCCCAACTGGGAGCCCCAAAGCTTGTTGGGTGGAAAAGGGGGTTAAAATAACATTTCCTCAAGAAAACAAGATGAGATTCACTGAAAAAACACCATTAAATGAAGGATTATTAATTGTCTTTGAGAAACTGGTGATGCGGCTTGATTCTGAAGAATTACCTTAATTTGTTATAGCCAGTCATTGAAAATTAGTGTTGTGTTAAATGTATGTACATTTTTGTTTATATATGGCTTTTGTTTTTGTTTTCAGCTTCTGGAGTAAAGGTCCTCTCCAACCTTTACCCACGAAGGATTTAATTTGAAGTGATTTGAAAGTCAATTGTTCGTCTGTAAATGTTCATTTTCAAAATGCTTTAAGATTGTTATCCGGTGAATTGTGATTTTTTTGTGTAAATAAATATTGTTATGGCTTTTTATACAGTTTATGATTGCACCTCGACTTAGGACCATTCCTTATGTCATGTTTAGCATGGTTTATTTAACATAAGTGTTTGAAAAATATTACAATATATATATATTTGATTGTGAGTGTTATTGTGTCTGTCGGTGTAAATGGGCTCAAACACTTCTACTTCCTTCCATCAGATGCGTCAACACTGGAATGAGGACTCATGCAGCAGATTGATGGTGTCAGTCTGCCTACCCCCCCCCCCCCCCCCCCCCCCCTTCCTATTGATAATTCTTTAGTAAACACATGCGTACACGTACTTAAAAAGGGGGGAGAGAGAGAGAGAGCGATTCTAAATGTTTCCATTTTCATAGTATCAGAGAATAAGGTAGTTTACTGAAATTAAATTTAGTTCAGATCAACTCAAACCTCTCACTATTACCAAAGAATACCCAGGAACTGACAGACCAATAACATCGAACAAAACATGTTTTTTTCCCTATACCGAGAGACAACACAAGAAGTTGATTATCTTTCCCTGTGGAAGTTACTGACTCTCGTGCAGGACACTTGCGGGAAGGAGAAGACTTTTGTCAGAACTAAACCCGGTTTGTATTGGTCATGCAAATATTTGATGACTTCAGGCTACATCCTGCCTGGGTCGTTACCTGATTTTAAAATGAATCTCTTACAGACGTTGTGCTGTTTCCTGTTTCCAGCAACAGTACTATACATCAGTAGTAAAAGGTATACTTGGCAGTGATTAGCAGACTGCAAATCACAAGGGCAGAAACTGGAGGACTTACAGGTTTCAAATATCGTGAGTTAATAATGGAGGTCGTCTTTAGTTGAAACTGATTACGTATTGTAAAAACAATTGCAATTGATCAGTGGAAAGGGGAAGCTATAAAAACTAAAGTGAAAAGATAAAGTAAAAGGATTTTCTTTTAACCTGAGAATCGGTAATGGACGAGATACATGAAATTCGAGTTTTGAAAGTGAGTTGAAATTTGTCAGCGACGGCAAGAATGGAGAAATTAGAGTAGGAGGCCTTATTAGTTCTAAAGGCAGTTTTAAGAAGTGAAATGAAAAAGCGAATTACATTAAGTTGCTGGTTCCCCTTTGCTTTTCAATCTAAAGTCCTAGATTCAGTCACGATGTCAGTCAAAAATTTATTTCTGTTCCACACGTATACAATAAAGGTAATGCCACGCTAAGATCTTTCGGTCTTAACGACCCTTCACTATAGTAAAGGGTCGTTAAGATCGGAGATCTCGCTAGTTCTCGTTTTTTCATTTTCCTACGTGGCATTGCCTTTATTTATAAGCATATAGCATTACGTTTTATTATTTTGTGATCAAGTTATTCATAAATGTATACACACACACACACACACACACACACACACACACATATATATATCTATATATTAATATATATATATATAATATATATATATATAGATATATTTATATATATATATATGCAAAAATATATTCATAATCATGGTTCTATATCTGTGGGAAAGACTAAAGGGAGAGATTGACATCTAGAAAATATATCCTTTGAAAGCTCCTATGAGCAGGATATCAACTGGTCAATTATCCCACTGTCTCTCCTGTCAAAGGCTTAATCAGTTCACTAACTGAGATGTCGCTTTTTAACTGGGGTTACGGTGGCCTCATCCCTGGATATTTCATACCGTGATTTATTCATTTCCTGATTCATAATGTATGCAAATATATCTGGCAAGTGGTTTATTTTTTGGAAATAAAGCGTGTGTCATGCTGAATACAATTCTAGCTATGGTGTTCTTGCTCTCAAATGCTTTTGAAAACTGCAGTTTTAATAAAAGAACTAAGTTGAATGCATTGTTTGATAAATAGGTGAACCTTCTATCAGTTACTGATTTTTATATGTTATGCGTCTCACTAAACAGCGTCAGGTTTCACTCACAAAGATACAATATTTAGATTTTCGCAGAAGTCTCTCAGTCCTACAATCGACGGAAAATGTGACTCCAAGAAGTTATCCACGAGACGGAAACTCTCGTATCTAAATTTGAAGCAAATTATATCTGTTCGAAGCAGAAGTTTACTTCCAACCTACACGAGAAATGTCTCCTTCAATTCAAGCTTTCAGTCTCCTGTCGCCAGGAAATGTTCAGCAACAGTGAAAGCACGAATAAGTGTTATACAAGTTGATGGTTTTCTCAAAACATTCCTGTTTTTAAAAAAAAATTTTTGCTGTTCTATACAGGCCGTTAGATGATAAAAACAGCTGCCATTTCGGGAGAAAGAAACTCTCACTCTGCATATGACTGGGTAAGTATGACAAATTCTACCGCCGGAGTAATCGAAGCCCAGACGCCAACAGTAAAATTCCTCAATGCTTTTGGCCTCTCCATAAATTCGCATTTGGCGCGCGCGGCCCTTCGAAACCAACTTATGACTTTGGCGAGAGTTTATTCCTTATTTTTGAGCAAGAATGGGAATTTCGAGCGCCAAAGATTTTTCACGGTCTAAAGTCTCAATTCTCTGTCGACCCAAACAGCTTTCTTCTTTGCTTTCGCTGCTTTCGTCTTTGAATGGCGCCGTCAGTCGCCCTCATAGGAATATGGGGGAAAGAAATGTAACTGAACCTTACTTTATACTTAAGGATACAGAACAACAGATACAGAACAATAAAAGTCCTTGGAAAGAGAGCATAGCTGAAGACTCGTAATGGTCTTTCGGCAGTGGCAAAGCAGCTTGTAATTTTATCAGAGACGAGACGGTTCTCAAACATCAAACTAACTTTCAATACGTATTAACATTCCGGTGTTTTATAAATCACCATCTTTGAATTGGTAATAATTTCTGCTGCATCGCTTTGTACTGCTAAATCATTTATAGTCTACTTATAAGGAACCATTTCTGTTTCTAACCAATAAGAAAATATAAATAAATAATAAGTCTTACAGCAAAAGTAATTTTCGTTCATTAACGAAACTGCCACCCGATGGGAGTCCGTCATTTAGCCTTCTCTTTCAGCCACTAACTAGAATAAGATTTATGCGAAACCTTTTTCAAAGCTAAATCAAACATCAGACTTCCGCGAAATCTTTTTCAAAAATAAATCAATCATAAGACTTCTGGGAAATCTTGTTCAAAATTAAATCAACCCGTCTTCCGACGTTCCTGATTTCTCTTTGCTGGAATGTCTTAGGTCCCTGGAGACTGGACTGATCCCATCGTCGTCAAAATACTCACCGAAGGAATTCAATATTCACAGGTAACCTAAGTGAGAGTAATGGAACGGAAGGCACCTGAGAGGCAGTTACCTGCATACGGTTATCCTGCTCCGTTTAAACAAGATATTATTATTATTATTATTATTATTTTTTTTTTTTTTTGCTCTATCACAGTCCTCCAATTCGACTGGGTGGTATATATAGTGTGGGGTTCCGGGTTGCATCCTGCCTCCTTAGGAGTCCATCACTCTTCTTACTATGTGTGCCGTTTCTAGGATCACACCCTTCTGCATGAGTCCTGGAGCTACTTCAGCCTCTAGTTTTTCTAGGTTCCTTTTCAGGGATCTTGGGATCGTGCCTAGTGCTCCTATGATTATGGGTACGATTTCCACTGGCATATCCCATATCCTTCTTATTTCTATTTTCAGATCTTGATACTTATCCAATTGTTCCCTCTCTTTCTCTTCAACTCTGGTGTCCCATGGTATTGCGACATCAATGAGTGATACTTTCTTCTTGACTTTGTCAATCAACGTCGCGTCTGGTCTGTTTGCACGTATCACCCTATCCGTTCTGATACCATAGTCCCAGAGGATCTTTGCCTGATCGTTCTCTATCACTCCTTCAGGTTGGTGCTCGTACCACTTATTACTGCAAGGTAGCTGATGTTTCTTGCACAGGCTCCAGTGGAGGGCTTTTGCCACTGAATCATGCCTCTTTTTGTACTGGTTCTGTGCAAGTGCCGGGCATTCACTTGCTATGTGGTTTATGGTTTCACTTTTCGTATTGCACTTCCTACATATGGGAGAGATGTTATTTCCGTCTATCGTACTTTGAACATATCTGGTTCTTAGGGCCTGATCTTGTGCCGCTGTTATCATTCCTTCAGTTTTCCTTCTTTAGCTCTCCCCTCAGTAGCCATTGCCAATTGTCATCGCTGGCTAGTTCTTTAGTCTGTCTCATGTATTGTCCGTGCATTGGTTTGTTGTGCCAGTCCTCTGTTCTTTCTGTCTTTCTCCTGTCTCTGTATATTTCTGGGTCTTCGTCTGCTTTCATTAGTCCTTTTCCCATGCACTTTTTAGCCACTCGTCTTCACTGGTTTTCAGATATTGCCCCAGTGCTCTGTTTTCGATGTTGACGCAGTCCTCTATACTTAGTAGTCCTCTCCCTCCTTCCTTTCGTGTTATGTATAGTCTGTCCGTATTTGCTCTTGGGTGTAGTGCTTTGTGTATTGTCATATGTTTCCTGGTTTTCTGATCTATGCTGCGGAGTTCTGCCTTCGTCCAGTCCACTATTCCTGCGCTGTATCTGATTACTGGCACTGCCCATGTGTTTATGGCTTTTATCATATTTCCGGCGTTGAGTTTTGACTTGAGTATCGTGTCCTTCATCTCTTGGTGTTTTATATCTCCTCCTTCCATTATTCCCAGGTATTTGTATCCTGTCTCATCTATGTGTTTGATGTTGCTCCCATCTGGTAGCTTTATCCCTTCAGTTCTCGTTACTTTGCCTTTTTGTATGTTGACTAAGGCGCATTTTTCTATTCCAAACTCCATCCTGATGTCCCCAGATACAATCCTTACAGTCTGGATTAGGGTATCTATTTCCTTGATGCTCTTACCATACAGCTTGATGTCTTCCATGAACATCAGATGGTTGATTCTGTTGCCTCTTTTCTTGAGTTGGGACCGGCATCCATCTTCTGTAGTAATTATTATTATTATTATTATTATTATTATTATTATTATTATTATTATTATTATTATTATTTTTATTATTATATGAACATTCTTATGGAATAACTATAAGCATATGAACTACCCTTAGGAATTTAAGGAGAGCTCTCTCTTTCCCTCTCCTTCAGGAATGTTTTTTCTTAGCTATCTTGCAAATATTTGGAACACTCGCCCTGCCTCACTCAACTTCCCCCGCTCTCTCTCTCTCTCTCTCTCTCTCTCTCTCTCTCTTCTCCTCTCTCTCTCTCTCTCTCTCGTTATGTCAAGGAACCTGTTTATTCACAGACGAAAAAAGACAAAGCATCAAATGAAACAAAAAAATTTTAATGGAAAAATCTATCCTGATAGTTTCCTTCGGTTGCAGACCTGTTAAGGATCTAATCCACGAAATCGATGCCTCTTCAATTATAGCAAATGAAGGAGTGAAACGTTCGAGATAGGATATTTCGCAGCAGATGAGAAAATGAAACTGTTTTTTACCTATAAAATGAAGGAGGAAGCAGTTAAAAGACTCCACGAGAGATCGGATTTCACCTTTTACTTTTCGACAGATCTGTCACATATGTCTGTGGCGAAATCTACTCATTTTTTTTCCTTCTTTCTTTTTTAAGAGTAGATTTAAGTGTTTATAAAAAAGCAATTCCCTTTTTTTAGGAAGAGAAAGAGTGAAGAGTTGTAGAGAAAAGGGATCATGAAAAGTAATGTAACTCTTTGGAGGAATCTCACTACTGACATCTATTTAGAAGACTGAAAAATATAAAATGGAAAAAGATGCGAAATGAGCGACAAGTGGGTTATAAAAATGAACAAAAGTAAAAAAAAAAAAAAAAGTATAAGAAATGAGAGGTAATTAGGTTGCAACATATAAAAGAATAGTGATCATTTGCAACTAGCTGCTTCATCTTAAATCCCATAAGACGTATGCACTTCC
>NC_061109.1:61581269-61591269 GCF_015104395.2 Macrobrachium nipponense
GTATGCACTTCCCTTGCTCTTAGATAAAGGGTAATTAATTACAATTCCTTTCTTTCTAAGAAGACCTCAAGGCTCCTGGTGCTGGGAATTATGGCTGATTAATGATCTTTTCTTTGCCCATTAATTATGTTTGTGACCTGTTTATGCCACCCGCAGTAAACAACTTTCTCTTTCCCCCATTCATCATTCATGAAAGTTTCACAATGCTCAGTTTTACTCTGTATTCACACTAGGTTGCACTAGTATCCCAAAGTGCACGGCTATACTCGTATATCCTTACGCATTTCACGCTTCTTTTTCAGGTCGGTGACTGAATGGTTAGGCAGAAAAAATAACTGGGTAAGCGTATGGAAGGAAGATTGAATTATTTTCAAGTTATTGAAGGTTCTCTGCTCTTAATAATATAGTCAAAGACTTTGATAATATCATGAAGGAGTTTAGGAAACCTTCAGATGAAGCAGATATAGACCAGGGTTAATCGTATAGAATTGAGGAGTACTGTTTATAAGAGTGTGTGGGAATGTGTGTGTGTGTATGTGAGGAGTTTTTACTACTAAAATGGAAAATGTCATACTACAATGATTATGTAAAGCAAAGTCATTTCACTGAAACATCAAATTTACATGACAGAAGAGTTAGATGTTCAGTAATATTTTTTGGACTTCATATGCATTTGTTTCTCTGAAAGGGAAATTCTTCACATTAGTTTTTTCAATAAGTCAAAAAGGGAATTATTTTCAGATGAGGTCAATGCCCAAAATACCATCTGACCTGGATGGAGAGGGGAGAAATCTTTTGTATGCGACTAGAGAAACCCTAGTGTCAGGTCAGATAAGGCCAGTACCACTAGCAGTGAAATTTGACATAGTTAACCTTCGGGATTTTTTTTTAAGAAACTGATGTCAGCTCAACTATACCTTCCTCTTCCACAGCAATTTGAGGGGAAATAAAAATAATCCCTTTCATATAATCGGGAGCAGAAATCACAAGTACTTGAGATTACTTTCCTATCCAACAAGTTGGGAAGACAAAAAATGATATGGGAAGACAAAAAAGGAGTAAAAATTCAATGAAATAAAATAACGGAATGAAAAAAGGGCTATAAAACCTGAAAGCAAGGTGTTGAATAATATGCAAAAGACGTCGAATACAATCCCTTCTTTAATCCCAAAGACGAAAAATCCAGAATTACAGTTTCCTTAGCGATTTCTGAAACGACCTGTCATAAAAATAACAACACCTGTTCAGGGATTTTTCAAGGAATTAATATTAGATATCAAAGACACTTGAACGGATTAAAACCATCAGATTGGACCACCTATTACAACCGCTCGTATCGTTAAGTATTTAGAACAAATAGCGATATTCAGCTTATCCCTCGTGCTTGGGGGTTGGGGGCCAAGGGGGTGGGGAATGAGGTTAATATCCGCGTTCAGTTATGAAGGTAAATATAAAAAGAAAATTGGAATCGAAAAAAGAAAACGGGATTCGAAATCCTCATCGTTTTAGATAAGAAGGTCATATCTGACATGTTCCGGATAGTAACCGTAATGTATTACTCTTTCTCTCTCTCTCTCTCTCTCTCTCTCTCTCTCTCTCTCTCTCTCTCTTCGTTCCATTTTTTCTTCCACATCCTCCCTCGTCGGAATACTAAAGTGGGATAGATTTTTCCTTCTCTCATTAAAGGGATATGTAATTCACAAGTTACTTTTCAATATGTTTTAGAAGGAAAGGGATGGTTTCTTTTACTTATTTTAGACAGTGTACAAACACACGCTGTCTAAAATAAGTAAAAGAAGCCATCCCTTTCCCTTCTAAAACATGTGTGTGAAGGTGTGGAAGTGTTTGTGCATAAGTCTGACTGTGTATGCGTACGTGTACGTGTACGTGTGTACGCATATTTCAACGCACATTATCTAGTTACCAACTCTTATTCCGCTGTCGATTGCTTATCCTGGGACTTACCTCCCCAAAGCATTCATCTTAAATGCCTATATCCTGTTCGTCTGTCTCATTTCGAATAGAACGACCAAAGCCTCCAGTCGGTTTAGAGAGAGAGAGAGAGAGAGAGAGAGAGAGAGAGAGAGAGAGAGAGAGAGAGAGAGAGAGAGAGAGAATGGGTGGGGATCTATGGGGATTATTGGCCTCCTCAGATGTCAAATTAGTTCACCTCTAAAGTGATCTTCCACGACAAACTGTGTTTCCATTTATGTCTCCCATTCCAATTTCCTGCGCCTCTCTTGCTCCTTCCCAATATGATAGTATGATACTATAAGGTGGACAGGTAACGCATAGTTTCCAAACCTTGAGGGTAGGAGAGAGAGAGAGAGAGAGAGAGAGAGAGAGAGAGAGAGAGAGAGAGAGAGAGAGAGATGGGAAGTAAATCTTTAATACTTTCGTACGCTCTGGCGACTACACTTCTCCCCTTCCATATCAAAGCAGTTCCGCATAACTTTGAGAATATATAAAGAAACAAAACCTCTAAAAGTGGACGTTTTTGAGGTGTCGGGTTTCATTCAGATTGTATATATTAACAACTTGCGTATCCTCGAACATAATAGCGTAGTTGCAGGGTCACATAGTAGATCTAACTCTCTTGCTCGCAACATCTGTAAGAAAGTCAATTCAGTTCCCAAGTCCTTAGTGAAAGCATATTTAAATTTTACCGAGGGGTTGAAACTACTTTCATTCCAGCCTGCACAGAAAAATATATAATAAGACCCACTACATTTAGTAACACTGTATCTATAGCCCTGTTATTATTCGTTGTTTCGTTTTCAGGGAGACTTACTTATCTCTCAGGGCAGGTAATGTAGTACCTCCTAGCAGCCAGGCATGACCAAGCGAGTATCCGGTTGTTACCTGGAGGAACTTTAATATCAGTGACGAAAGCGTCGTCGGCATTCTATTGGTAAATGTCAACAGTGCACTTTACACGTGAGACCGCAAGAGATATTAACACCCAGTCTGCCAATGCATTGTTCAAACTCCGACGCGTTTCATACGCGTTCACTCGGCTGGAATTGAGGTCACGGGGCCTCCAGTGGGTTTTGGAATTGACAATGAAACTGGCAATATTCCCAATATAAAGTTCATTTTGAATGCTCTTCACCCACAATGGCTTATTTTATCTCTCTCTCTCTCTATCTCTCTATTATTGATAGCTGCTGTTACTCAAAAGTCCAGAATTTTAACTACCTCTTTCGTAGGGGAAGGATGAATGGAGCAGAGCAGAATCATTCTCATATAAATCTGATGAGCAAAATTGGTCTATAAAGGTCTTTTGGGGATAGAAGGGAAAATGGCTAAAAGACACCAGAGACAATAAGCCAGTGAGATGAGACTGTCACATAATAATTTCGAAAATAAAATGGGGCCTCTTCATAAAACAAGAATTTTTCAACATGGTGAAGAAGAGGGTCTAAATGCTACTACCTTAAGTCATGTGTGTGTGTGTGGAGAGAGAGAGAGAGAGAGAGAGAGAGAGAGAGAGAGAGAGAGAGAGAAAGAATATAATAAGTGTTGGATATCATTAATACTGCAATAAATACTAGTCAATGTCCATAGGATTTTTGACATATAGCCTATTGCTTGATGTAAATAGGAACTATTCACCAAAGTTATTTTTCGTCTCTGTTGTTAGTAGAGTTCGGAGGTCATAACCAGGTCACCAAATCCCTCCCAAATCTTACCTCGCTAAGGGAAGGGCCCGTGATGGCATATGGCCAGCTTTAATCTAGAAGAAAAAGAAGAAGAAGAAGAAGAAGAAGAAGAAGAAGTAGAAGAATAAGGGTGAGTTATTATAATATTATGTATGGACAATCCTTCACTGAGCAACCATTATCGAGGAATTCCTTCAAGTGAAGGATTCTACCCGTGAAGACCTGATTACTAACCTAAACACAAACCTGGCAATTAATTAAGCCACTTGACTGACTTTCGTTTGGAGACGAAATGATGAAAAACAAGCTCCTCCATTACATGTTCCTTTGTCTTCCTCTCCTAATTATAATGCTTCGCGTTGCAGCAGAGAAGGATACTCTGTCTTGTTTCTTTTCTCTCCACCTTTCGAAAATGGCCGCCAAGTGTTCGTCATGTAATTATGAGGAGCTGCTCCTCTTCTCAAGGGAGAGTCTTTGACGACGCCGCTCACGTCTGCTCACGAGGCGGTACTAAAACCTATCCCCGCCCCTTGTGAAACGTCATCAGTTACAAAAGGACCATATCTTTATGAAACTATATTTACGATAACATTTTCATATAACTATTTTTGCGATGGCATTTTTTTATATGAATTTTCCTTTTATTGCATGTTGCCGTATACTACGTTAAAGTACAAAGAATTCTCTTTCAAATGATATATAGCACATTACAATTATGATTAATTTCAAACCCACAAGCACGCACAGAAAAAATTATCTACGCACACAAAAATGTGCAATTACTTCATCCGTCAACCTACATACATTCACGTTTCGTAGCGTAACTGATGATAGAAAGAAACTGAAAAATGGATTAAAAAGCTGATAAAATTTAATATATAATGCATAAATAAAATTGATAGGTGTTCTCAGAAATTTTCGAGGAATTCTAGGTCAAAGACGGACCAAAATTTTTAGATTTTATTTAAATATTTACCACATTTTTCTTACATAATTTTTCATCTTATTACATTTTGCCATATACCATGTAAAAGTACAAAGAATGCCCTTTCAATTGGTATATGACACATTACAATTACAATTACTTACAAACCCATAATCGCGCACAGAAAATATTATCTACGCACGCAAAAATTAAAAAAAAATTAAGCATTCCTGGGAGATATGAAATCTAGCCCCGCCCCTTGTGAAACGTCATCAGATACATCCATCCAGACTGACGAATTACTCTTTGTACTTTTTTTTCGAAAATATTATAATTGTTTGAGGTATGCATAATTAATACCTTTATGTATACAGTATGTGTTATATGTAAACTTATGTGTTCGGAAGTATATATATGTGATATGAAGTGCTAATGAGAAATTTGCTGGATATGTGTTTCCTGTATCATTTTCTTCATCATTTATTCCTTTGATACCTTGTATCGCATATGATGTAATTCTTATACTTTTGATAGTTTTCTTTTTTGAGGCCAAGTCGTGCGAATGCAACTGCCATTTTTTTACATTGCCTGTATCCACATTTTCTTTGTGTTTATTGCATAACAATAAGTATTCTTAAGAAGATTTGGAAAATATAATTAATCTATCATTCTAACCTTTAGCATGAAAAAAAAGTTGTTTTTCAAAGTGAGGTATGAGCACAGTGACAGAACTAAATACATTTCTTAAGAATTATTTAAAATCTTGATAATATTACTACCTGAAAGAGTGAGAGAGAGAGAGAGAGAGAGAGAGAGAGAGAGAGAGAGAGTTGTCATGTTATAAAGATTGGACTTGAAGAGACTACAGCAAACCAATATATAGGTAAGTAAATAAATAAGTAAAGAATAAATATATGAAGAAAGCTGGAGTAGCTATGCGTGTTCAAACTGGTATATTTTATGTGCAATAAAACAAGGCTTGGTGACTAAATGAGAGAAAGGGTATTAAAAAACATCAAGCATATGACCTCTTTACAGATTTTATCAAGATTTTATCAAAAACACCATGCGAAATGGATTAAATTTATAAAAACAAAAGGTTCTTTAAGTAATTCAATGGAGATGCACGGGCAGTGTTACTCTTCTGACGTCACAGTATTAGCTCCGCCCCCACTGCCAAGTTGAGCAGACCCTATTACTTTGACTCTGGGCCAGACTTCCAGAAGGCGGTATTTTGATAGATTTCTTAAATCTCAACAGTTTCATGAGGTTACATGAATGGTTAAATGCATCCTAATGTAAAACTTACTTTTTTTCTGTGACTTTCGGGTCGTACTGTGAATTATTACAGCTCACACCAGACTGATATGGTGGTAGCGGCAACAGAACTTTTAAAGAAAAACCTTAGAAAATATTTTCAGGAAATACCAAGTTTCCCAAGTATAAATTTGTTGCAGATTGGTGCCCTCAAAGGAACGGTAAACATCTTGAAAAGAGCCTTCGGATATAAGGCTAGTGGAATATACAGGTGCAACCATAGACCCCAGGCTGGGGCCCATTGCAGTCCTGATATAAATTGAAAGTTAAGAATAACATATGATAAGGCGTGATGCAAGGTTTGATAACACTTTCTATGCACGTCCTCAGTCATTTACATGCACACGCAAAAGAGCACGCGCAACAAAGTATCCGAAAGTGCATTCCTGGTTACATATGCATATATAAGCCATGTTCTACATTTCAGTTATATGATTTCATTATTGTGATGGAAACCCGGGTGTTTATTACCAAAATGTAATGTCCAGAACGATCGTTTTGGTTATAAAAAAAAGTCTAGTCTAAGGCTATTGTTCACAAACGATTCAATAGTGACAGATTAGTGACAGGAAACTATAGAGAACAGGGGAAGAACATGAAAACATCTGCAAGAAGAGGACGTTGAAAGTGACCGAAAGTAGGTTAATTCATGTAGTATTCAGGAACAAATGTAACAGATGATGACGTCGTAGAAGAACTTGTGGATCACTAAACAAGCGATGCAAGGAAGGCAGAAGGGTGTATGCAAGGTGAAAACAAAAGAGTGAAAATAATGCTTAGCTGTCACGGCCACTAAAAATGATGAATAAAGTATCCACCAAATCGTCGATAATTCTAAAGTAATGATAGACTTAACTGCACAGGAAAAGAAAAAGGAATTAACCAAATAAATGAATAATGGCGTAAAAAAGTAACAAAACAAAACAAAAACCTTCTTTATATAAAAAAAGGTCAGTAGAACACACACACCTACTCATTCATATTCCAACAACGCAGCACGGAACGCGCCTACGGAATTTAATCGTGTTTGACCGCCATGAGAATGAAAATTCTTCATTCCTCTTTGCAGTAAGGTCTTAAACGTCATTTTATATTAGATGTGAATACTTGTGGGTCTGTCTGTTTGATTGCCTGATTTCCTGCACAAGCTGTTTATGAAAAGAATGAGTGTCTCTACGAAGAAACTTGGGTAAAGTATGGGAGTATCTTCCGATAACGCTCTGCTTTAAGGATGGCGAAGAAGAACCGTAAAATATGCGATGAAAACAAAGGTTCTTTATCATCATTACGTTCCCATCGTTCTTACACTCAAGGGTACCTGAATCAATCATGAGAAGCCATAAGGAGGGACAAGGAAAATCCTGAAGGATTAGAGGAAGCCTTAAGTGCTCGTTCTCTTAAGGGCTGGAGGTGATGGATGGCATATCTCAAGGAAGAAGATTCTATATAGAAATATAAGTTCACTCGCCATGAAAGAGAAGTCAGATGGATCCACGCCACCGTGCGGGGATGACTAATAGTCGACTCTTCCCAAAAGGAGTTTGAGAGAAACTTTCAAGAAATTAATGGTCGCTTCATTTTGACTCTTCATTAAATAAATGGTCTTTTTTCACTGACGGTGTAAAATGTTAGGTGGTTGAGTCAAGAAGGCTGTTTGCATGGCGTTTTTGTCACGTAGAAGGTCAAATGGTTTGGGAGCCAAATACCCATATGTACTGTAGGTCAGTGTGATTAGAAGCTAGTGCCCATATTTAATATAATTGAATGAGATCAAATGCCTTGAATTAGGTCTTTTAGATAGGTAACCAATGCCCATATTTAGGTAAACTGGATGGGAATCAATGTCCTGATCTATGTTAATTAGATGGGTAAATAATTCCCATCTTTAATTTATTTGAATGGGATCCAGTGCTTTTATCTAGGTCAACTAGATGGTCAATCAATGTTCTTATCTTGGTCAATAGAGGCAGGCAACCACTAATATACTTTGAAAGAACGGGATTAATAGAATACTCTAACCTACGTTCATGTCAGGAATTGTACGGGCTATCAACCTCAACCTAAAAGAGTTGATGGGAATAAGAAGTTAATTTATCCTTAATATTTGCTGACTGGATAAAAGTAAAGCCGGCAAATAAAGCCACGAAAGAAAAAGAAAAGAGAAAATATTCTTCAATGTTACCAATCCCGTTAAACTGATAAATATTTCCATTAGCATACACTTTTTTCGCTGGATTCCCATTCTCATGCCTCATCAGACATTACCCCATAAATTCTCGCAAAATAATGCGAAGTTTTCCCTCGCAATGACGTGTTTTCCTTTTTTTTTTTTTTTTTTTTTTTTTTTTTTTATCAGCCAGTAGGTAGGCGAGTGTTGTTCCAGTATATGTTTGCACTCGTCAATTAAAATCATTTGGTACAGTGATGTGATAATGAAGGGAGACGATGCGCGAGCGATCCTTAGGTTACTAATGAGGGCTACGCCTAAAGTATAATTCGAAATCCAGATGTTTGTGACTCTCTGTTTCATACTTGTGATATTATTTTATAGATAATGAAAAACTACAAATATCTGAGAGACTTCCTGGAAAAAAGTTTAATCCAAAGTTGTTTGGAAAATCCTGTGGTGTGAAAAAGTATTTGATTTGGTCATTAGCATCGTTTTCCTCTCAATAAAAAGACAAATAATGTATTCAGTGAATTATGTTTCGTTTATATCAAGACATCTGTAGCAATGCTTATGAAATGATACAAAGACTATGTATGAAGCATCAACAAATAAATGTATGATTCGGTGGAAAGCGTTTTTTGAAGGCAGTTGGACTCACTTTGGCATAATTGGGTAAAATTAGGTAAAATTAGAATGTTATATAAATTCAGCGGCAGGAACAGTCCAAAATTTTTTTTAGGGGGTAGACATTTACTGTACAACCGAAATTTAAGTGGATCGTTCCATTGCTTTTTTACTTAAATATTTTACGGTAGACAGTGGAGTTAAGTCTACTTTGTATTTCTTTTTCATGGAAATCCATACACATAATACGTATTTGCTATACACTTACTCCATTCATCACTGAATACATATAAAATTCTTGTAATTTTCAGTCTTTTTCTGTATACTTTCTTTTCATTCTTGCAAATGAGTTCATTGTCCACATGAATAACGGCAACCACTAAAGTTCAAACTGGCCTCTTTTGGTCAGGTTGGATGGCGCTGTTCTTTAGTGATCCTTAGTAGTAAGCTCGAGAGTTTTTGTTTATGTCTTCTTGTAATATTGTCTGAGACCCTCGGATATACACCCACTCCAAAGGGCTCATCGTGTTTTACAGTAGATTTACAGTTTTGGAAGTGCTAATTGAATGTTTTTTCAGCTATTCTAGATGACAGGAAATTCTTGGAAAACACAGACTTAAAAAAAAAGTGGAAATTCTTAAATGAGTAGAAAAATGAAACATTTCTGGAAAATTCCACATCGTACAAAACCAGCTTTAAAAAATAACTACCGGTATCATCGTTCAAAGTTTTTTTTCGTGTTTTTTTCTTTTTGATTTCATAGACAAAGCGATAAAATTCCCATTAGTCTTTATGAGTGACACTGATGCCTTTCACAACGATTACGGGGAAGTGCAGAGTTTTATGTCTCCCGATCGATGAAGGTTATTTGTTCGTCTGGGTTCGCGAAAGACAAATTTGTTTTGGAGCCGATTTTTTTCTATTAAAAATAATATATCTTTTTAATAAATCATATTTTATAGGACAGCTTATGATGATAAGTGGTCGGGTACTGAATGCAGTGAAAGAATTACGAAATTTGTTTTTGGAGCCAAATTGGTAAAAAAAAAAATACATGTTTTACTATGTTTTTATAGGGCAGACTATAACAATATATGACAGGGCATTGAATAAAATGAAAGAATTGCATAGAAATAAAAAAAGAAATAAAAAATAGTCTTTATATAAATAGAATGGAATTCCAAACGACTCTCTCTCTCTCTCTCTCTCTCTCTCTCTCTCTCTCTCTCTCTCTCTCTCTCTCTCTCTCTCTCTCTCTCTTTGATATGTGGTCTAGAAAAGTAATTAAGAATGAATTTTCTC
>NC_061109.1:61596269-61618769 GCF_015104395.2 Macrobrachium nipponense
TCTGAAACCTCTATTCTCAATTCGACGAAACCTGTTTCAGATAATTTAATTGCCCTACAGTGATTATTGTTCAACTATCCATACAAATAGTACTAGAGTAAAGTATAATCCTATTTTTGTATGGAGCAGCAGTCTCCTTGTTCTGTTCTCCATGACTCATTCAGCCTGCCATTGTCTAACTTGCATTTATAGTTTTCCAGGAAATAAACGAACCCGATGCAATCCTTTGAAATAAGGAGTTGGGATGAAGGGAAAAGGAATAAAGAAGGAGAATGAAAACAGCATCATCTGCAATTTTACGATTGGCCGGGCTGTGGCTGAGCTTTTTTATTTATTTATTTATTTATTTATTTACCGTCGTGCTTTGCCCCCACCCCCAACCCCAGCTCCCTCCAAAACAGAAATAATCCATACTGGAAGGTGACACGTATTGTATCCCTTAATATATATATATATATATATATATATATATAATATATATATATATATAATATAATTATATATATATATATAGATGTGTGTGTGTGTGTACCTAAATCTTGGAAGATATTGTGATTGATAAGGATGAAAACACATCAAATATTCTTTCAAGTTTCTCTTTGTTCTACGCTTTCTCTTACATACTCTAAATCTTTTAGTCGTTTTTTCTTTCTTTGGTATAATTAAAAATTTTCAATCTCAGTCGCTTGTACTTTTCCTTCATTCCTTTCTATTATTACTTCACTTATTCATTTGGTCTTTTCCTTGTTCTCTCTCTCTCTCTCTCTCTCTCTCTCTCTCTCTCTCTTTTCTTTTAAACTTTATCTAGTGAAAACATGCAGTACTTTTAAAGCATGAAGTGTATAGGCTTACCTTTGGTTTTTTGCCATTTATGAAACCTGTTAAAGTTTAAGTGAACAGCATAACTTGTTTTTCCAGATATTTAAATTCTAAGTTTTCTGTTGTTCACTTTTTTAACGTTAACGTCATGAGTTTTGAGATTTATATTATTTCTTACGAAAGGCGTAAACTGAAATAAGTTATCTGAATCTATCTTCTGCTTCTGAGATTTCTATTTCTGTAAAGCGAACTATTTATGGCGGGTAATTGCACATTGCCTACTTTATTGGCGTTCTGTCAATATTTAAGGGGCCATTTGCAACAAAGTTCCTGTTGAAAGTTTTATAGTTTCCTTAACCGTTCTATGTGTCACTATTAACCTACGTCCTGGTCGAAGCAAATGTGTGTTCGTGTTATTATTTTTATCATTTAATTCATATTTTATTATTATTATTATTATTATTATTATTATTATTATTATTATTATTATTATTATTATTATTATTATTGGGAAAAACTCTTATCGCGAGAGTATATAGGATTTTTTTGGACTGAAGATGAACCCAGGGAAGGGTTCGAAAGCTTTTTGTAAAGTCGTAAAAATTATACACGGACTCTTAACACTTTGTATTATTGTGGACCCTTTAGAACATTATTATTATTATTATTATTATTATTATTATTATTATTATTATTATTATTATTATTATGCTCTATCACTGTCCTCCAATTCGACTGGGTGGTATTTATAGTGTGGGGTTCCGGGTTGCATCCTGCCTCCTTAGGAGTCCATCACTTTTCTTACTATGTGTGCCGTTTCTAGATCACACTCTTCTGCATGAGTCCTGGAGCTACTCCCAGCCTCTTATTATTTTTCTAGATTCCTTTTAAGGGATCTTTGGTGATCGTGCCTAGTGCTCCTATGATTATGGGTACGATTTCCACTGGCATATCCCATATCCTTCTTATTTCTATTTTCAGATCTTGATACTTATCCATTTTTTCCCTCTCTTTCTCTTCAACTCTGGTGTCCCATGGTATTGCGACATCAATGAGTGATACTTTCTTCTTGACTTTGTCAATCAACGTCACGTCTGGTCTATTTGCACGTATCACCCTATCCGTCCCTGATACCATAGTCCCCAGAGGAATCTTTGCCTGATCGTTTTCTATCACTCCCTCAGGTTGGTGCTCGTACCACTTATTACTGCTAGGTAGCTGATGTTTCTTGCACAGGCTCCAGTGGAGGGCTTTTGCCACTGAATCATGCCTCTTTTTGTACTGGTTCTGTGCAAGTGCCGGGCATTTGCTTGCTATGTCGTTTATGGTTTCATTTCTCATATTGCACTTCCTACATATGGGAAGAGATGTTATTTCCGTCTATCGTTCTTTGAACATATCTGGTTCTTAGGGCCTGATCTTGTGCCGCTGTTATCATTCCTTCAGTTTCCTTCTTTAGCTCTCCCCTCTGTAGCCATTGCCATGTGTCATCGCTGGCTAGTTCTTTAGTCTGTCTCATGTATTGTCCGTGCATTGGTTTGTTGTGCTAGTCCTCTGTTCTGTCTGTCATTGTCCTGTCTCTGTATTTATTTCTGGGTCTTCGTCTACTTTTATTAGTCCTTCTGCCCATGCACTCTTTAGACACTCGTCTTCACTGGTTTTCAGATATTGCCCCAGTGCTCTGTTTTCGATGTTGACGCAGTCCTCTATACTTAGTAGTCCTCTCCCTCCTTCCTTTCGTGTTATGTATAGTGTGTCCGTATTTGCTCTTGGGTGTAGTGCTTTGTGTATTGTCATATGTTTCCTGGTTTTCTGATCTATGCTGCGGAGTTCTGCCTTCGTCCATTCCACTATTCCTGCGCTGTATCTGATTACTGGCAATGCCCATGTGTTTATGGCTTTTATCATATTTCCGGCGTTGAGTTTTGACTTGAGTATCGCCTTGAGTCTGCATATATTCTTTCCTGATCGTGTCCTTCATCTCTTGGTGTTTTATATCCCCTCCTTCCATTATTCCCAGGTATTTGTATCCTGTCTCATCCATGTGTTTGATGTTGCTCCCATCTGGTAGCTTTATCCCTTCAGTTCTCGTTACTTTGCCTTTTTGTATGTTGACTAAGGCGCATTTTTCTATTCCAAACTCCATCTTGATGTCCCCAGATACAATCCTTACAGTCTGGATTAGGGAATCTATTTCCTTGATGCTCTTATCACACAGCTTGATGTCGTCCATGAACATCAGATGGTTGATTCTGTTGCCTCTTTTCTTGAGTTGGTACCCGGCATCCATCTTCTGTAGTACTTTTGTCATGGGAATCATGGCTACTTCGAAGAGTAGTGGGGACAGTGAGTCGCCCTGGAAGATCCCTCTCCTGATATTAACCTCTGCTAGTTTTATTCCAGAGCTTGTAAGCATTGTATTCCAGTTGCGCATTGTATTTTTGAGGAAGCTGATGGTGTTTTCCTCTGCCCCATATATTTTCAGGGATTCTATTAGCCATGTGTGTGGTATCATGTCGAAGGCTTTCTTATAGTCTATCCATGCCATGCTTAGGTTGGTTTTTCCTTCTCCCGCCTACTGTTCTTCATTACCATTTTGTCTATCAGGAGCTGGTCTTTTGTGCCCTTACACTTCCTTCTGCAGCCTTTCTGTTGGTGGAGGATGGTGTTTGTCTCCTCTAGGTAGTTGTATAGCCTTTCACTGATGATACCTGTTAGTAACTTCCACCTTAATTGGTAGGCAGGTGATAGGCCTGTAGTTACTGGCTATATTTCCCTTACTCTTGTCTTTTTGTACTAAGGATGTTCTTCCTGTGGTCATCCATTTGGGTGCATGGTGATTTGAGATACAATGCTGGAGTTGTTCTGCTATTCGTGGGTGTAGGGCCTTGAAGTTTTTGAGCCAGTATCCTTGAACTTCATCGGGACTTGGGGCTTTCCAGTTTGGCATTTTCTTTAGTTGGTGTCTGACTGTGTCTGTCGTGATCTCTGTGAATCTTTGTTTTATTCTCCCTGTTTCTTCTTCCTTGACTTCCTGGAGCCATGTTGCATGTTTGTTGTGTGATACCGGATTGCTCCATATGTTTTCCCAGAGTCTCTTACTTGGTTTGGTTTCAGGAATTTCTGGGTGGTTGTCTTCCCCTCTTCAGTTGGCTGTATAGTCTTTCTGTTGGTTCCGAATAGTTTGTTCTGTTGGTATCCCTTATTCCTGTTCATGTACCGTTGGATCTTATTATTATTATTATTATTATTATTATTTTATTATTATTATTATTATTATTATTATTATTATCAGATTATCCTTTACAGTGCAATTGATCACTTCCAATTAAATTTTCTCCTCCGCGTATTTTTCTCAAATAATATCGTTTCCAGTTTGTTGTTCCCAAATTTGATGGCTTATGCTCCACATCTGTGGCAGATACTCCAGAATTGCAGTTTTGCTTTGCAGTCGTTCCACACAAATCCTGTCGTCTGCATCGATGAATAAAGTTTGTTGATTCCATATGATATATCGTGACTTATAAAGTCCAAGGACGAGGAATAGGGAGGTGAGGTAATTCATTCAGCTGGAGCTTCTCAAGCATTGAGGGTAGTGCCATCAGTTTGCCTCACGCAGTCCACTGTAGGCAATACTTAAGGTTCTTTGCAGCGTCCCTTCGGCCACTAGCTGCAACACCTTTCATTCCTGTTTGCATTCTCTCTTTTCCATCTTACTTTCCACCTACTCCTAACAATTGTTTAATAGTGCAGCTGCGAGGTTTTCCTCTTGTCACAGCTTTCAAACCTTCGTTACTCTCAATTTTCTCTCGGCGCTGAATGACCTCCCGGCCCTAGCGCTTGGCCTTTGGCCTAAATCTGATATATTTAAATTCAGCTGGATCTACAAGTAAGCCTTACAAGAAGAGAGGATTTCATATTTGGATAAATCACTGAGGTTTGCATTTGGGTCAACTGTTTGATTTCGCTGTTGTTGAAGGCTGTTATGTTTGAGAATCTCTGAAGAGAGTCTAGTTACAAGAGAGGTTCTGTAGCAGTTAATATAAGACACCGAATTCCATTTGTTTTTCTTCTTTGCAGTACGCCTTCTCATAAGAAACACATCGGATTCAGCAAATTCCCGTGAAAAGAAATTGCGAATAAAATGTAAAGAAGCAAAATACAGTAAAGTTGTATATTTCACCACAAGGCAATTAACGTTCACTTTATTGCGCACTCTTATGGTCGTTCATGAAATAATTATTTCGGTTTTAAGTTACACTTAAAGCATAATTGTTTGTCCACGAAGAGGCACATACTATTAGCAGGTAAGGACCAGTATTTGTCTTTATATTTGAATACTTAAGAAATCCTATTGCACCTCAATTTTACTTCGAGCAATAAAACCCATAGACATATTTATCAGGCACTGTTCTGGGTTAGTTTCTTTCATAGACCTTTGTCAATAGGCGTACATACCTACCGTAATGCAAATCTCTGTTTTCACTTTGTTTTTTGTGCGAAGTATGACTATGACATCATAACAGATGATATTTCTAACTTGGTGCTTGTCATTAATTAAGTTGACGAACGAAAGGGGTTATTTGACAACACATGATAGCGTTATCCCTACCTTGAATATTTTCTCTGCGTGCATAGCAGATGTAGATGATTAGAAATATAATAACGGAAACAAAATTCACTTTTTTTATTTATTTATTTTTTTAAACCTTGAGAATTTGTTTCTAAAATCCTTTAAAAAGTGAGGGCAAAGCTGCCGTTAGGAAACTCTCTCTCATCTCTTTCATAGTGAAATCTGTCGTAGGGAAATCCCTTTGTCTTAGGGAAATCACTCCGTATTTAGTGAAATCTCCCCCTCGTGAAGAATGCACTCTATCGTAGGGAAATATGACTTGTCAAAATCGGAATCAGAGTAATTAAGTCAGCCTTAACCAGCAGGTTAGTTTCATGATTTTTCTTACGTATGAGTTGATCAAATGCCCTTATATTTGGGGAAAACACTAATTTAGTCAATATCTCTGTTTGTACTATAAAAGTAAAAGCAATTGTAATGCTGCCCTCTTTGTTTTGTCATTGTCGGCTAACAATTAACCGTACTCTTCATGAACATCCCCATGCTATACATAAAAGCGTTGATTTGGATAGGACTTAAACTACACTGTAGTATTTATGTAAATTTATATAAAGTGATTGCTTATAAAGGTAAGAAAAAAAAAACGAAAAAACATGCACCTCAGAGTATAATCTTTACCGTTGTTTTCAGGAAAGTGGAATTAGGTCGCCAATGAAATGAAGAGAAATTATTCTCCGACAACAGACTACTTCTCTCGCAGCCAGAGAGAACCACAACTAATGGATTCGGACTCCTCAACGAGCTGGGATGAATAACGGTACGTGACTGAATGTTTATACCTCTCATACAATGGTGCAGTTCTCTCTAAGTCCATCGTGTTAGGATGTCTTATTTCCTATACAACATATCATTGACTCATTGCATACACATCTCAAATATGTTGAATGCCTGTATTGGTTTGAAACCTACACACACCCACACACACACACACACACACACACACATATATATATATATATATATATATATATATATATATATATATGTATATATATATCACAAATTAGCCATTCAACTTTATTCATATTACTCGTAATCTAATATGTTACATTTATTCATCATATTTAGTTAATGTTTTGTTGCGGTTATCTTTTAATGCCTCAGTTTTTGTTGAAAATGTAAGAAAGAAAAATATCTGCACTTTTGAATATCAGAATTGGACATTTATTTAAAGTTGTCTACATCCAACAAATAATGAACGGCAAAGCTTTTACGCATCATCTTCCCATGCAAATGTTACTGTTTGTTTTTATAAAGAGAGAGAGAGAGAGAGAGAGAGAGAGAGAGAGAGAGAGAGAACAAACATCTCTGTCCGCGTTACGTCCGCAAATGCACATTATAATGAGCTTTATAAAAATCCGGAAACTTTGTCGACAAAATTTGATTGGTATTAGGGAGCTTATATTCACCTAGCCATTTAGTTTTGATCAGTTTGCTGCTACTCATTTCAAGAATGAGACTTTTTGAAAGCCTAGAGAGAGAGAGAGAGAGAGAGAGAGAGAGAGAGAGAGAGAGAGAGAGAGAGAGAGAGAGAGAGAGAGAGAGAGAGAGAGCGAGAGAGAGAGAGAGAGAGAGAGAGATCTTGTTAATGCCTTCCTTTATTATTAAAACTCACGTTATCAGTAACGTCTGGATACGACATATTCTATTCAATGAGATTCTCTATTCTCTTTGATATTCGTTTTTTATACGTCAACCCAGCTGCGCGCAGACAAGATGCGTGTGTGCGTGTGTGTGTGTGTGTGTGTACGTGTATGCGATAGTATGTCTGGCCGTGATACTGAAGAAGACATCAACTGAATGAATAACGCCTTGTAGCACAATGCAATATAGTTCATTCCTCACGATTTACCTCCTGGAAAGCCAATTCGTATTCAGAACTTGGTTATTATCCTGAAGTAGGAAAAAAAGAATTGATTTATGAGGGCGCTCTGCCTTTGCTTATCCACAATGTAATATTTATGTGTCAAGGTTCACGTCGTCCTCTGGCACCTGAATATCAAACTTCAGTGATGATTCTCTACCATGCCCAAGTTGAGTGAGGTATACGATGTTATCTTTTGTTATCGCAGTTATCGTTCATTTTCCCATTTGCTGTCATCTTTATGTACTAAACAGGTGAGCACGAAAGAGTAAATGCAAAAGAAAAAAAAAATCAGACATGGAAGGATTGTTTGCTAGTAAATAAATGTTCCTTAATGTCTGAACATGCGGGGGTGCATAGGTAGCATACTGGAAAGTAAGACGTTATTAGCAATTCTGTTACGAATATATTATAGAATAAAAATAAACAATAGCTGAAAAAGAGAAATGGATGATAGGATTTTGTTTCACTTAGGTAAAATTGGTGATACGTTTAATTTAATTTAGACTCATCTAGAATAAATAAGCATGACATTCGGAGTGATAGGTTTTTAATGTTAAAATTAATAAAAAAGAAGTATAGAATTGGATCTGCGAATATAAAAAAACACGTTATAAAAAAAAACTAGGACTAACGTTTTTGAAAAATATAGTCTTTTTGCATGAAATGCGGATATTTTCTCTTTCTCTCTCTCTCTCTCTCTCTCTCTCTCTCTCTCTCTCTCTCTCTCTCCAAACACTCACATGCATAGTTACAAAATAAGCAGATATTTGAAATCTAACCAATATTGACATTATTACATAAACTACTAAATGTAAAATTGATAAACTTCGAAACCAAACGTACAAAAGAATGTAAATGACACCACCAAATATGTGCAAATTCAAATGAGAAAATGGAGAATACACTTCAAGACGAGCGGAAAGTAATACACCCACAAGGGGGAATAAATTCTCAATCCGTTTTGATGGTGTTATAATTCATGATGTCATCCCGGCGTGTATAAATTGTTTTTTTTTAATGCAATGTCAAAGATGCGAGTTCAGTAACTCAGTGGTGGGAGAGGGAATGTTTTATCGTTATACTGCATTATGAAAAGAACTGATGGAATGTATTGTAAATAAGAAAAAGCAAAACATTAAAGATTTAGTCTTAATAATAATAATAATAATAATAATAATAATAATAATAACTATTATTATTATTATTATTATTATTATTATTATTATTATTATTATTATTATTATTATTATTATTATCTTTAGGGTGGGGAGGTCTATCACAGTCCTCCAATTCGACTGGGTGGTATTTATAGTGTGGGGTTCCGAGTTGCATCCTGCCTCCTAAGGGGTCCATCACTTGTCTTACTTTGTGCGCCGTTTCTAGGATCACACTCTTCTGCATGAGTCCTGGAGCTACTCCAGCCTCTAGTTTTTCTAGATTCCTTTTCAGGTATCTTGGGATCGTGCCTAGTGTTCCTATGATTATGGGTACAATTTCCACTGGTATATCCCATATCCTTCTTATTTCTATTTTCAGGTCTTGATACTTATCCATTTTTTCCTTCTCTTTCTCTTCAACTCTGGTGTCCCATGGTATTGCGACATCAATGAGTGAAACTTTCGTCTTGATTTTGTCAATCAGCGTCACGTCTGGTCTATTTGCACTTATCACCCTTTCTGTTCTGATACCATAGTCCTAGAAAATCCTTGCCTAATCGTTTTCTATCACTCCTTCAGGTTGGTGCTCGTACCACTCATTACTGCAAGGTAGCTGATGTTTCTTGCACAGGCACCAGTGGAGGGCTTTTACCACTGAATCATACCTCTTTTTGTACTGGTAAATGGAACCTCTGGCAACAGAGGAGCTTTGTCCGGCAGCCAGGTATTCAGCCCAATTGAAGGGGAAGACGGTCAGGTACTTGGAGGTCGTCATCCTGCAACTGACCACCACAACGACAGTAACCAACAGCCAGGGACTGGAGCTACAGAAGCAAACCAGAGGAAGAAATGGACAAGAGAACATTATTATTATTATTATCATCATCATTATTATTATTATTATTATTATTATTATTATTATTATTATTATTATTATTATTAAAAGCAACAGTTGTGTTAAAAATATTTATGTACAGGGTTAAAAATAAGGAGAGACTTTCGTTTACTGCTCCGTATCCCTCTTCATTCCTACTCTTGGTAGAACAGTGGAGGGAGCGCTACAATAACTCCTCCGTAGGGTGATAGCGCCGCCAGTGCATCTCAAACGGTGCACTGTAGGCATTACTTGAAGTTCTTTGCAGCGTCCCTTAGGGACCTAGCTGCAACCCCTTTTTGTTCCTTTTACTGTACCTCCATTTGTATTCTCCCATCTTGCTATCCACCCTCTCCTCAGTTGATTCACAGCGCAACTGCCAGGTTTGCATTCTGTTACACCTTTCAGGTCTTTCTTCTCTCAATTTCCCATTCAGCGCTGAATGACCCCGTAGATCCCTGTGTTTGGCCTTTGGCCTAAATTCTATTTTCCATTCCGTCACAACAACTCAAGAAAGCGGTCCAAGGCGGGTTCTTTTATCAGTATTGGTCAGGTAACCCCAACCCCTGACCGATTGCTTCTGTTGGTGAGACGGTTGGAACGACGAGGTGGTCGCTCGGGTGTTTCCAGCTCATAAAGCTCTCCATTGGTGCCGTGACCCCATCTGGGGTAACAGAGAGGTGGGGACGACATCAAATGTCTCACAATCACCAGAAACACTTTAATCTTCAAATCACCGACAAAGTGGTCAATTATTAACGTATTAACAAAATTATCCTCTTCAGTGAAGTTTTTGTTCCCTTCAAAAGCACACCACTTTCTTATGGCAGCTCCTTCCTAAGCGACGAACACCAACATCTCCACTCATAAACGTGACAGAGGCATTATTCCAATTGATGTTGTGACCTGGAACGAACGAATGAGAAGCAAGGGCATTATTCATTGCATGGAGTTCGTAGGCCCTGCGATATTCGAAAGTCTTACATCCGAACCCCGCCCACACTCTCCAAAGTATTTTTGAAGGCAATTGACACAGGGGATTTGGTAATAATTTGCACATCCTTTTGATGAGTATTTACAGGATAGCAGGTATTTTTCAGTTTCGGGTTATAAGCAATGGATAAATACTGATGGTTTTATAACTGAAATCACGGCACCGATGGAGAGTTTGATGAGCAGGAATTACCCTCACGACCACTTTGTCATTCCAGCCGTCTCACCAATAAAAACAATCGGACAGGGCTAGCCTAACCAACACTGTTAGAAGATCCGCCTTGGACCAATTTCTAGCGTTGTTTTAACACTCTCTCCAATGTTCTCCCAGTAGTAGGCCTGAAGAGAGCTACGGAGCAGTATCCGAAAGTCTCTTCTTGTTATTTTTAACCCAGCACATGAATATTTTGAAAACTACTGTGGCTTTTAATTCTTAATATTATAGCCTCGCTACAAGGGTTCCATGTTTCATTATTATTATATTATTATTATTATTATTATTATTATTATTATTATTATTATTATTATAATTATTATTATTATTACTATTATTATTATTATTATCATTATTATTATTATTAATCAGAAGGTAAAGCCTATTCCTATGGAACAAACCTTTAGGGGCCATTGGCCGTTTTTTTTTTCTTTTTTGTTAATTAATGTGGAAATGACTAAACATTTTTAATATGTACTGAAATTCAAATTTTTGCAGATTGGTAAAATTCTTTAAGTGAAATCGTAACAGACATGTAATTCAACCAATGGACTAATTGCTTGAATACTGACTTGAAAAACTAACCTGACACAAACGACTTGCTCCGAAGATATCCGAATAGCGTTTCTTACATCAGTTAGCAATGATTACGTTTGGCAATAGCCGAAATAAATAAAACTCTAACAGCGTGAAACAATTCGACAGAAAATTTATTCAAATGTCAGGGAACAAAGGCACATGGCATTGCTTTACCTGGAAAAAGAGGAAAATTAACAGTAGACAGGGGAAGGGGTACGGATTTGAAACCTACCAAATTTTGTCTAGATCGATCAACGGTTCGGATTTATATAGCGCAGAATTCATGCCGTGAAAACCAAAACAACAGGATTTCACTAAATGCAGGAACGGTAACTTGAAATTGCTCTTTCGTACGTATGTGGGTCCCCACAGCCCTGTGAGAGGTTGCTCCCCTCCTTCAGAGGGCTTTGGCTGACGCACCCTCCCCGAGGGGAAGACCTACCAAGGATTTCTCTTTTACGGCACCAGAGGAAAGATTAATGGGAAGATTCTTCGTAAAGGAATTTCCGTTGAAGCAACTTGGAATGTAGTATTGCTTTCTTTGAAAGGAAAGTGAATATCTTTTTTTATATCTCCGGGATATCGAACTTAAATTTACTAATCGTATTTGTTTGCAGAAATGCGTATTAATGATATAATTTGAAAGGTAGTTTTAATACGAGGTTCCTCAAATTGGTCTAATTCAGCTTCAATTTTAAAACTTTAAATTCAATTTAGCATGCTGTCGTTATAACAGTTTATGGATTTTGGACTTGATTTTATATCCCAATTTTTATGAATGTCATAGATAATTTTTCATTCTAATAAATAAATCATAAATATCCTATCCGAAAATTCCTGTATCTTTAACTCAACGCAAAATACCTTCTTTTTTTTTTTTTTTAGACCTTTTTAGGTTCTTCCAAGGACCTTTCCTACCCTCCTTCCCAACAAGAACAACAGCAACGAAGTAGTTTGAAGGATTACTCCTCGAGTAAGTGAAAAAGTGGTGTACAGAATAAAGTGCCATGTAACTTTAAAATACTGAGATTTGGCCGTCAGTATAAAAAGAGCGTGTATTGAAATGAATTAAATATTACATGTCTAAAATATTTCCAGTTAAGTAAATAGTAAGAGACAAGACAAAGGTAATTGAGAAGGATAGAAAGTAACCTTGTGCTGCCAAACTTGTTTAAACAGAAAAGCATAGTCCAACGGGAGGTCTGTAAGCAGTGCTGGACGAACTAACTGCTGCTGGACGTCATTAGAAATGAGTGAGTGGGAATACAGGGTTTCCTGACTTGTGTAAAGGTGCGGAAAAACTCATAAGCCTGTGTGATATCAGAATAGTCTTCATCTGCTGTTTTTACGCTGTTTATATTGTATTTCATGTTGTGTTTGTATATGATTTTTGTAGAATGGGGAAATAACACAGTATTTAAATGCAATGATTATTATAATTCATGAAAATTACATGAACTAACATGATGGCACATTGCCAGCTTTCACCCGCGTCTTCCTCTATTTTTTTTTTTTTTTTTTTTTTTTTTTTAAAAATGTTAAAAGATTTTACAGTTCTCAAAGAATCTGTAGTGAATCTGCCTCCATGTTTGTTGAGTTTGCTCTCCTGAGTGTCGTTCTTGGGGAAGAGAGAGAGGTCGAACTCGTGGATGTTCTTCCTGAGGTCCTCCTTGAAGCAGGCGTCGGTCCTGGTCTCTTTTTCGCACTTCATCGCCAGCAGGAGGCGTTGCAGGTTCATGGGGAGAGGAGACTTGAGCCTTTCGAGAGGGAGATAGTACTGGAAAGATAAAGGAAATATATCATTAATAATGGGAATGCAGTTCGAAGTTCCAGTTCCATATAAATAATGTAGTTTTGAATGTTACTTAAAATGTATCCTATGCAAATAAAAATTTTTTGGTCTTGAACTAAATTAAGGTTCTGTCGACTTTATTGTTAAACGTAGTTGATATAATTAAACTAATTGTTAATGTTGATCTTTTGCGTTACTATTGATCTTTTTACTCACAGTGAAATCCCTGCAGTAGGTGGCGCCATCAGCCAAATCCATTTTGAGTTCTTGGCTAATTGGTTTTCGGTTGAAGTGCTGAATGTAGTTGTCCACTCGTAGGTTGAGGTATTGGTCAATCTGAAAAAAAGGAAATTATTAATTGCTTAAAGATGATTAGGAATGGATATGATTAACATAAACATGTTTTTGTAATAGCAGTAATAATAGGTAATACTGATCGAAGAAAGGCTTCTTTGATGGAGCTGCTGTAGATACTGTAGGTACTGTAGGTGCTTGTTGTTGAGGTTGACGTTTCTGTGGAAACGATCCGGTGTTAGGTTGGATGTGGAGTATTTTGCTTATGTGTTAGAAGTGAGAGATTTTCTTTTCATTACTGTTTATAAATACTGTCAATTGTTCTTATTGTAGTCCATATACGTAAAATATGAACTCGAAAAGCACCGTGGATATATCAAGGGTACATTGTAAAAATGATGTTGAGAGTTAGAATGTTTAAAAATTCAGTTGAAGTGACTGCAAAGATGGTGTATGATTTTCGTTGATATCTGTGGTGATTTGCATTTACGACCTCAAAAAAGTAATATTGTCATTATTAAAAGAAAAATAGTTTTGAACACATCTCGCGGATAAAGGATTGTTAAAGATTTTTACAAGGACTATACAGGAATGCAAAGGTATACAAAAATACCGCTTTTGAAAATTAAACAACTCATCATGAATCTCTCTCTCTCTCTCTCTCTCTCTCTCTCTCTCTCTCTCTCTCTCTCTCTCTCTCTCTCTGATTATGCAGTGAAAAGGATCATCCATATCAATTACCTGTAAATGATGGTCTTGGGTATAACCGTGTGGTCCATGATGTTGAGGGTAGGTATTTGGTGTGCCAAAGTAATGAGGATATCCTGCGGTCCGCCTCCTTGTCGCTGAGGATAGATCTGAGGTACTCCTTGTTGCTGAGGGTATATCCTTGGCCCACCATGTTGCTGAGGATAGGTGTACGGCCCTGCTCCTTGCGGAGAATAAGTCTGTGGTATTCCGTGGTATTGAGGATACCCTTGGGAGACCCCGAAAACTGGGCCTGGATACCCAGAATGGTGGGGAGAAGGTTGAATGTACGGAGGATATCCTGCATGACTGTTTAGGTATCCCTCCAGTTGAAGGACGTAAGATAGAGTATTGAAAAGGAAGTCTGAAGAATTTATTAGGACTTACGAAGTTTATTATAAACGATTATCTTTGGAATGAGCCAAGATTAGGTAGATCGGTTGAAAAATTAATCCATTTAAGCATGCAATTAATATGACTCACAAGCTTATCAGTCTTCATATTGTAATTCTTATACACATTTTTCAGTAGTTTTTGAGCGTTAAGGTGACGTATAGTAATGTGAACATTTTAATACTTACAGGCTGTGGATAGGCAGAATAACCCATAGTTTGCAGGCTTGACACCGGAAGCTGTTGGCACTCTCTCTGGGCGGTGCCTACTTCACTTCATCTCCGAGACAGCTGGCCATGACCTTGAAATTCAAAGGTAAGATGTATTTGATATTTTTAACAGGAGTTTTATTTTATTTTGGTCTTTACGGCAAGTTTCGTTTAATTGGCCATTCATGTGTAGAACGATGTATAATAGTACACTGCCTTAGAATTTATCGGTGTCATTCACTGGTAGAAAGAAGGCCTTGAACTTCGCTTGCAAACTGTAACCGATTGGAAGACCCATAAGAATTTTATCTATCTGAAAAGTGGATCTTGTAATGACCAGGATTCATCCATTTAGGCAGTTCAACCTTAATTTCGTTGAGTCAGTGGTTATCCTACAATGTAATTATGATTGTTTTGTCCCCCTTCAACAAAAAGGAATATCCGTGTTCTCGAAAGTTAGAAAAAATTTTAGTTCCGGTACAATGGTAAAAACTAAATTAAAATTGTCACTTAATACCTTAGTGAAGTGTATTTCTCAGAAGTAATAAAATTCCTAAAACATTATTATGAAGGTAATTGCCTCGGTATTTATATTTGAAATTGCTCTTTGAATATTTCTAAAGCTGTTATTATATTTTATCTTTCCGGTTATCTACACTGCCATTTAAAGAAAGGACGCAACATTACTCACGGACGCATGGTCATTGTACTAACTTATTATGATGTGGGATGCTTTTGTGTTTCCCGTGGTCAGTGCTGTGGATATGTTTGAGTTTGATTACTTGTTCGTACTACTTTATGACTTTATAATCTGTTTGCTTATATTTGGTTTTGGCAATATGGTTGATGTTTTATTGCTGTCTTTTCTGAATAATGTATTCGTGCTGTCTCTGAACCCGGATAAAAACGAAGAAAAAAAAAATTCCAGCGTTACTGAAATTTGCATCATAACTTTGTGGTCTACCGCAAATGGCAGTAAATAATGGTATACTCTGAAATGCAGTGCTCTTTACATTTGTTTAAAGTAAAAATATAAAACAAGATTTCTTAAAAATTAATATGGTCAGGATTTGTTCAACATTTTTTCTTTTTTTAGAATTACGAATAAATGGTATAAATATCTAAATCTGTTCGAATGCGTACCATAGTATGCTATATATTTGTGTCCATTTACGTATATTAGTTCTGTTCTGGTTATAATGTACACTAGATTATAATGTACATATATTATCATTTGTATGCGGGATATCATTTACTCATCAAACTAGTTATTGCCTCGTAATTATTCATTTTCTATAGTTATTTTAATAATAAGTTCTTGGTTTTGAAAAATATAGTCTCCCCTAACTCTCATTTTATGTTTTTCATCCATTTTCAGTTTTCAGTCCTTGGTAATATGAGTGCGTATGATCGCCAGTCCCATCGGCCTTTGTACATTTTACCGTTATTTTGATCTAAACTACATGCACGCAATAAAATGGTTATTCAAAAGCATTTTTTTTACTACTGATACACATATAATTTCTGAATAAAGTGGTTAAAGACCATCGGAGTATTTCCGGAAAACCTGAAGCATGACCATCCAATTGGAGTTGATGGAATCTGTGTGACGTGGAAGATTATTGAGGGTGATATAAATAGTTCCTTATCCGCCAAGCGTTCCTGGTTTTCCCCGATGGTCATCATCTGCTTTGTGGGCTACGCGCGTGCGAACTTCAGACTCGTAAACGATGCTTAGTCGAACAGACGGACAGTCTCAGAGTTCGTTGTTCATTATTTATCTCCAGGCAAATAAAGGAGGTGATTGATGGCATTCAGTTCTGGTAGCTTGTTCGGGATGGAAATTTTGGGGAGTGAAACGTTGCGTAATGCGTTCTTGCAACTTGTCCATTAATTTGGTCATAACATAACTTGTCCATAATTTGGTCATAACATAACTTGTCCATTAATTTGGTCATAACATAACTTGTCCATTAATTTGGTCATAACATAACTTGTCCATTAATTTGGTCATAACATAACTTGTTTCTTAATTTGGTCAATTTAACGGTAACTTGTCCATTAATTTGGTCATAACATTGCTTTCCAATTAATTTGGTCATAACATAACTTGTCCAATAATTTGGTCATAACATAACTTGTCCAATAATTTGGTCATAACATAACTTGTCCAATTAATTTGGTCATAACATAACTTGTCCATTAATTTGGTCATAACATAAATTGTCCATTAATTTGGTCATAACATAACTTGTTCATTAATTTGGTCATAACATGTCGAGATAGGAAATTTGACAATAAGATATTGTTTTTTGCTGTTGTAAAACACTTTAGTAAATTTTTTTTTTTCAGGATGAACATGGGACATTTTATTTTGTTTTTCCTCACTGAAATGTAAACAACAGATTTACTTCTCATTTACCCTTCTTTAAGGTGTGATTCATTTTATGCATGAAGCTAAAACAGTGAAACTGGAACAGAAATTAAATATTTGAAAAAAAAATAAAATAATAATAATAATCGTTTGAGTTAACATCGTCATAACGGTCACCTTGAATTTTGCAATTTTCCCAAAAGTGTCCATAATTATCGAATATAGAAAATGAATTATAAGAATAAATAATTCCCTTTTTACACGCTACCATATCTTATAATTTCTCTCACTCCGTTGGGGCCATAGCGAGTAGCGCGCACCCTAATTTTCTAGACCTTGCATCTCCCTTTTTGCCTTGAAATCTGCACAATTACGAATCAGATGAATGATAATTTGATCCATGCTTTGTTTGTTTCATCGATGATTAGGATCAGGTAAACGCCCCAAAAGAATGCTTCAAGGAGAGGAGGAAATGGGGGATCCGGATTTTAAAATATAAAAAAAAATCATTGAGATATCTTGGGTTATTAGGAAGCAGTGACTTTTCAATTGAGTACTGGTTTGCACTAGATCATTGTACTCATAAGTACTTCACAGGTACGCTTTTGCGAGTGTAATTTGTGTGTGTGTGTGTGTGTGTGTGTGTGTGTGTGCGTGTGTGTATCAGTGAGGGCTGTTCAACCAACAGTGACAAAACACACATTTGTGGTAACATTTCTATAATGTAATTCAGTTGTGTTTGATTTAAAGCGTAAAAGCTCTCTCTCTCTCTCTCTCTCTCTCTCTCTCTCTCTCTCTCTCTCTCTCTCTCTGTGGTTCGTTTATTTATCCAATAATGACCAACAGGCAAATTGTTTGTGATGCTTTGCTGTGATGCGAATAATTTGTATTTTACGCTAAAAGCAGCTCTCTCTCTCTCTCTCTCTCTCTCTCTCTCGTTGGGAGTCGATGATATGTTGTTTAATGCAATGTTATTTGTTTTTAGCGGTAGAGCTTTGGTATTATTAATATCTTTAAGTGCATCGACTTAACAAAGAAAATAAGCTTCTCTTTCGGTTAATATCTTACCTGAATTTATTTTTTATTTTGTATAGATAATTTTATCGCAGGAAATGTTTGGCGTGCAATTAGATTTTATATTGCAATATTTTTTCTTTAGAAGGTGCTGTAGAGTATACAAAATGTTTTTTATCTTGGAATATATATTCACTCGAAGGTACTTCATTCCGAAGACCTTAAATAATCTGAAGAAATCTTTCCATTGGTTGTTTTCAATTGCAAATATCCATGCCACTGAATACCCATTCCACCGCCAAAACTTTCCATTTTTAATATCTTGGCTCATGAAAAAGGCTAGTGTCAGTAAACGAGTCAGTAAAAGTCCTTCGCTTCTGAAGATCACTGCTCTTGTCTCGTATGTCCGGATCTGTAAAGTATTCTTACTATCGACCTCACAGTATACCTGTGGAATAATTCTTACCCAGTATTAAGTATCTATGATGTGGATGTTTATTGCGGGATCTCCAGTAGAAGTATAATCTTACGTATATTGTGTACAACATGAATGTCAGTCACGAAACCTTCCAAACAATAGTTTTCATCGGGGAAAGACTGAGCTCTGGAAATTATGTAGGAACGCTTTGTTGTTTCTCGACATATACTTACATCTCTTTCAGAAATGCTGTCATTATTTTATATGCTTTATTTTGGTTGACACTCTTTGTCTCTCTGAGAACCTCGCGCAACATAATATATTTCAAACGCAAGAATAATCTCTCTATGTCGTTAGGGTTTTTAAACCATACAAGAGTTTGCATTCCTTTTTATTTATTTATTTATTTTTTTACAAAGGCATTAACTTACGGGATTTTACACCACGCCGTAGGTTTCCTCTGCAATCTTTTTTTTTTTTTTTTTTTGTTTTTTTTTTTTTTTTTTCAAAAGGCATTAACTTACGGGGTTTTACACCACACCAGAGGTTGCCTCTGCATTTTTTTTTTTTTTTTACAAAGGCATGAACTTAAAGGTTTTTACAGCACGCCAGAGGTTGCCTCTGCGATTTTTTTTTTTTTTTTTTTTTTTGTTTTTTTACAAAGGCATGAATTTAGGGGTTTTTACACCACTCCAAAAGTTGCCTCTGCAATTTTTTTTCACAAAGGCATTAACTTTCGGGTTTTTACACCACGCCAGAGGTTGCCTTTTTATTTTATTTTTTTTTACAAAGGCATTAACTTACGAGTTTTTGCACCACGCTAGAGGTTGCCTTTTTTTTTTTTTTTACAAAGGCATTAACTTACGGGTTTTTACACCACGCCAGAGGTTGCCTTTTTTTTTTTTACAAAGGCATTAACTTACGGGTTTTTACACCACGCCAGAGGTTGCCTTTTTTTTTTTTTTTTTTACAAAGGCATTACTTACGGGTTTTTTACACACGCCAGAGGTTGCCTTTTTTATTTTTATTTTTTTTACAAAGGCATTAACTTACGGTTTTTACACCACGCCAGAGGTTGCCTTTTTCTTTTTTTTTTTACAAAGGCATTAACTTACGGGTTTTTACACCACGCCAGAGGTTGCCTTTTTCTTTTTTTTTTTTACAAAGGCATTAACTTACGGGTTTTTACACCACGCCAGAGGTTGCCTTTTTTTTTTTTTTTTTTTACAAAGGCATTAACTTACGGGTTTTTACACCACGCCAGAGGTTGCCTTTTTTTTTTTTTTTTTTTTTTTTTTTTTTTTTACAAAGGCATTAACTTACGGGTTTTTACACCACGCCAGAGGTTGCCTTTTTTTTTTTTTTTTTTTTTTTTTTTACAAAGGCATTAACTTACGGGTTTTTACACCACGCCAGAGGTTGCCTTTTTTTTTTTTTTTTTTTACAAAGGCATTAACTTACGGGTTTTTACAACCACGCCAGAGGTTGCCTTTTTTTTTTTTTTTTTTACAAAGGCATTAACTTACGGGTTTTTACACACGCCAGAGGTTGCCTTTTTACAAAGGCATTAACTTACGGGTTTTTACACCACGCCAGAGGTTGCCTTTTTTTTTTTTTTTTTACAAAGGCATTAACTTACGGGTTTTTTACACCACGCCAGAGGTTGCCTTTTTTTTTTTTTTACAAAGGCATTAACTTACGGGTTTTTACACCACGCCAGAGGTTGCCTTTTTTTTTTTTTTTTTTTAAAAAGGCATTAACTTACGGGTTTTTACACCACGCCAGAGGTTGCTTTTTTTTTTTTTTTTTTTTTACAAAGGCATTAACTTACGGGTTTTTACACCACGCCAGAGGTTGCCTTTTTTTTTTTTTTTTTTTTACAAAGGCATTAACTTACGGGTTTTTTTTTTACACCACGCCAGAGGTTGCCTTTTTATTTTTATTTTTTTACAAAGGCATTAACTTACGGGTTTTTACACCACGCCAGAGGTTGCCTTTTTTCTTTTTTTTTACAAAGGCATTAACTTACGGGTTTTTACACCACGCCAGAGGTTGCCTTTTTCTTTTTTTTTTTCACAAAGGCATTAACTTACGGGTTTTTACACCACGCCAGACAGTTGCCTTGTTTTTTTTTTTTTTTTTTACAAAGGCATTAACTTACGGGTTTTTTACACCACGCCAGAGGTTGCCTTTTTTTTTTTTTTTACAAAGGCATTAACTTACGGTTTTTACACACGCCAGAGGTTGCCTTTTTTTTTTTTTTTTACAAAGGCATTAACTTACGGGTTTTTACACCACGCCAGAGGTTGCCTTTTTTTTTTTTTTTTTTTTTTTTACAAAGGCATTAACTTACGGGTTTTTACACCACGCCAGAGGTTGCCTTTTTTTTTTTTTTTTACAAAGGCATTAACTTACGGGTTTTTACACCACGCCAGAGGTTGCCTTTTTTTTTTTTTTTGTTTTTTTTTTTTACAAAGGCATTAATTACTTACGGGTTTTTACACCACGCCAGAGGTTGCCTGTTTTTTTTTTTACAAAGGCATTAACTTACGGGTTTTTACACCACGCCAGAGGTTGCCTTTTTTTTTTTTTTTTTTTTTGTACAAAGGCATTAACTTACGGGTTTTTTACACCACGCCAGATTTTCTTTGAACGAGACGTGGTGAGATTTTACGCCCATTCTTTGTAGGCTGAAACGTTTCAGGGACTTTTTGACCATCGTCGTATTCACTGACAGGGCGATCACTAGTAGAGTCTCTGCTGTACGTTTTTGGGCCTCCGTTTCTTTTTTGCACCCAAGGCTTGTCGATTGTATTCCCCTGCTGAATCATATGTCCTTTTACAGAGTGGCCCAGTATTTCTTGAAGGTGAGCCACCCTTTAAATCGTCCGTTGTCACTCCACTTTCAGTATCACGTCCTTGCAGGTCCTCATCGTTTTTTCCATTTCCCAAATACGTCTGCAGAGTCAGTGAATTTTCCAGGCACTGTTGTTTTGCCTTTTGAAGTTCAGGTTGCTCTTTGGAATAGTCCCGTTTGAAGCATCTATCTTCCTTGTGTTAGCCCCGATCGATTTCTTCACCCTTCTTCTTTTTTCCACATTCCTCCATTAATTGAGGCGGTTTTCCTCTAAAATTCTGGAGATGTTCAACGGTTTCCTGAAGACGGCTATCTTCCTGTCATTCTGCTCCTGTCGTATGTTCCCGTGAACTTGGATGCTTCCATCATCGGCGCCGACATTTCCTTGATAGTCAGAGACAGTATTTTCAGTCCTACTGTCTCGAGATCCAGATTTGTCCATACCAGATTTAGAAGTTTTTTCCTCAGAACCATCACCTAAGAGCCATCTTGTAACGAAGAAGGAAAATCCCGCAACGGTCAGCAATGCCAGGTAACCGAACAAGTTATCGAGAACACTATTTGGGGCCGCTTTCCCTTCAACAATGAAGTCCTCCAGAACTCTGTGAGTTTTGAAATTCTCCAGGATGGGGAAATCGTCATGAGCCTCACGGCCCTCGAGTTCGATGGCTACCAGAGGCTTTTGAACCGAAGCGAGGTTGCAGATGCGTTGCTTTTCCATATGGATATAAAACCTTCCCAAATGACGGGCCATTTGAAGGTCCAGAGATTTATTGTTATTATCAGCAATAGATGAAGTCTCAAGGAGACTTCCCAGCAGCAGCGCTTCGAGGCTGCAAAGTCCGTAAACAACACTGATAACACTAATAAACCGAAACATGTTTCTACTGCTGAGCTAAGTCGTTTGCTTAGAGCTTAGTTTCTGTTCCTTCCCCCTCATGACGCCATCTGTGGTGGGGACCGCCTTGGAGACGTTTCTGAAGAGAGTCCCAGAAGCATGTGGCTTAGTTTTCTTCTTTTGGACCCGATGTCTGAAGGCAATTGTGCAAACGGGATAGGCTGCTACCATGTGACGCTCAAAGCTTCGGGAACCACAATCCCTGGATGTAGAGGCAACTCTTCTATTTCAAGCGCATCCAGAAATGTGGATGAATATGAAAGCGTTGCAGCAGCTTCGCTTATACCTCCTTAAGAAAAAAAAAAAAAAAAAACTGGAGAAATTTAAGAATCTTCCGGTGAGCTGTGGAAACAAAGAGTTTTTCAACA
>NC_061109.1:61623769-61631269 GCF_015104395.2 Macrobrachium nipponense
TTAAACAATATAGCATCAAAAACCTCTGGTATTCATGTGAGGGAGAAAAATCATCTGGAGTTGACAGACGGAACTCAACGACCAAAATTCCTTTTTTTCGGACAGAAAGAAAAGGAGAAAAGGGGAGGGAGTATATCCTTCATGGCAAGTTCATCTTACAAAAAGACAAAAGCACTTGTGACCTTATTCTCTTGTGTTTCTCCCTGCTTCCGTTTTCTCTCTTATCTTTTTTATCTTTCTACCTTCCAGTTATCAGTTCATCTTCTCCTTTCCCCCCTTCTGCCATTTGGAGATATGGTCTTATTGCAGTTACTGTATTTCACAGAAACAAAAAGAGGAAATAGGAATTCGGGACTGATGATACCGAAAACCATTCCCCTTTTTAGAGAAGAGCCTCCGAGCTATAAGAATAATTCACATTGCTATTTCTTCATATATGTCAAAGTCAGAATGATATTTGTTCTGCCAATGGTAATGCGTCTCTTTCCTCGAATGGGAGAGAAAATGCGAAAGAAGTTCGTGAGAATTTAAAAGTTAGGAATGGAAGACTCTTCACTGAATATTCTTTGCTCATTGAATGGACCAAAGAAAACTGTGTATAGTGCGCTCCTGAATTAGCTGAGAGTTTGTCATTTGCTTGGCAAGTTGTAAGAATAGGTAAGAATAAGCAGGTATATTCTTAAACGAAATGGAAAAAAATTATTTTGTTGCTGTTAAGAAGAAGAAAACGAATTTGGGTATGAAACGTTAGTTAAAGGAATAAATACTTTGACTGATTAAAAAAAAAGTCAATCTGAAAACCAAAGTCAGAGAAAAATGAATAATTGTCCATAGTACACAGTGAACAATTAAAATAAAAGAAACTAGATTTCAGAGTTTTTTTTAACTAATATAAATCTAAATTACAGAGGTCGTTGGGGATTGGGGAAGAATTTTTACTCTGAAACGCAGAAACTTTGATCAAAGTTGAGTTAAGAAGACATACACACTGACACACTCAGAAAAAAATGGACCAAATAATGGACGGCGAATATTAAAAGAAATTAACAATAGTCGTTTATAGGTAATTCCGGTATATAAGTTGAACGAATGAAGAATAATTGAAAAACCAAAAATATAAAAGTTCCATATATATATATTAATATTTTATATATAAATATATCTATATATATATTATATATATATATATATTCTATATCTTATTAATAATTTTATATATATCGGGTTAATACTTTTCGGCGATGATATTTAACGTTACGTTAACCTTACCAAAAGATATTTTTCAACTGGAATGAATAAGTCTGACCCAAGACTGATGGGCGAATAACATTCGACACCTTTAATTAACAGATGAAAGACTTCATGCAGCCAATTAATTGACTGACACTATTTTCAGAGACCAAATTAGTTCCTTACCTATGTTTTTGTTAGCGCTTTAGAGACTTTGTTCCTACATGTTTTGCAGTTTATGCTAGGTTATAATTCCAATGATATAAATGATTGTGATGTCTTCCGTTACTTTACTGAAAGAAAAGAGTACACATCCTCGCACACACACATATATGGATATATATATATATATATCTATATATATATATATATATATATATATAATTAAGCTACAAGGTCCTTTAATATCCAATTCGCTCTACCTCGGAATTTAATATATTTTCATATGTGTTAACCAAAGGGGAATTTTGTCCTTTCGTGGATTCGAACCAGCGGACAGAGGAGAAATGAGAACTTCAGTGTAGTTACCAACTCTGCCAACAAGTGAGGTATAAGTTGAAATTGATTCCGAATTTACAAATCACTGTCGAACTCAGGTATTAGTAATTACAATCAATATCCAAACTTCTCTATGTTAGAAAGGACGAACGTTTGCTGCTAGTAGTCATAAATTTTTATCACATCACCGTGATTCATATACATGCATTAAGCTACAAATGTCCTTTTTATATTCAATTCTCTCTACTTTGGAATTAATATATTTTCATATATGTTAACCGATTGGGAATTTTTTAGGTAATAGTAATTTCGTCCTCTCGTAGATTCGAACCAGAGGACAGAGGAGAAATCAGGATTTCAGTGAGTTACGGACCCGGCCAACAAGTGAGGTATAAGATGATGCCAATTCTGACCTTACAAACCACTGTCGAATTCAGGTATTTGTAATTAGAAACGATATCCACCCACCTCTGCATTCGAGCTACAAATGTCCTTTAATATCTAATGCGCTCTACCTCGGAATTGATATATTTTCATAAATGTACTGAAGGGGAATTTTTAGTTGATAATAATTTCGTCCCCTCATGGGATCGAACCACCGTCCAGTCGGATGGGAAAGAAATCAGGACGGCCTAGTGACTTTATCGAGTCGGCCAACAGAGAGGCCATAAGTTTATATCGATTCTGCTCTTACAAATTCACCGTCGAACTTGGCGTTTTCGTAATTAGAATCGATATGAAACCCCCTCTATCATGTTAACCAATTCGAACGTTTGACCAACTTAGCCTTGTAGAATAATTATCACATCACCGTGATTCATATAGATCATTCGAGCTACAAATGTCCTTTAATATCTAATGCGCTCTAACCATTCGTGAATTTTGATATATTTTCATATCACTGTACGAAGGGGAATATTTAGTTGATAATAATTTCGTCCCCTCATGGGATCGAACCACCGTCCAGTCGGATGGGAAAGAAATCAGGACGGCCTAGTGACGTTATCGAGTCGGCCAATAGAGAGACCATAAGTTTATGTCGATTCTGGCATTACAAATTCACCGTCGAACTCGGCGTTTTCGTAATTAGAATCGATATGAAACCCCCTCTACCATGTTAACCAATTTGAGACCACGAAAACGAATATTATCTTCTAATAGATCAGCAATTCTAATAGCTTAAATGTTTTTCAGTCAATTTGGAGACTTAATTAGCAACAGGCAGTTATAGTAATTACAGGACACATTAAAAAAGACAAGGCCACTTTACAGAATGCCTCACTTGATTTCCAGCCTCATAGATCCATCTATTGCCATTAATGAATTCATTTGCATTCGAAAGATTCAATGCATCGAGTTCAGCAGCCGTGGAAAACCTTCATATAAATAAACACGGTGTTAACCTACTTACCCGACTTTTAATTAGGTTGTTTCGGGGGACTCGGGAAGTGTTTTAATTAGGTTGTTTGGGGGGTCTTGGGAAGTGTTGTTTTAATTAGGTTGTTTCAGGGGTCTTGGGAAGTGTTGTTTTAATAAGGTTGTTTCAGGGGTCTTTAGAAGTGTTGTTTTAATTAGGCTGTTTCATGGGTCTTGGGAAGTGTTGTTTTAATAAGGTTGTATCAGGGGTCTTTAGAAGTGTTGTTTTAATTAGGCTGTTTCATGGGTCTTGGGAAGTGTTGTTTTAATTAGGTTGTTTCGGGGGTCTCAGGATGTGTTGTTTTAATTAGGTTGTTTTGGGGGTTTTAGGAAGTGTTGTCCCAGAGTAGAATTATTATTTTGATAGTTGGGTATCATCATCAAACGATTTAAAATTTGTTATGAATAATCAACTTTCCCGCAGAATAGCAGAATAGTTCAAAACCAGTCAGTTAGCGGTATATTGAAATACTTTTGTCTGAATATGAAATAATAATTCGTTCAATGTAGGGAGAATGATATTTTGGAGGCGGGAAGTTCTCTTAATTCTTCATAATAATTAGCTCATGCCATGAAAACGTATTTTTCTTTTTTTATTCGTCACCGGATCTTGGTATTGTATAATATATCAACATACATCAAATACATTTCCAGTTCATAGCATACGATTTAGAATAAACACAGCATAAGGGTTATTTGCAAATTTGTAAAAGGAGGAGAGCAAAATGATATTGAATAAGGCTGTTGGTGTGATTTGGACATCGCAAATGCATGAGGGCCGTTTTGTATTATTTGGAAGATAAGGATTTTCATGATACATATGTCATTTTATCATTTCATATATTATTATAAAGAGGCTTATATATATATATATATATATATATATATATATATATATATATTATATACTATATATATATATACATATATATATAATCTATTATATATAGATATATATATATATATGTGTGTGTGTGTGTGTGTCTGTGTCTGTGTGTGTGTCTGTGTGTGCGTGTATTTGTATTATTTTTTAGACAAATCTAGAAACAACAATACGCTACGTGAAATGATTGCATAAACGAACAATTAAACAAATCTCCCATGTGATGATGCAACAAACTTCATAATCCTTGCAGATTTAATAATGCGATGTCTAATAATTAATTGAATTGGAATTTGCAGCTGAGTGACGCCATTCAACCTCCTTGTGTTGGTTATTTATTAGTAATCAATGGTGTTTATCTGATTAGTTTTATCAGCGATTTAAATAACAGCAAAGTGATTAATTATTTTCCTTGTTTTCCAGTACTAAAATATTTCCTGAATCAAAATCAAAGAGAAGTTTTCGCTGAAACATTTGTGGTTTTGGGCGCAGTCAATTTCCACCATAGAACGAAAAATCATTTTTTTTATTCTATCTTTCTTTCTCCTTCGTTATCACTCCTGTTCTCTCTCTCTCTCTCTCTCTCTCTCTCTCTCTCTCTCTTCAGTTGTGTCCTTTTCTCTTCTTCCTTCCATTCTCTTTTCCTTTTTCCTTTCTTCCATTCCTCACTTCCTCCATTCCTCCTTTTCTCCTTCCCTTCTCCCTCTTTTCTTCCCTTCTTCATTTCATCCTTTCCTCCTTTTCTTCTTTCCTCCATTCATCTCTCCCTACCTCTCCTCACCCGTTCTTTCTCTTCCCATTGGCGTCCCTTCCGAGAACAACGCAATTTTAGCGAGATAATTCTGCTGCTGCTTTCCTCCTCTTTCCCCTGCAACTGCTGCAGACAATGGCTCAGAGGAAAGGAATCTTTGACGTCTGAAAAGGAGGCCATGACGTCTCCTTGGTCTTGAGGTGTACATGTGCTTTCTCTTGATATTTATAAAAATGTGTGTGTGAGAGAGAGAGAGAGAGAGAGAGAGAGAGAGAGAGAGAGAGAATTAATAATATTACACATTGTGTTTTTAAAAGATGAGATATGGTTGTGGATCTAAGAGATATATGAAAAATAAACGACAGAGAGAGAGAGAGAGAGAGAGAGAGAGAGAGAGAGATATTAGGATGTCTCAAAGACTTATTAGTCCATCCAAGGAGACATGCTAGGGTGCTCACTTATCTCTAGGAGCAGGTTTTACAATTCATTCACTGCGCTCTAATGATCTTGTCTAGTTTTCCTGTTGAAACTCTTCCTCTCTGCTGCTGTTTACTACTTCTAGTGGCAATTTATCCCATGTGTCCCATATCTTGTATGTAAAGAAGTTCCCACAATGGAATGTGTTGTATTTCTTCAGTTCAAGTTTTCATCCATTATTTCTTATCTGGTTTTCGTTTAATGTGAAGAGGTTACTGTCTACTTTTGAATGTCTCTTAGTTGTCCTCGTAATCGTCGTGTTTCTGTCATACATGGTCAGGCTCTCTTCCCATCTTTGGTAGTCTATTTGCTTGATGGATAGAATTAACTTGGTGGCTCTTGCTTGTACCCTTTCTAGTCAGATTCTGTCCTTTCTTAGTGTTGGTGACCAAAATTGTACTGCGTATTCAAGATGTGGTCTAACTATTGATGCGTACAATTTCAGCGCCGTTTCCTTGTTTCTGTATTTGAACAGCGTCTTTATGTATCCCACTAGTTACTGTGCCTTCTTTTCAGCTTTAGTGCATTGTATTGTGGATTTTAAGTCCATGGTAATTATGATTCTTAGGTCCTCCTCTTATTCTACATTATTTATGTCATTCCCAAGCGGCACGTAGTTTGCATGAGGGTTGTTTGTTCCTATTTGTAATACTACATTTATCCAGGTTAAAAAAAATTTGCCATCTTTTTTACCCCTCTCCTATTTTCCTTAGATTATTTCTTAACCTTTCCCATGTATCTGGGTCTGCTGCATGTACACCTACTTTGGTGTCATCTGCAAAATTGTCTATCCTACTAGTTCAGCCTACATCAGTATCATTAATGTAAATAAAAAACTAGAGCGGGCCAATGACAGAACCTTTGGGAACTCTGCTTGTTACATCTGCTCATTCTGATTCTTCACCGTATATTACGACTCTGTTTTCTTTTAGTCAACCAGTCTTCCCGATCCAGTCTGCTTTTTCTTCCTACAATTCATAAAGCTCTAACTTTTGTCATTAATTTCTTGTGTGGAACTTTTTTTAACAGGCAGCAAAGGAACAGTAGGTATCAGGGATTAACTCATATTCCATCCAATAAATTATTCAGTTTCATTTTCATCTAAATGAAGTCATTATTCGAAATTAGACAATTATAACAATTATCATTGTTATTCAGAAGAAGATCCAAATTCATATGGAATAAGCCTACAGCGGCCATTGACTTAGAATTCAAGCTTCCAAAGGATATGGAGTGTTCATTAGAAAGAGTTAACTGAAGGTATAGGAAAGACCGATAAAAGAGTTAACTGTTTTAGGAAAGGTATTCAAATCGAATGAACGCAATATTCTTTGGAAGCTTGAATATCAAGTGAATGCTCCCTGTGGGCTTGTGTCTTGTGTATAGGGTTCATCTCTGAATTAAGCAATAATTACAAATATAAAAATTCCACCGTGCTCTATGATATCTCAAGACAAACGCGTAGAATTAAAAAAAAATCAAAATATTAATCAAATACGGTGATCCTATGATAAACAGCCTAACCGTAAGAAAAAATCATATTCTCTAAACACGAAAAGTTGAAAGGATAAAAGGTCCGTCCCACGATTAGATTCAGCAAAGTCAGCGATTCGCGAAGATGTAGCACTTATGCATAGCAAGTAGCGCTCGATGCAGCAGAAATCTCCAAATTGCTTTTTTTTTTTCTTTCTTTGTCGAATGGCGGATTTATGACCTGGTAATGGTCCTTCGGCTGTTCAGTAGCGTTTTACCTTGACTTTTTTGTTTCTTTTCATTTTTCAGTCGGGACTTACTTTGATCTTTAGTAGAATGAAAAAATTTCCTTCTTGGCAATATGAGAAACAGGAATGCGTGGATACTTGATTGGGGCTGGGCTAATAATAACAACCAACAACAACAACAACAACAACAACAATAATAATAAATAATCTAATAATAATAACATTAATAATTCAAATAATGAAATTAATAATAATTAATTAATAATAAAAATAAAAAATAAAAATTAAATAATTAATATACCGTATAAAAAGTATATATATATTATATACTATATTATCATATATTATATATATTATATAATATATAGATTATGTATACATCATATAAATATATATATATAATATATATATTATATATATTAATATAGTATATATATATATATAATAATATATATATAAATATCTATATATAACATATATATGCACCACACATACATATATATACACATACATAAAAAAAAAAA
>NC_061109.1:61636269-61638769 GCF_015104395.2 Macrobrachium nipponense
CTGCTATTTTGTTAAAGAAAGTAGTTCATTCTATTGCAAAGCCACTTGCAATATTATTAAGACAAAGTGTAGATACAGGCAAGATTTATGATGAGCACAAATTAGCATATATTACCCCTACTTTCAAAAGTGAATCAAGACTAGAGGCAAGTAATTATAGGCCTGAGTCTAACATCACATATTATGAAAGTGTATGAAAGGGTAAGGAAGAAAAATATTATGAAACATTTAATAAAAAAATAATTTGTTTAATATAGGACAGCATGGTTTCGTACCTAGAAAAAGTACACAAACCCAACTGTTGGTCCACTGTGAGAACATACAAAAAATGAAAAGTGGAAATGAAACAGATGTGGTTTATCTAGACTTTGCAAAAGCTTTTGACAAATTAGATCATAATATATTAGCAAAGAAAATTAGAAAACATAATATATTGGATAAAGTAGGAAGATGGTTAAAAGAATTTTTACACAACAGAAAACAGATAGTTATTGCAAACGATGAGAAATCGATGAAGCTAAGGTAATATCCGGTGTGCCACAAGGTACGGTGTTAGCTGCATTACTGTTTGTTATTATGATTGCAGACATAGACAGTAATGTTAAGGACTCGGTAGTGAGTACTTTCCCCGATGACACAAGAATAAGTAGAGAAATTACTTGTGATGAAGATAGGAACGCGCTACAAAGAGACCGTAACAAAGTATATGATTGGGCAGAGGTAAATAGGATGGTATTTAACTCTGATAAATTTTAATCAATAAATTATGGAGACAGAGAAGGAAAGCTATATGCATATAGGGGACCTAATAATGAGACAATCACAAATAAGGAATCAGTTAAAGACCTTGGTGTGATGATGAATAGGAACATATTATGCAATGATCAAATAGCAATTCTATTGGCAAAATGTAAAGCAAAAATGGGAATGTTGTTACGGCACTTCAAAACAAGAAAAGCTGAACACATGACTATGCTTTATAAAACATATGTTCGTAGTCCACTTGAATATTGTAATATGATATGGTACCCACACTATCAAAAGGATATTGCACAAATAGAGTGTACAAAGGTCCTTTACAGCTAGAATAGAAGAAGTTAAGGATCTTGACTACTGGGAAAGACTACCATCCTTAGAACTATAAAGTCTAGAAAAGAGAAGAGAACGCTACATGATAATTCAGGGATGGAAACAGATAGAAGGAATAGCCGAAAACATCATGGAGCTAAAAATATCAGAAAGAGCAAGCAGAGGTAGATTAATAGTGCCCAAAACTATACCAGGAAAAATAAGGAGAGCACATAGGACATTAATCCACTACGCACCAGCATCGATAATGCAGCGTCTATTCAATGCGTTGCCAGCTCATCTGAGGAAAATATCAGGAGTGAGCGTAGATGTGTTTAAGAATAAGCTCGACAAATATCTAAGCTGCATCCCAGACCATCCAAGACTGGAAGATGCAAAATATACCGGAAGATGTACTAGCAACTCTCTGGTAGACATTAGAGGTGCCACACACTGAGGGACCTGGGGAAACCTTAACAAGATGTAGGGTCTGTAAGGTCTCTCTCTCAATAGACAACTAATCTATTTGTTTACACTGAGTTTTGGGGTATAACCAGACCAAACCAATCTCACGGCTCTTTTGATATATACTCTCTCTCTCTCTCTCTCTCTCTCTCTCTCTCTCTCTCCCCGTCTCCGACAGCAGTGACTTGGAGTATCCAAAAAACGAAAAAAGAGAAATACTAATACGCCAGGGATTACTGTTCTGTCTGTCCCTTTTACCAGATATTATCGTGCTGACTGTCCCTTTTATCCAGATATTACGGCGCTCCTCTGTCTACTTTTACCGGGTATTACTGTAACGTCTGTTCCTTTTATTCAGGTATTCCTGTATTGACTGTCTCTTTTACCCAGATATTACTGAGGTGACTGACACCTTTAAGCAAGTATTACTGTACTATTTGTCATGCCATCTTTAAAAAGTACCATTGTGCTGTCCGTCACTTTTAGCCAGTTATTACTGCTCTGTTTGTCCCCTTGTACTGATATTAATGTGCTGCCTGTCCCCTTATTATACCATGTATTACCATGGTAACTGTTTCTTTTATTCAGGTATATTATTGTGCTGTCTATCACTCTTATCCAGTTATAACTGTGGTGACTATCCCTTTTATTCAAATATTACTGTGATGAGTGGCCCTTTTATCAGGGTACTTCTGTGGTGAATGTCCCCTTTTATCTTGGTATTACTGTAGTGACTGTTCCTTTTATCCAGGAATTACTGTGCTGTGTGTCACCTTTAACTAGACATTACTGTGCTGTCTGTCCCTTTATCCAGTTATTACTCTGGTGACTGTTCCTTTTATCTATATATTACTGTGCTGTTTGTCTCTTTTATCCATTTATTACTGTGGTGACTGAGAAACATTTTCGACGATATATTTCTATGGACTCGAGTACACGAAATGATGTATGGTAAATTCATTGAGTT
>NC_061109.1:61643769-61653769 GCF_015104395.2 Macrobrachium nipponense
AAGGGAATTCCTGAACATATAAGAGCTTATTTAAGAGAGAGAGAAGTGAAGAAACTTGACAAAGCTGCTACTCTTAGTGAAGATTACAATATAATCAGTAGTAAGCGTAATTACAATGTCAAGTACCAGAGTCAACAACGCCCAGGTTTTAAGTCTTATCCAAATAACAGGAACAAATTTAATGGGAAACCTTCAAGTGATACTACTAAGAGTACACAAGGTAATACAACTCAGCAAACTAATGTGAAATCCTCATCTAGTTTTTCAAGACAGTTACAGAAACCTAATGTTGTCTGTTTCAAGTGTGGGAAAAAAAAAGAGGTAGGACACTACAGTCAAGAGTGTTACCGGAATCAACAGCAGTCAAAACCAGTTGTCAAGTTGTAAAAGGTGACCAGGTGAAACAAACTAACACGAAGAGCAGTGTGGGAAAGAATCAGACTCCAGAGAAGAATGAAACTTAAACAAGCTGAATGTTTAGCAACCAGTGGAAATGTTACCTCAAGCAGTGAGTGGCTAAGCAGTGTGGAGGCTTTTAAGCCATATATCTATGAGGGTATGCTGTCAACTCAAGAAGGAAGTATGCAGGTACCAGTCAAGATATTACCTGATACAGGGAGTAACCATAGTGTGGTAGTACGTGGTTCTCACCCTCAGTTGGAGAAGAGTCTCACAGGAGATTCAACTTTTTGAAGGGTATAGGAGGAGAGGAAGTAACTCCTATATGCCGCTTACACCTGTCATGTGAATTGGTGACAGGGAATGGTGATTTTGCTGTAAAGGACTCCCTAGCTGTGGAAGGTATACATGTTCTGTTGGGGAATGAATTGTGGTGTGTGCCATTTATTTCCTTGTCCTGTAGTGACCAGACAAACCATTGAGGATTAGTCCTACAGAAGAGTTGGAGAAGAATAACCCCCACCTGTTTTCCTAGTTGTGTAACTACCAGAAGTATGAAGAGGACTACGACTGTAAGTAAAGAAACTGAGGATTTACACACCCAAGAAGGATCAAGTGAAGGATCTTTTGGTGCTTAAAGAAGATTATTCCAGGGAAGTGAAGTTTCCCATAGTGCTGAGACCCAGAAGATTTTTCCCAAGAAGATGAAGAAGACGACGACGACGAAGAAGAATGAACCTGATGTTCCTGAAGAGACTCTGAGTAGTCAAAGTGTTACTGAAGACAGTAGTGAAATACAGTTAGCTGAGTTAGCAGATATTGAGAATTCAACCCTTGAAGTTGGTCAAGTGACAAGAGAGAAGCTGATGGACTTGCAGAAGAAAGATGCATCGTTAACTGATTTGTTCTTCAGAGTTGTTGATCGAGAAGAGATGTAACAAACTCCTACCTGTTACTATCTGAAGGAAGGTTTACTGATGATGGAAGTATAGACCTACGATAATACCAGGAGATGCTGTATGGGGCGAATATCATCAAATTTTGATTCCATATCCATTGAGAAAGCAAGTGGTTGCAGTAGCTCATGAGTGGACATATGGGAATCAGGAGACTGTGGAGAAGATCATGAAATATTTTTTCTGGCCTGGACTTCACAAAGATGTTAGCAGGTTTTTGTCGTGAGTGTCATACCTGCCAGATAGCTGGGAAAAAAACCAAGAAATGAAACATCAAGAAAGCCCCCCTACAACCTATAGAAGTTAGAGGAGAACCCTTTAGCAAAGTGATTATAGACATGGTTGGACCACTGCCGAAGACAAAGAAAGGAAATGAGTATTTTTTGACATTAATGTGTCCTGTACAAAGTATCCAGAAGCAATCCCTGTTAGAAACATATCTGCCAAGATAGTTGCTGAAAAACTTGTGGAGTTTTTCTCAAAGTTTGGAATACCAGAAATAGTACAAAGTGACAGAGGAACAAACTTTACTTCAAAGTTATTCCAGGATGTGATGAATTTATTAGGAGTGAAACAACAGTTATCCATGCTGCCTATCATCCAGAAACTCAAGGTGCCTTGGAAAGGTTCCACCAGACATTGAAAAGTATGCTGACAAAGTATTGTTCTGAGTCAGGAAGAAAGAATATGGGAAACTGTTTGGTTTGTCATTCCTAACCATTAATGTTGTTTCTTTGAAGTTAAGGAGTTGCTTATCAAAAAGAAACGTATGGGATGTTCAACCTAATGGAAGACTGGAACTTTTTGGAAAGAGAAGTGAGAGGGACCGTTCTGAAGGATTCTTGCAGAAAATTGGGAAGAAAAATCAAGAGGAAAGCCAAGGAGAGTATGTGAAGAACTTAAGGAAAGGTTGAAAGAGATTAGAAAATTCTCTTTAGAAAACTTGAAATGAGTCAAGAGAAAATGAAAGGAGATTTGATGCTAAAAGACTAAGCTAATAAGTTTTTAGTGTTGGTCAACAAGTGTTAGTGTTCTTACCTGTCAAGAGATTTCCCCTCACTAATAAATTTCAACAAGGTCCTTACAAGATAATTCAGAAGTTAAGTGATAGAACTTATGTGACTGAAACACCAGAAGAAGAAGAAGACAAAGGAAGATACATGTGAACCTCTTGAAACCTTATTTCTCAGAAACTAAAACTGAAACTGTGTCCAGTAACCCAGACAACTTTATCTACAGAAGACGATGATGGCTATGAATTGGGAACTGCAAGCAAGATAATAATTCTTCAATTTTGGAAAATTTGGAGGATAAACTGAAACATCTGAGTGTTGAACAAGGTGAAGACTTAAGTGACGTAATTAGAAGTTTTCCAGAAATTTTTTCAGATGTGCCTAGACGTACTGATCTGACCAAGCATGAAATCAAGATTCAAGAAGATGGAAGACCTTTCAAGCAAAGAGCCTATCGCTTATCACCGTATCATCGAGAATGTTTTGAAAAAAGTTGATGAGTTGCTGCAACATGGATTAGCAGAACCTAGTTCAAGTCACTTCAGTTCTCCATGTGTGTTAGTGAAGAAACCAGATGGTTCCTTTAGGATGTGAACTGATTATAGGAAGCTGAATTCTATCAGTGTGGCTGATAAATATCCTTTGCCTCTTATAGATCAGTTACTTGATAATATTGGGCAAGCCAAGTTTGTTTCCAAGATAGACTTGTTGAAAGGATATTATCAAATTCCCGTAGATGAGAATGCAAAGTTGATGTCAGCTTTTATTACTCCATTTGGACTATATCAGTATACTGTTCTGCCGTTTGGTCTGATGAATGCACCCGCAACATTTCAACGAGTGATGGATCAACTGCTAGGATCAATAGAAGGAGTAGGTGTATACCTAGATGACATCGTGATTTACTCTACAACGTGGGAAGAACATCTGAAGATTTTGAGGAAAGTTTTCAAGAAACTACAAGAAGCAGGATTAACAGTCAACCTAGAGAAGAGTGAGTTTGGAAAGGCAACTGTACAGTATCTTGGATTTGAAGTTGGGAAAGGCCTTCTTGCTCCAGTAAATGCTAATGTAGAAGGTATCCGTAAGGCTACCCCACCTACTACCAGGAAACAGCTACAGAGATTTTTAGGCATGGCTGGTTTCTATCGTCATTTCTGCCCAAATTTCTCAGCCATAGTAGCTCCCTTGACAGACTTAACTAGTCCCAAAGCTAAGTTTATTTGGACTCCAGAGTGTCAAGAATCCTTTGAGAAGGTAAAAGCCATTTTAACTTCAAGACCAGTACTTCAAGCTCCAGACTTCGACAAGAAATTTGTGATACAAGTTGATGCGTCGGACTGTGGTGTTGGAGCTGTTCTACTTCAGCAAGATGAAAATAATATCTACCATCCTGTGTGCTTCATGTCTACAAAACTGAAAAAACATCAGAAAGTATACTCAACAATTGGAAAGGAAACTTTAGCCTTAATCACCACATTGAAAAAATTTGAAGTGTATGTGAATAGACCTAGGAATGAAGAAATTTTAATATTGTGTGATCACAATCCACTGTCATTTATCCAGAAAATGAAAAATCACAATCAAAGACTGACCAGGTGGTCTTTATGTCTGCAACAGTATAACTTAAGAGTGCAGCACATTAGTGGCAAAAACATTGTAGTTGCTGATTATTTATCTTGTTGCGAATCGTTGGATTCAACACCGTGATAAAAAATCTACTGGGGGAGGTATATTATATATTGCTACTTTCAAAATGCATGTTTCCCCTCTTTGAAATGTCATGTAAGATTATGCAACATTTTTTCAGATTCCTAGATAGCTTAGAATAGGATGTTTTAAAATATGTGTTCAGATTTCACATTACATCTTGTAAAAGAATATATATATAACGTAAAAAGAGAGAGATCTCCGTTTGCTTCCCTAATCTGTCAACGCGTCTTGATAAGCGATCTCAAATCTTCACTTGTGTTTTGGAGAATCTGTCATCGTACGTGATAAGACTTCTCCGTCTCGATCGAGTCGGGTACGTCTTTCTTTTTTTTAACAGACTGGACTCGTACGCGTATATCTTTGTCAAGTCCCACGTGGGTATTGCACATTTTGTATGTGAGATTGCATCAGATTTCAGAACTTTCGAGAAGCTTTCGTGCCAAGAACGTTCTGACATCTGCTCTCTCCCGCTTCCGAAAAGGAAGAGATTTTCATTCTATCTTAAGACCTCGAGGCATCAACATCTCAATCGCTCTCTCTCTCTCTCTCTCATTCGACATCATTGAGATTATATTAACGTAACGTAAATTGGTCACTCATAACGTTTTAGAATTTCATGTTTGATATTTCTTAGAATTTATTTAGTGTTACTTAGTTTCTTTTGTGGAATCTGAACAGACATTATTTCGTAACGGCGCCTGGTTTTTGTGAAATTGTCTAAGACAAGACTGCAGCAGAGAAAGAAGTTGGTATACAAAGGTAAAGTGTGTTATATTTTTATTAGTTGCAACTAATAACGGTTAGGAACTGTGTTTAACTAATAACTAAAAGTTAATCAGAAAAGTGTTTGGTTAACTAATAACTAATAATGGATAGGAATTGTGTTTAACTAATAATTGATAGGAACTGTAGTTAACTAATGGTAAAAACTGTTGGTTACAGTGTTTTTGAGTGAAAAAGAGTTACACTTTTACACATTGCTGATATTTTTTGTGTTTGTGTCTGTTCCGTTGTTTGTGCACTTATTCATTTTCTTATTGAAGTGTGTCTTTTTGTTTTATATTTTCATTTGCATTCACAATTTAATTGACTTAGTTATTTTCATTGCTTAATCATTGCACATTTAATTAAATTTAACACTTTTTAATTAATTTACATTTACTTTAGATTCTTTTCAAGATTTATTATTGTTTAGTACTTGTGAATTAATTTCTGATTTCAATTATTGCCTAACACTTTTGAATTTCGATTGAATTAATTTTCTTGAATTTTGTGATAAATTAATTTTGATTTAATTTTACTTAATTTGATTCAAGAATTAATTAAACTTTACTTTGTTTTCAAGTAACAGTAATTTTCCCTGATATTGTGAATTTCACTTATAAATTTTGAATTTAATAATAAATTTGTGTATTTAAAATTTTTATAAGTGTTTTCTTTATCGTACACCAGTATAAGTATATTTGATTATGATTATATTAATGATAGGTAGAGGCATAGAGTGGTAATTGATTTGCTTTCCTTCAATTTTACTTGAAGTGACTTAGAACCAGGGAAGTACTTAGACTTCTGAAATCAGGGAAATATTTAGAGTTTTAAAGTAGTTGAAGGAGTGATGCCCTTTGATTAATTTAATTACTTACAAGATTACCTCACACCTGTTTTGATGAACTTAGTCTGATTTTCTGCAATACTGGTAAGTGTTAAGGGATCACTGTTGCCTTTAGAGTATTCAGTCGTTTAAACGTGTTATGAGGGTTCAGGTGTCTGGCTTTTTGTGAGGTAATGTTTGATGCATGGTAACCAGATACTTGGCACTTCGTAACAATATATATATATATATATATATATATATATATATATATATATATATATATATAATATATATAATATATATGTCAGATGAAAAGAGGGGCAATGATTAATATGTTTAAAGTGCCAATGTAATGTTAAGTGAAGTCACATACTTCTTGCTTGGAGACAGGCTGAACTGTAGGGGCAGCTTACATGAGAAAGGAATTTGAATACGTAAGCAGTTTAACCGAGAGATCACTCACCCGGTTGTGAGCCATGTACATTCGTTTGTACGGGTGTTACAGGCCTAATAGTCCAAGGCACTTGCGAAAGTCACATTCCTTTAGGTGAATGCTAAGAGGTGTTACACTCCAAGTGTCGGGAGAGAACGCCCATCATAAAGGTAGGACATATTTTGTAAAAACTTAGAAAACCGCTACCTTTGAAAAAGAGAGAGAAGTGTGAAATACTCTCTTTACGTGAATACTTTAAAAAGAGTGATGTTTGTGATATATCTTTTATGCATTATTATCTTTATTACAGATGGGTCCTATTCCATGGCTAATTTAGAGACGGGAATCTCTAACCTGACTAATGCGATGAACTTATTAACATTTTGGGTATGGGAGAGAATTCTTGGTCAGGAGGGTAGAATTTTAACTTACTGGTTTTCTTTATGGGCAGTTTTAGGTTTTCTGCCATTATGACTTGTTAATCATTTTGTCCTATTTTATAATCAACTGCTTTGGGTTTATTAAAGTATATTTTTGTACTTATGAGATCTTAATAGCCTAATGACATGATTGCAGACAGAGGGCACTACTGACAACAGGTAAGAGTTTCCAGTTTGCGTAGTTTAGTGAACAGGGGAGGTAGGAACATATATAAAATAATATAATTATATATTAATATATATATATAATTATATATATAGATATTCATATATATATATATATATATGTATATTATATGTGTGTAATATATAAATCCCCCAAAAACTCATGAATTGGTTACAGTATACAATAATGCTTGACTGGATCGAACTGATTACTGGTTGTCCATGGAAATATGAATTTGGGTTATATCACGCCCTCTAGATACGCCCACGTAGACAAATTCAGTCTTAAATTTCACTGTTGGAATATGATTAGAAGACTTGAGATTAAAAGGTTGAAGTGAAAAAGATGGAGTTAGGATTGTTGGTAGAAGTAGAGGGGGGAGGAGGGTTGGTTGTGGTCTATCGTCTACCGACTTAACCAGGTGGTTCTGGTTATTTGCGACCGTCTTTCTTATTTTTTATATAGTGAGTCTGCCTCCCAAGCGCAAGGACAGGTCCTGGTGTCGGTCCTAATGGTTCTATCTTTGCCTAAATAACAGGTAATGGCCGTGTACTGTAAGACTTGCTATGACGGAACTAGGCCTAGTCACCTGAAGGTAGCAGGAGCAAGAGCCTTTCTTGAAGATGGTGTTTTATGCTCTGTTTTACTTGCTGATCTCCAGTAAGTAGTTATCCATTTATCTAGAGACTTCAATGCTGATCTCCAGTAAGTAGTTATCCATTTATCTGGGGACCTTCAATGCTGATCTCCAGTAAGTAGTTACCCAATTCACCTGGAGACTGCAATGCCGATCTTCAGTACGTAGTTATCTATATACCTGGAGACTTCATTGCTGTTTTCCGGTAAATAGTTATCCATATATCTGGAGACTTCAATGGAGTTTGGACTTGAATGGAGTTTGGACTTAGAAGGAGTTTGGAAATTATAATTGACAAAGCTGTAGTCTTTCAAATACAAAGGCTTGTTGTTTACTATATAGACAGACAGAATAATTCAATCGTGCACTTTCCCCCAATTCATCAAAATTCAAATCAAAACTGATTTCAAAACTGGATGGAAATGATAATAACTTCGTCATATAATTTTTAAAGATACAGAAACTGTGTGTGCATTCCCACTGAAATGTGTACAAATAATTCCTGCATCGGCAGATAACCCTTGGAATTACCATGAGTTTATCTATGTCGATTTTTAGCAGCTGTTGCTAAACTTAGCAGTGGGGAGTGAGCTACATTTGGATTCCACTTTCTGCAGTGAGTGCTCAGAGAAGAACCAATAATTAAGCACTTGTGTAAAAATTCTGGTTTTTCAGTTATGGAGGAGGAGCCGGTTGTTAGAGTAAATAATTTCATAAGAGCTAAAAGGGCCGCAAGAGGGAAGGAAATACAGATTAATTCCATTTTCCATTTCTAAGGTATTTATTTCAGTTTCTCTTTGATGTTGGGTGACAGCACACTTCAGGATATTGAATTAACATAATCTCCTGAAGTCTAAAAATAGATAGGGGAGACCGGGGCTAGTTGGCTACAGGGGTAAATTGGCACACTCAAAATAACTTTAAAGTTTACCAATAGATGACTCTAATACGTTTACTGTGTAATTGCCACGTGATTCCTCAGTTACCAGCAAAATTCTATTGAGATAGAACGTAGGAGTCGAATTTATGAGACAAATTTTGATTTTGATGGTAGTAAGTAAATTTTTTTATCTTTCTTTTTTTTGTTGTAACATCTATGCATTCATGAAAGATTATTTTTCAGTTATAGCATAGTTTTCCTTATGGTTTAAAGATTCTACCATTAAAATTAATAATTCAAGGCTTCTTGGTATGGACTGTTAAGTGTTTTTGTACGAAATGGTAGGGATGGGGCAAGTTGGCTCAAAACAAGAGGGGCAAGTTGGCGCATGTGTAGACTTGCCTCACATTATTAGATAACAATATTAAGCCTATTTATTTATATAATTTATGTTTTGTTTCTGGATTTTTGGATGGATAATGAGATTTGTGTCCTACTATTTCCTCCAAATTGCTCTCACAAGTTGCAGCCCCTGGATGTTAGTGTTTATAGACCTCTGAAGAAATGTGTTAACAGGGCATGTGATTCGTGGATGACTTGTATGTATATATATATATATATATATATATATATATATATATATATATATATATATATATATATATATATATATATATATAAAATGGGAGTGTATTCAGGTATTACTGAGGTAACTAGCCCTTTAATCCAGGTATTACTGTGGTGACTACCTTTTATCCAGGTACTACTGTACTGTCTGTCCCTTTTATCCAGTTATTGCTGTTCTGTCTGTCCCATTTATCCACGTATTACTGTTGTGACTTACCCTTTTATCCAGTCATTACCGTGGTCACTGTCCTTTTTATCCAGGAATTATTACGGTGGTGACTGTCCCTTTTAGCCATATACTGCTGTGCTGTCTGTCCTTTTTAATGCAAGTATTACTGAGGGAACTGAAAAGCATTTTCAATCCTTTATTTCTGTTATCTCAAATATTACAGCGGATAAACCCAACGTCTCTGTCTCACGAAGATGATCTGTTTTACATTCTTTAAAATCTTTATTATCATTGTTATTCAGATGTGACAGTGACCCGTCTCCTAAACCTGGTCTCATTCACAATGACAGAGAAAAATGAAAAGGATTTATTTGTGACGAAAACGACAGACAGACAGACGCAGGATTTGGAAAAAGATGAGGAACTGTATGGCCTGCATATAACGGAGACTGGATGAGTCTAAATCCGATTATGAATGGGGAAGAATCGGCTCCGGAAAAGAGATTTTCTGGAACTGTTGATTTCAGATTTAGTACCGATAAAGAAATGTTAATGCATGGTCTATTAAAACTCAGTAAACTGTTCAATCCAAATTGATTTGCATGATCTGTCTTTATTTTGTGTATTATAAGAATCAAACTGTGAACACTAACGTTCACATTCTATATCTGCTTTTAGCACGAGTCATTGTTAAGCTTCCTTTTATTCTTTTCCCTCCTAAATTGTGTGTTTCCTGGGATCTTATTTTTTATGAAAGGATTACTTGAAACTTGAGTTACATTGCGTGGCTCGAAATTGATCGATCTTCATATAAATTTAACTCTGTTCCGTTTTTGATAGAGTATTGTAGCTGTAGTTCTGTTCAGCATAATTTATACCTCTCTCTCTCTCTCTCTCTCTCTCTCTCTCTCTCTCTCTCTCTCTCTCTCTCTCTCTCTTAAAAAAATATAACTAGTGACCACACCAAAGTATT
>NC_061109.1:61658769-61668769 GCF_015104395.2 Macrobrachium nipponense
GAAAGGAATTCATTAAAATTGCCCCACCTATTATCCCAAAATGTTAGAATATCATCAACATATCTCATCCAAAGCATGTTTTTGGGTTTTATTGCATTTATTACTGTAGTTTCAAAGTATTCCATGTACAGATTGGCTAAAACAGGACTTAAAGGACTACCCATACTACACCCGAATTTTTGCCAAAGAAACTAACCCCCCCCCCCCCTTTCCCCCTGCCCCACACCTCATCACACACACCGTCTCCTATTGGCTAGAGATTGCCACCCGACAGCCAATCGCCTGAGGTCATAAACGCTATGATTGAAGATGATTGCCTCAGGTGATCCGATTTCGCATTGTGATATCTCGGATTTTTTTTTTTTTTTCAGTATTTTTACAGTTCTCCAGAATTTTCTCTGCATCAATTTTTGTGTTTTGGTTTAGCTTCTCTCGAGAAGGCTTAGATGCTATTCACAACGATGTTTTAAAAATAAAAATGTTTTATACCGAAATTTGTGACTCTGGTTAACTTTAAAAGAGAATGGACCTATAAACGTGTCCTTATATATATATATATATTATATAATATATATATATATATATATATATTATATATATATATATATATATATATTATATATATATATATATATATATATATATATATATATATTTATTTATCACAAAAGAATTCACAATTGCGCTTCCTTACGACTCAAATCATTCTTGCTGTACTTCGTGAATACTGTGCACAATATTTGAAATTTTTCGACCTCTGCTTCTGAGTCTCCAGGGATTCTGATTCACTGAAAGTTTAATTTTCTCATTTGCTTTTTCATTCTTTTATCAAACTGCATTTATCAAACTACATTTCTATTTTCCAGAGCTGTCACGGCGATTATTTTATGTTTGAATTTTTTTTTCTAAAACGAAATTTAATCGACAGGAAGTGAAAATTGGCAGTTCAGTTTCAGAATGTATCTTCGCTCTTGTTAGAATTTGCTTTATGGAAACACGGATGCGAAATTTTCAAACATACATTTATATCTATATATATGTGATTATATATATATAATATATATATTATATATATATTATTTAATTTTATAAATTATTTAATATAATATTATATTTAATATAACCTATATATATATATATATATATTTAATTTATTATATATAGATATATCATATATATAATATAATATATTTCTATATATATATTATTATAACATTTTATATATATACATACGTATGTATTTATGTATATATGTACGTATGTATGGGTATATAAGCTCGCTTAAATGTGTCTGTAATATCGGAGATAAGTTAGAAAAATAACAAATATGACAAAGTAGTATGTTACTCTACACAATCCTCATAGAAGGCGTGGAATAAGATTCTAATAAATACTGCAGCGTAGTATTTCGATAAATACAATCCTAATAAAATGACAATAATAATTTCTCCCTTCACCTTTTTCTTTCCCAAGAAGTTCTGTCACCGCACACACACAAACATACACACACACACACACACACACACACATAAACAAACACACACACACACGCATAATCACACCTTTTCCGGTTTAAGCCACCATCTACAGGGTTCAGAAAGTGAAATAGCATCATGCATGAGGCGGAATCTGCAATAAAGATCCAGGCTTGAGCGTAATGGGAATCTGAAATCTCTGATGGAATTCCTATCATCTCTCTCTCTCTCTCTCTCTCTCTCTCTCTCTCTCTCTCTCTCTCTCTCTCACCTTATATTTGTCTTTCTCCCTCTGCAAAATGAAGTAATGAATTAGAAGCTGTGTTTAAAATAATGAAACCTTAAGATTATATGCCAATCTTTTAAATCAAAGACCAAAAATATTAGTGCTCTTAAAGCAACTTTCTGCATGAAAAAAAAAAAATTACAATTTGCGTTTTTTGATGCAGTAGTTTGGTTTCAATTTGTGTACGTACGTAACGCACCAGCTATGTTTGTGCGCTTCTTCTGTTTTTATATAACCACGTCCACGTGCATACAAGCTTAAAGAAAAGGATTCCTAATTGGTAGAGAGATAAAAACGACACAAAGAAGAAAATTCTGGCTCGTGAGACACCCCTGTGAACATTTTCATGGCCCCCACAGAGGAATGGATTAATTGAAACAAAGGAGGGAAAAGGGATAAAAAAACAAAGAATACAGGGAAATAATAAGGGAAAAAGTACACGAGAACAAATGGGTATGATTGGATAAGGATAGGATAAAACTGACTTCATTAAAATCATATTCAAAGGAGCTTAATGATGAAGTGGCGAATGAATAGAGGAAGCTGCAGATGACGCTCTCTGTGGTGCATTACTAGGCTTCCGGTAGCTAAAGAAAGAAGGTTTAGAGCGCTTTGTAAGATATGCTTCATTGTATGTGGTTTCTCTTCATTGTAGAGTAATGATCCCCTTATTAGCGGGGATAAGGTTGCCGCGGTAATTGAGTTGAGTTGAAGGGAATAAAATTCCTGCTTGTATTTGCAACAGCTCCTGACAAATTATGAATCTTTAATAATAATAATAATGATGTTCTAAAGGGTCCACAATATTACAAAGTGTAAAAAGTCCGTGTATAATTTTGAAGACTTTACAGAAAGCTTTCGAACCCTTCCCTGGGTTCATCTTCAGTCCAAATGAACAAGAAGTTACAAGAAGTACAGAGGTAAATTTAAAAAACAAGACTCGTTGTAGATCGTTGACAACGGTCGTTAGCTCGTTAATGGGCCAGGTGATGAAGAAAGAGGGTAGTTAACAACAACTAGGTGATACCCTCTCCCCTATCAATCCTTCTGGCTGCAATTCTGTTGGATCTTCGTACAGGTTGTTGCAACATTACATGAAGTCCTTCATCCAAGGGCGTAGATTGGGCACCGTCATCAGACTCCCCCGGGGCAGCAGTTACCTGGACTGGAAGAGGCAAGGCAGAGGCAGCATCAGGAGAGGGAAAAACAGTGGAAATTGTACCCATAATCATAGGAACACTAGACACGATCCCAAGACCCCTGAAAAGGAATCTGGAAAAACTAGAGGCTGAAGTAGCTCCATACTCATGCAGAAGAGTGTGATCCTAGAAACGGCGCACATAGTAAGACAGGTGATGGACTCCTAAGGAGGCAGGATGCAACCCGGAACCCCACACAGTCAATTAGAGGACTGTGATATAGCAAAAAAAAAATATATATATATTATTATTATTATTATTATTATTATTATTATTATTATTATTATTATTATTATCATCATCATCATCATCATTATTATTATTATTATTATTATTATTATTATTATTATTATTATTATTATTATTATTATTATTATTATTATTATTATTTATTCTTTTATTTTTGGGGGGTCTGTCACAGTCATCCCATAGGATTGAGTGTATTTTTTTATAGTATGGGGATCCGGAGTGCAGCCTGCCTCCTTAGGAATCTAATCACTTTTCTCACTGTGTGTGCTGTTCCTAATAGCACACTCTTCTGCATGAGTCCTGGAGCAACTTCGCCATTTAGTTTTTCCAGGTTCCTTTTCAGGGATCCTAGTGTTCCTGTGAATATGGGTACAATTTCCACTGGCATATATCATATCCTACTTATTTCTATTTTCAGGTATTGATACTTATCAATTTTTTCTCTTTCTTTCTCATCAACTCTGGTGTCCCATGGTATTGCGTCATCAATGAGTGATACTTCACATCTGGTCTACTGGCACGTATCACACTATCTGTTCAGATATCATAGTCCTAGAGGATCTTTGTCTGAACATTTTCTATGACTCCCTCAGGCTGGTGTTCGTCCAAGTTATTACTCAAGCTAGCTGGTGTTTCTTGCACAGGCTCCATTGGAGGGCTTTTGCTACTGAATCATGCCTCTTTCTGTGCAAGTGCCGGACATTCCCTTGCTATGTTGTTTATCAAGGTCTCGTTTTTCATATTGCACTTACTGCATATGGGTGAGCAGTTATTTCCATCTATTGTTCTTTGGACATATCTGGTTCTTATGGCCTGATCTTTTGCCTCTGTTAGCATTCCTTCTGTTACCTTCTTGAGTTCTCCTTTCTGTAGCCATTGCCATGTTTCATTGCTGTCCAGTTCTTTAGTCTGTCTCATGTAATGCCTGTGGATTGGTTTGTTGTGCCATTCCTCTGTTCTGTTTGTCATTCTCCTGTCTCTGTATATTTCTGGTTCTTCGCTTACTACTTTCAACAGTCCTTCTTCTCATTCACTCCTTAGCCTCTCGTCCTCAGTGGTTTTCAGATAATTGCCCAGTGCTCTACTCTCGATGTTGACGCAGTCCGCTATGCTTAGTAGACCTCTCCCTCCTTCATTTCGCATAATGTATAGTCTGTCTATATTGGCTTGAGGGTATAGTACTTTGTGTGTTGTCATGTGTTTCCTAGTTTTCTGGCCTATGACATTCACGTTCGATGACTACCAGCGTCTTTTCTAGGAAAAGGTTAAATTTGTTGCTATGCTTGCATGTACGTCCGAAAGGCATTATAAACTCTTTCAGAAACAAAATTATTCTATTAACGGCCAGGTCGTACATTGTATGATAAAGTACCGTAGTTTCTTTCTTTCCTTTTGAGGAAAGGAATATTAGGCCAGTAGATCGTATGAAGCTACAAGATCCTTCAACAGAGCATTCAACTATTCTGCAATACATTGCAATCCCCTTCACTGTCATCCGTTATTGAGAATAGAATTTGGCATTCATCAGTTGTCTTACCCATTCTTGTATCATGGCTCCTAAAGATTGATTCATACAAGAAGAACGTTATCCATCTTGCTTTGTTTGTCTCCTTCTCAGCTTGATCCCAAGTCAGGGTCGCTGTTTTACAATGAGCCATCTCCAGCTTTTTCTATCTTGAACAGCTCATTTCTTAACTAGTTTAGACAGATGATATACGGACGATTGCTCTTCCTGACTCCAACCCTTTCCTAATTATCCCTGCCTGGGACCGTCACTGGGTTGGGCTGACTCCCCCCAATCCCCTCACCCTCACCCCACCCCCGCCTCAAACACACACATACACACACACCCACTGGCTAGGTTATTTTGCTTTATCTTAGAAAGTCCTGTTGCTTCACAATGAGCGACACGGTTTCCATGGCGATATTGCATTAATATGTTATAGATATTCACCAAACCTCGACCATCCAGAAAGAGCCACAAAAGAATCTAAGGGTAAAGCTTCAGGAAAACCAGGTCATCGAGTCTCATCATAGTTTGCTAAGAAACATCTGCAAACGAACGGGTTAAAGTTTGCTTTCTCTGTTTGCTCTCGTTACTACAACCTCAACCTTCGACAGCATTGAGGTCGAACACAAATATTTCTTAACTATAAATGATATTATAATATTAGTGTAAAGGAATACTGGCATCCGAGGTCGCTTTTGCAATCCAAGTGAAGTTAGATTTTCCAAATGTCGTTTGCTCTAATTGCCCGAACTTCGGTTTTTGTTTCAGCGAGGGACCGAAGCAAATAATCCTTTCAGGTTTTATATCCCTTTCTGGTCGAGCGGATTTCGATCAGTGATAATGTTAACCCATTTCCCATCAGGTTTAAGTAACCGGAAAAATAATCTTCTTGCTTTGTTCTTCGAAATGAGCTTCTGTGTATCTGAACGCGTTCCAGGTTCGAGGCAAAACTGGTGACCAGTAATTCATGGATTTAGTTTATCATCGTGCGGATAGAACGATGGAGCACAACATCATAAGTAATTTTTTCTTGTAATTTCTTCAGTTTAAGAGTTTTATCAGCGTATGATGATGTTTTGCATGATTGAAACAGGATGTCATTTTCCATCATCAGGTTCAATACTACTTAGTTTGTTAGGAGATTTATTTTGGGTAAAACTAAGCAGTAGAATAATTTGACAAATGCAGTTGTGGAATCTTCTGACCTCCAAATGTTTATGGAAGGAGCAAATTCTCTCGTGCTTTTTGCTGACCTCTCCTGCATTCAGGTGCGTCTATCTTATTTTCTCTTCCCTCATATCTATTTATTCATCACCTTTTCCTGTAAATTGTTTCTCTCCGGAGGTTGATTGCTCTTCGGAGCAAACTTATGTTTTTCAGTTTATTCACTCTGCTTATAAGGGTTTTCAGCTAGAGAATCAAAGAAAGAAAGAAAGAAAGAATGACGCTTTTCACTTTGAGTTTCTGTCAATAAAAGTTCTTTTCCTCGCTGACAATATCACCTCTAGCAAACAAGGATGAGAAAAGACATTCGAGAAGTTTGTTTTTATTTTCCATGAGTTTCCTGGAAAGTCCAGAACGAAATATTCTAAAATTGGGAGAATATCAAATGTGGAGATCATCCTTCTGGAAGACTGACGCTGGACTTAATATCAAGCGATGTCACAATGCCGAGAAGACGATTTGTCTTGCTTCTTTTGTTTATCTGTTAGAAGAAAGATGTACAGGATGTTTAGCATCTTCGTTTCACTGTCTGTCCGTCTGTATCTCGATCTGGCTATTCACAAACAAAGTGACTGACATCAAACAAACGGGTGGGCAGAGGACTGAATGAATTATCTTTACTCTCTATCTCTCTCCCGCTCACCCTCCCCTACTCTCTCTTTCTATCTGTAGTCATCCTTCTCTATCCAACGCGCCCCCCCCGCTTCACCTCGCTTCAAGAAGGGAATGTGTGTGTGGGCGGACGTGTTGGAGGTCTCTCTCGCGTTTCTTCACAGAAAAGAAGGGTTTTTCGCCCTTTGTGATTATACCTCGTATAGTAAGCAATGTGTTAATAGTGTCTCCACGTAATACCTGACGTGTAAGCCGGAAAGTGTTGTGCAACTGCAGATATACTAATATTCTTTCTGCTCCAATCAATGCCTTAGAAATCTTTCAAATCACAGCTACTCGGGGCCTATTGGTCCTGGGAAATGGGTAAGTGAATGCAGTGTATGTGTTAGTGCTTGACCCCTCCCTTACCACAAAAATGTCACCCGACCAACCTCCGACCGTTGCGCAAGTGACCCTGGCACCTACCAGTGCCTGTGCCCCACACATAAGTTCCGTACTCGCGAACAATTGTCTTTACTATATACCATACCAATCGAACTGTTCCGACGTCGAGTCCACTATACAATCTGGCAGTGATGCCTTCTCCTATGAGGAAATCAACGTTGCATATACGAAATGCAAAGATCTGATACCAGAGAGCATTCTCAAGGAGCGATCCACAAAGAACTTGTCCTCTCACAAGAAAATATCGTATATCACTAAGTGGCTAAGGACCTGCTCGGTGGAAATCTACGCTGATGACCCTTACAATCTGCCTCCAAAGGGGCCTGCTGACCTAAGCCTACCTGCGGTGTACCACACAGCAGAAAATGCCTTCCAAACAGCAAAATCTCTCTCAGAAATAATTGGAAAAAACTCGGAAAAAATTGAGGAGACAAATGATACATTGTCAAGATTCTGGGACGTGATCAAAGGACTACAGGAATCCCTAAACAGTCTTAAAACGGTGGAAACAAATAATCTCACACGGATCTGGGATGCGATCAAAGGAGTGCAGGGATCGATAGACAATCGCACAGATAGCCACCAGACTCCTACAAATGTGGCATCCAGTTTTTCCTCGCCTCCCAGCAACACGGAAGTGCCCCGTCACCTATAGACCGTTCCGAGGGGACTGTTGGTCTCCCAATCTCTTCTCCCTCCCCAGTGCCTCCGGTGGAAGATATATCTCCGGTGATGATTACTAGCCCTCGTAATCCTCCCCACCCTATCTCTCACACCCAACCCCCCATCATAGATGCAGATGAAAGTGATCATGAGGGGTCTGGCGGCTGGCAGATACAAACAAGCAGAAAGAAGAGAAGAACCTCTCATTTGGCTGCTGGACCAGAGCCCAACATTCGTGTTTCACCTTGCCCGACACCTGAAAAGAGATGTCAAGTAGTAATTCACAATCTGGCTTCATCGGTAACGCTTGATGCCATAGTGGAGTCAAGTTTCTCACTGGCTCTGACCCACTCATCTCTCACGAACTCCCATACAGGATTAAACATAAAGTGGCTTACAGGATTACCTGCCTATTTCAACACCTTGACGTTCTTAAAGGCGAGAATTTCGGCCCTAATATATTAGTTTCAAGATATAAATTAATCCGGGATCAACCACCCCCGGGGGAACTTACTGACACTCCAACCAGGGTCATTTCCACCGCGAGTGCCAGTCAACCACCCACATCGAGTGACTGCCCACTCCCCCTGGCTAACTCCCCCATCCACCCAAATGATCAGCGTGTTCATCTCCCATCTTCGTGAGTAGCCATGGATACATCATGCATAATCTCTTGGAATATTTTTGGCCTCAAGCGGAACATTCCTCTCCTAAACATGTTCTGCAAAAACTTCAAAGGCATCATTGCATTGCAAGAAACGCTCCTCTGGCCACATGGCCTTGCCATCTGTGATTTAATTCATAAAGACTTCAGAACTTTCTCGACTTCATCGATGCAAGTTACAGATCAAATCATAGCCTGTCGCCCGAAAGGGGGCCTTTCTTTCCTGTGGCACAAAGCGTTAGACAATATGATAAAGGTGATGACCCACAGGAGTGACAGATTACTGGGGCTTCAAGTAACAGTAGGGAACTCTAAAATCCTAATTATTAATGTTTATATGCCATGGGAAAATAACAATAATTTTGATCATTACTGCATGATCCTAGGGGAGTTACACAGTATTATTCATGATTTTCCTGCTGATCATATTTGTATAATCGGGGACCTTAATTCTCACCCCACAAAACAATTTTATAATGAACTTACTCGCTTCTGTCAAAATCATGCTTTCAGAATTAGCAATGTAATGCTCCTCCCTCCCTCCTCCTATTCATATGTACATAATAGAGCGGACGCTATTACAACCTCCTGGCTGGACCACTGCATCACATCTCCACAACTTCATGATTCTATTATGACCTGCAATATTCGCTATGATCTTGCAACGGCCTACGATCACATCCCATTACAGGTGTCATTCAGTACCCCATCCCTCCCTACCATGAACACCCTAACTGTTCGCCCACCAGCAGTAAACTGGGATTTTAAAAACCAACAGAAAACCAGATACTTTAGGGCGACCACGTAAACCAGGTTGCGGTCAATAGTTCAACCGGCAGACGCCTTACTTTGTACTAACACAAATTGTAGAAATGACCACCACAGGAGGGATCTGAATGAATTCTATTCGAACATAATCTCCGCTATGCTTGCTTTGTGCAGGACTGCCTACAGATTTCGTCAAGGTAATTCTCGTAATATACCTGGATGGAATGACTTGGTTAAAGATCTGTATATATACTCACGAGAAATGTTTTTACTGTGGAGGCAAAATGGTAGCCCCAGGGAAGGGCACACTGCATTACTAATGAGACAGGCGAGAGCGCAGTTCATACTTGCTCATAAGCACTGCAGGTTAAATGAAAAACAACTAAGAGCCGATGCAATGTCTAGAAACTTAGAATCTGGTGATTATCCTCGTCTTTGGAAAGATATCCAGTCCTTAAATCCCAAAACTAAAAGGCTATCACAGAGAGTAGGGGAAGCAGTCGGAGACGAAGCTATCTCAAGTATGTGGGGCGATCACTTCAACAATATCCTGAATTGCATAAATGATAAATTTTCCCGAAGGGGTGTAGATAACCTCTTTACTGACAACATTCAATTTCATTTTGCAGACCGTATTACGCCAGGTAACATCAGCGATGCCATAAACAACCTACCTAATAATAAATCGCCCCGCTGTGATGGTCTTCCTGCAGAGGCCTTCAAATTCTGCCATCCGATAATTTACCTTTTGCTAGCTGCCCTATTCAATGCGTGCATAATTCACCGGTTTCTTCCAGACTCCCTACGCTTAGTTCACTTGATACCATTAATCAAAAACAAGCTAAAGGAGGCAGCTGACCCTGGAAACTACCGGTCGATTGCAATCACAAATCGCATCGATGATAC
>NC_061109.1:61678769-61691269 GCF_015104395.2 Macrobrachium nipponense
TGGTTGCCAACGAGCCTGACATGGACTCCACGACTGAGGTGTAGTGGTCGGTGCTCACTCCTGTGATTGGGTCACGTATAACCGCGAATTTATTTATTTATTTACTTATTTATTCTGGCGATGGTACCTTTTGCTCTGATTTTAGTGCTTGTTAAAAACAGGCTTATGTCATTTAATGCCATAATAATAGAATATTTCACCAAGCTAGGAAATCCTGTCTCGTGGATGGTGCGTATTCGTTTCCCATCTTGTCATTTTATTCTTCTTTATGAATAATTTAAAAATCTTCATAAAAAAGGGAAGTTATATTCACTCTTTTAGTCGCTTTGTTGTTGAGTGAGTGTGTATTTTTTTAAAATAAAAAGTTCCTCTTATTACGATACTGATGTTATTTAGGTTTTCAGCAGTCTCTATAGACTACTATTAAATAACCATACCGAATGTAAATGATAAGATGGTTTCAAATTGCTAAGTCTGTTATATCATATTATTGTCCTTATACGATTACGATTATACTAAGCGTATATACAGACTAACAAAGGCTATGTCTTTTATGTCAACTTTCTTCTTATCTTTAGTAGTCAAAATACTTTATTTGGCGTGAAATGACATCACCTCCCTGAAGCACGTTTAAAAAAAAAACGGGTTTATTTATTTATTTATTTATATGAAGATTTCCACTTATGATGGTTAAGTTTCCTTTGATTTGTTATCAATATTTTCTTCTAAATATCAAAACAAATTTATTATATGGATTCATGTCAGTTGTATCAAATTTTTCCACTTCGCTTATTTGCATAAATTTTCCAAATACGCACACAGACAAAATAATAAGATTCAGATAATGTTTCATTTATGCGTACTACACGTGCTATGTCCCTCCCCTCACCCACCATCGACCTTCAACCACCCGCTTCCCTCATTCTTCCCTCCTCCCTCCCTCCCTCTTCCCTAACCGTACCATCCCTCTTCCCTCCCCCTTCCCTCCCTCTTCCCTTCCCTTCCCTTCCCTTTTTCTTCCTTCCCTCCTCCATCCTAATTCTCTCCCTCTCCCCGCCCACTGCCCTGTCCTCCCGGGCTTAATCTTCCTACCACAGTGTCTCTTCTCCCTGGCGCTTTCTCTCTTTAAGGAAACAAAACAAAAATGAAAGAAAATTTTATCCCAAGAGCAACTTTCCCTTGGAACATAGAATATTTCATTTTTCCAAAAAGAGAAGTTAAATAAAAAAAAAATTACATGGACACATGCGAGCTCATTAACTCCCTTGGAAAGTTACTTTGCAAAATTGCAATTTTTATTCTCGACAAGAAAAAGATCTTTCAAGTGAAATTGTTTTGTAAAGAATAAAAAAGAAAAAAACTTTCCTTTCGGTTGAATTCGCTCTGTTGTATACATTTGATCTTTTCCAAATTTTTCCAACGAGTATATTTGATATGAGGTGTATTTTCTCTTGTTAAAATGTGATAATTTAAAAAGCACTTTTGATCGGATATATTTCATTAATCTACATCTTCAAGTCTGATGAACCCCTAAAACATAATACAAAACAGATATTTAGAAATATTCTCATATACGCGTCATGAGCCCAGTCCAAAATAGGTCTTCGTTCTAGAAAATTTAGTTACGAAGGAATATTTACCTGGGATAGGATTCCAGATCTGAATATCAACTGTTGTGATCGTGCTTGTCCTGGAATAATTCTTTAAGCCATTACATCAGTTTTTTTTTCTTCATAATAATCCATTTCCCCTTAGATGGAGGTCGGAAAGAAAAATTGTATTTTTCAAATCTTCGGGATGAGGGCGCGAGCTTCATGCCCTTCTATCCCCAGCTTCAAAAGTTCTCGTAGCGTCACAGGAATCCTCCTGCCTTTCATTAGTTATTCCTGGAGATTATGCAAAATGATTCCATTTTCGGGGCGACGGGTAGTTGGGATTTGGAACGATCACGACTAAACCGGAAAAGAAAAAAATTAAGCAACGCTGCATTCATTCATTTTCAGTCTTTTGTTTCATCTATAAATTTCCTAAATTTATAGATGAAACAGAATTATTGCTTCAAGTAGCCTATGATATGTCCTCCTTTTATTAACCTTAATAAGCAAACATACAGACACGTGAGTATTACGTATGCTAAATTATCACGTGTATGGAGAGAGAGAGAGAGAGAGAGAGAGAGAGAGAGAGAGAGAGAGAGAGATGATAAGTGTTCCGGGGATAAGATTATTGTTAATCAATGCCCATTAACTTCATTTATTCCTTAAGCATAACCTCGTCGCTTATAACCTTTGCTTCTGTACAATGATCTTCCCCTCATCTATTGTTAATATCTTCCCTTCCATTGTCATCACATATTTTCCTTTGTAATGTTCGTCTCTTCCAGTCGAAGTCCAACTGACAGATTTGGGCAAAACACGTGATCGTAATCATTTGTATGTTGATGAAAAAACTAGCTTGAAAAAACTACGAAAGACAGGAATAATTGAAAGAATACAATGAAAGCAGTTAAATAAAATGTAGTAAAATCTATATCCGTAAATAAAAACCGAATATAGATGAATAATAATTTAGAAACAGGAGAAATTATAATATAATACTGCGTGGAATATCTCCAATTTGCATTATGCGCTTGATGGAAAACTTTAAAACTGTCTGCTCCCCAACATTTCTTCGCTGTTTTTTTTTTCTCTCTCTTTTTTTATTTCAGGAACAACGAGAATATAAAATGAATTATGACCTCTCCTTCAGTAAACACTCAACTTCAGCAGTTTATCCAGACAATTCTTTCACCGTGGAGCAACTTTATCAGAACTTCATGTTGTACCCAAACTAAAATCTAAATAAAGAAGTAAACTCCTAAACTTGTTAAAAAAAAAACTTGTGGATGTTAGAGCATCAGGAATCACAGTCAGGGATCTGTAAAACTCTATCTGAATTTAAGTGCTATTTCAACAAGTTGACAGTTATTGGAAAAATATGGTTCCTTTTGTCAAGGAGCAGTTTATATGATACATTTTTTTGTAGCAAATCCACAAGCGAAACTATTTATGAAATTAGAATGGCTTAAGTTAATTTTATTTTTTTAAAGAGTTCGACGAAAGCCTTGGCGGTTACTTTCGAATTTGCATTATCATTCTGAGAAGGTATTCAACATTTTGTGTAAAATGTTTGTATCAAATCTTTGTCATTCTTCTTTTTGTCAGTATTGTTATTGTTATTTTCATCATGATTATCATCAACTGTAATATGCATGCATTCTTTGGAAACAAGCGAAAGGGTCATGACCTTTATTGAGGAGGTAAACGAAACGCGAATCTGGAGGTTGTAATATAACCAAATTCGTAAGACAGATGCTTGTCTGCATGTCTGTCTGTTTAACGTTATTCTTCAGTCAGCCATAAATCAGACAGGGAAGTCCAAAACTCGTCACCAGAAAAATGAATTTGATTTGTATTTAAATTTCATGAAACTCCAAAGAATGTTTTATCCCAAGATTCATTTTACTCAAAAGGAGGTCATAGTAAAGATTTGAAAACTTAGAAAAACGAGAGTTTCATCCAAACCAGTGATATTTTGAGCATCCAAAGATATATAAAAAGACGAGTTTGACAGACATAAGATAAACAAAATGGTTTCAATACAAATAAAAGGTTCAGCACACTAGAAAGAAGAACGAGATGGAAACAGGAAATATTGACATTCTGAAGTCTGGTGAGAAATAAAAAAAGACAATACTGATAGAAATGCAAACTTCACGGGTAACAGACAAACAAAGAGAAAGGTTACACAAAGGCCTTTGAATTGTTCCTACCAATTCAGAATCAAAGGAAAGCCAGAAATAGAACAACGTCTCCATATTAACTTGCAACAGCTGTCCTCGACCGTATCTTAGCCAGTTCGAAAGAGCTTTGTGAATTGTTTATGATTACCTCAAGAAATGTCATGTCAAGTGGTGTCGTCGTGGGTCACGTTCAGAGCAAGAAACGAAGGTTTTAATTTCATATCCTGAAGCTGAATTGAAATACCAAGAGGGAGTTGACCTCCCTTAAATCTAAACCAGTTGAAATTGTTAAAATGTGGAAGGAAATTCATGGAATCTTTCGCTTTTAACAACGAAATTTCTCCTGCGAGAGAACTCTGCTCATTTTGCTCTTTTTTTCTTATAGATTCTAAGCATATTTTATACAATGTTTATATTTAGTAGTCTTCAAAAAGTATATTCATGAACGATGGTTTCTCAATGTTACCTTTAGTCTCTTATGAAAGCATGACTATCAAAAAGCTGTTTTTTTTTCTTTTTTTTTTTGAGGCGGGGGGAGGGGGTACAATTTAGTATTTTGTAATAAAATAGATATGCATATGCATATACCTTTACATTTTCAAGACGTTCTTTTATATCTGCTACCTTTGGTACATAAAGATAAAAATAAAATAACCTTGAAGAAAAGTCACTTGGTTTATACTGGAGTCAACCTTACATTTATTTTGGTTGTAATTTTTGTCAGCTGATTGTGTTATGGTTCGTGTGAACGTGACACACATGGAGATAGAGGGTTGAAAAATGATCTTTGGAATACAAGAACCTAATTGATAAACACCTTAAGGTGACAACATGTCACTTTATAGTACTACAACCCATTGCCGTCAGTCACAAAGCTGAACCTTTGTATTGAACTTCATCGATCTAAACCAGGCTGGCTTTAGATACATTCGCGAGAAGGAAGGGTGCTGCAAACTGCAAGTTATATTACCTCTGTCTTGCACAAAACAGCCGCTACCTATATTTTCTTGTCTCGCTTAAAGACACAAAACAACCAGCGAACGACACTAACACCTCAAGACCACCGACGTTGCTGAATGTAGGCGCCAGTAGACAAATTTGTGCGCATACGATTCTCCCGTTGCCGTCAGATGGGCTCTCCCAGAGTCAAAATATACAGGGTCTGCTCACGAGGCGGTACTAAAACCTATCCCCGCCCCTTGTGAAACGTCATCAGTTACAAAAGGACCATATCTTTTGAAACTATATTTACGATAACATTTTCATATAACTATTTTTGCGATGGTGTTTTTATATATAAATTTTCATTTTATTTCATGTTGCCGTATACTACGTTAAAGTACAAAGAATGCTCTTTCAAATGATATATAGCATATTACAATTACGATTACTTTCAAACCCACAAGCGCGCCCAGAAAAAATTATCTACGCTCACAAAAATGTGCAATTACTTCATCCGTCAACCTACATACATTCACGTTTCGTAGCGTATCTGACTAAGGGATGATGATAGAAAGAAACTGAAAAATGGATTAGAAATCTGATAAAATTTACTACATAATACATAAATAAAATTGATAGGTGTTCTCAAAACTTTTCGAGGAATTGTAGGTCAAAGACCGACAAAATTTTTTAAATTTTATGTAAATATTTAACCACATTTTTCTTACATAATTTTTCATCTTATTACGTTTTGCCATATACCATGTAAAAGTACAAAGAATGCTCTTTCAATTGGTATATGAAACATTACAATTACAATTATTTTCAAACCCATAATCGCGCACAGAAAATATTATCTTCGCACGCAAAAATTATAAAAAATTAAGTGTTCGTGGGAGATCTGAAATCTAGCCCCGCCCCTTGTGAAACGTCATCAGATACATCCAGCCAGACTGACGAATAACTTTTTGTACTTTTTTCGAAAATATTATAATCGTTTGAGGCATGCATAATTAATACCTTTATGTATACAGTTTGTGTTATATGTAAACTTATGTGTTCGGAAGTATGTTTATGTGATATGAAGTGCTAATGAGAAATTTGTTGGAAATGTGTTCCCTGTATCATTTTCTTCATCATTTATTCCTTTGATACCTTATATCGTATATGATGTAATTCTTATACTTTTTATATTGTTTTTTTTTGTGGCCAAGTCGTGCAAATGCAACTGCCATTTTTAACACTGCCTGTATCCACATTTTATTTGTATTTATTGCATAACAATAAGTATTCACAATAAGATTTGGAAAATATAATTAATCTAACATTCTAACCTTTATCACAAAAAGTTGCTTTTCAAAGTGAGGTATGAACACAGTGACAGAACTAAATACATTTCTTAAGAATTATTTAAAATCTTGATAATATTACTACCTGAAAGAGAGAGAGAGAGAGAGAGAGAGAGAGAGAGAGAGAGAGAGACAGACAGACAGACAGACAGACAGACAGACAGACAGATAGAGAGAGAGAGAGTTGTCATGTTAAAAGAAATGGTCTTCAAGAGAATACAGCAAACCAGTGTATGGGTAAATAAATAAATAAGTAAAGAATAAACATATGAAGAAAGCTGGAGTAGCTATGTGTGTTCAAACTGGTATATTTTGTGCAATAAAACAAGATTTGGTGACTAAATGAGAGAATGGGCATTAAAAAAATCAAACATGTGACCTCTACAGATTTTGTCATCAAGATTTTATGAAAAACACCACACGATATGGATTAAATGTATAAAAACTAGGGGTTCTTTAAGTAATTCAGTGGAGAGACATGGGAGTGTTACTCTTGTGATGTCAGAGTATTAGCTCCGCCCCCACTGCCGAGTTGAGCAGACCCTATATACTTTGAATGGTTATTAAAAAACATCAAGCATGTGAACTCTTTACAGGTTTTATCAAGATTTTATAAAAAAAAACCATGCGATATGGATTAAATGTACAAAAATTAAAGCTTCTTTAAGTAATTCAATGGAGACGCACGGGTAGTGTTACTCTTCTGACGTCACAGTATTAGCTCCGCCCCCACTGTCGAGTTGAGCAGACCCTATTACTTTGACTCTGGGCTCTACTATGCGTGACTAACACTTACGTAATATCTCTCTCTCTCTCTCTCTCTCTCTCTCTCTCTCTCTCCATTATACTTCAAGAGCTTGTATTACCTTCGAAAAGAGAGATGGAAAGACTAGCGTTTACTTTTTGTAGTCAATTGTGTTGCTGATTATAAATTTGGGCTCAATGAAAACCCCCTTATCAACTTTTCGGTCACATAATCGCAGCTAAGAATGGTGAATATGTCACCAAGAAAAAAAAAAATGTATATGTCTTTGCAAGGCATCTGTAAATTTTTCCGTTTCCCGTTTCCTGTATGTATTCCTGAACGAGTGTCGTAATTCACCTCCGCTGGTCAGAGATTTTTCTATGGATTTAAACACTGAGTTAATCATCTTAAGCTTGTATTTGTATTTTATGATTGTCACACCTTTTCTTGTTTTATAATAAAAAATGTAGTTTCTTTTTATCTTTTAAGTGTTTGTCTATATAACTCATTTAAATCGAAATGAGCATGTTTGTCTTTTTTTTTTCCAGCGATGTCATATTTTTAGCCTCTTTTAAAAATGGTAAATACGATTTAAGGAAAATCAGCGCTTATTCTTAAAACTATTTTTTATTCATCAATTGGAGGTAGTGAATGAAACGGTAGACATATTTACTTGGTAAATAGAAGACCGTTTTTACTTGTATTTTTAAGGCAGAATTGAAAAATTCATAACATTTTACACTACCTCTGTTTCCAGTAATAATGATGATTTTTATTGAACGAAAAGTATTTTTTGATAAATATACTATGCTGTTACTGGATGTGGGCTGCCATTCCTTTAAAACATTTAAGTAAAAGCATTTTCTCTCGAAAATTCTTCCAACGAATGCAAAGCGGCTGAATCCTTAGTGAGATGCAGTTAATTCACAGAAAAAAATAAAATGATTTTAGAACATTTTAAAGTCTTCAATTAGTATGCAAATGCCAACTCCATTTTAAATTGCGTTCGTTGAAAGTTCTCTCAGTTCTGTGATTGCTATTTTTCATTTCTTGGTATTGATTCTGAGGCGCGTGAGAGGACAGATTCCACAAGGTTTTTTTTTTATTACAAGTTTTATTCTCTTCTTTTGAATATTTATTTATGGCAATTTTTTTTATTACAATTTTTCTTCTTATAAATTAACTTTTATCTCACATTTTTCCCCAATATTTTTCCTTATCATTTTCTTTTCCTTACAATTTCCTTTTTGCCTTGAATTTGTCCTCTTATAATTTTTCTTCTCCCTTATAATCTCTTTTTCACATATAATTTGCTTTCCTTACAGCTATCCTTTTGCATTGAATTTGTCCTCTTTCCTTCTAAATTTTCTTTTTTATTACATTTTTTTCTTTACCAAATTCTCACAATTCTTTTCCCCCTTTCCCTTTTTCGTTCATATGGCCTTGTGGGTAATATTCCTTGGAGTCGGTAGCTGTACTCTAAGGCGACAGACAAAAGGAGAGAAAAAATAGTCTGCGAAAAGAAAGAGGGTTAAATTCTATATCTTTTACTTTAAGCTTTTAAAAAGGCTGCATCCATTGCCAGGGTTTAGTTCATGAGTAAGCTGAAAGGAACTCTCTCTCTCTCTCTCTCTCTCTCTCTCTCTCTCTCTCTCTCTTCTGTTTCTTGTTTTTTTTTCTCCATTCTACATATAAACACATATTTTCCCCTTCTCTTTCTTCTTCGTTTCTCGCTCTATGTCTGTATTTGAACACACACACACACACACACACACACATACAAACACAAACGCATGGCTATGGTTATTATCAATTTCCTGTTCTCTACTGACAGAACGACTGAAGAGTCTAATGTGTTGTAATTAGTACGACCACTGGCTCTCCAGACCGACAATTTAATCTGCATCGTCTGCATCCATAATAATATTTCTCAATCAATTGTGCTTCCATTTGTTTCCTCCATTTAAATTTTCTTAGAGCTCATGGTGCCTTCAACAATGAGTGACAGTCTGTATGTGTGTGTGTGTGTGTATGAGAGAGATGAGAGAGAGAGAGAGAGAGAGAGAGAGAGAGAGAGCCCTAGTCTTTCAGTCTTTCATTTGCTGGTACATTTAAAGTTTCAGTTTCATCACTATTCACTGTTATAGGAATAAAAAAAGATATGATTTAATTTCATTTATCTCAGGATTTTTATGTCTTCTTTATTTAGAATTATATCTATGTAGTCACTGTAAATGAATTATGTAATGTTTATATTTATTGACAAAAAAGCATTTGAATAAGTAGTTTAACATATCGAAAAATACCATTCGAATTTTATTAATCATCAAAACTCAAATTATCTCTTATTGCGTATTAAAGTCATATGACTAACTTAAAAAGGGTTACCTTGTTTGTGTCGACAGTATTTCAATAACAGCCTTTTAATTCATTGTTATTTACCCTCTATTGACGCATGCATTTATGAAATTATTTTTTTTTCTGCATAATAGATCAGCTGTTCTCATAAAGGAAAGCATTCCTATTGCAGCGCAGGATACCTTTTGCTGGATATCCCGATATTCATAGAATTCTCTAGTCAATAAATAAACCTGCTTTTGTTCCTTTCTCTCCCCAGGTAGATACACCTGTGTAACGCGTTGGACAGGCGATGCGCACATGTAAACGTCTAGCCAGGTTCTGTCAGTTCTTTCACCTGAGCGCTCAGCAGCAATACTGAAAGTGACAACTTTCCTCAGTTAAGTGTGACAAGTTACTCTAGACATTCCTTACGCCAAGGTCAATACATCACATCAATCATCATTCCACAATAAATGGCAAAAAATCATTTCATTGAGCGTTGTTCCAGTCAACGCTGCACAGGCGAATTGAATTATTGAGTAGGTATGACATAAGATTGTCATTGCGTTGTTAGGAATTTGACAAAGGAGTTACCTGGTTTCTCTTGTTTTGAAGGAATATGACGTTAATTCTGTGACTTGCCATTAGATGTTCTCTCTCTCTCTCTCTCTCTCTCTCTCTCTCTCTCTCTCTCTCTCTCTCCCCGGCTCCTCCACTTTCCTTCTCTTGGTTTGAATGAATATGAGGTAAATTTTCTGACCACTCTCTCTCTCTCTCTCTCTCTCTCTCTCTCTCTCTCTCTCTCTCTCTCTCTCTCTCTCTGGATTAATTTCTAATATCAGAATAAAGAAAAGTGGATGAATTTATCGTTCCGATGAATATCCTGTACGTAAATTAAGTATTCCCGAAATATCGCCGAGTAGAGCTTTTAGAAAGAGCGAATGCAATAATAAACTTTAGATTATTTATCAAGTTTCTTAAATACTTTTTCTTTCAAATCTCTTCGAAATATGATTAATGGCATGAAATAAGAGGCCACTCATTATGAGGCTGACAAATGCTTCCATTCATTTGCAGTAATGGATTCTTTAGCGTCCGTCGCCAGTGAGATACCGAAGCAATAATATGAAAGCGTCAAAATGAATCCCATATTACATGAAGCTCAGTGATCATGGCTTATTCAATTAAGCAAAATTGTGTCAGCCCACCTGTTTACATTTTAATTGAAATTTCAGCCTCAACAGCTAAAAATTATAGCTTGCAAAACACAAACATATAAAACGTAAATTCATTTGAATTTTAAAGAATGGTTGACGAATGTTGTGATTTATTTAAAATGTGTTATTTCTAGTTTTGTAGCACTATCATTGTTGCCTTATAATCTTTCAAGACATGAAAGGAAATATAACTAGTAGTAGTAGTAGTAGTAGTAGTAGTAGTAGTAGTAGTAGTAGTAGTAGTAGTAGTAGTAGTGGTGGTGGTGGTGAAAAAAAGACGCAGTGAGAAATAATATTGCTTAGGGAGAAAGACAGAACACTCCTGATATTTTGCTCAGTAAATATATCACAGAGAAATCATGCAAATTGATAAAAAGGAAGATAAGATTAGATACATATAATCCAGCAAAACATTGCTAAACATAGCACGAAGAATGTCTGATGTATCCAACTGAGAAGGAAGGCTTTTTTTTTACTTCTTAGTAGACAAAACTCCCCTTTATGGGCTATGTAAAATGGCTGAGCATTTCCATTCATCCATCAGCTCTGGAGTAAATTGCTATGTTGGATACTAAAGTTTAGGACACAATGGCTTTCCATTCCGCATTCGTGGGAGGAAGTAATTTTGGGAATGGGATGAAAATCGGCAGTTGATTCAGAGAGAGAGAGAGAGAGAGAGAGAGAGAGAGAGAGAGAGAGAGAGAGAGAGAGAGAGATATTGTTCTATAGTAAGTGAATAGCTTCCGCACTCTAGACAGTAAATAGAATTCCCTCCCTCCTTTCTTTCTTGTTTTCTTAGTAATAAACAAAGAATGATCTATCATTCTTTGTATGGGAACCACTTTTCTTAATAACTATAAAAATGATTCTCTTTCCCTGTATGAGAGAGGAATTCAAAGAATTTTTGGTTATCAATAGTTAGACCATTTTGCTGCAGTTTATTTTTCTGATCCATAAAGAAAAAATTATTCTCTTCCTTCTTCTATAATGAAAATGAATCTCTCTTTCCCTGTATGGAAAAGGAATTTGGGTAATTTTTGTTGCTCATATGCAAGGGATGATTTACGAGAGGAATTCATTTTTCTGTCAAAAGTTATTAGCTATTTGTATCTGTTTATATTGACGATATTTCTGGTTATCTTTTCATTTGTCACACTTTTCAACCTCGAAGATTGTTTCATTTGATTCTTTATCTATTATTTATGTATCATGATTTTTATCTATTATTTATGTATCATGATTTTTTATCTATTATTTATGTATAATGATTTTTTATCTATTTTTTATGTATCATGAACGAGGCGCATGGACTTGGAACAAACAGACACACGCATTCACACGCAAACAACCACACGCACTATCACAAAAACGTGATATTGTAATTAAATACCAATAGATATCAGCCTACGAGGTAACAATGGATAAATACATAATTATACGTATCATTTGTTTCATGTATGTTACTCGATGTATAATGCATCGTGTTGAATATGAACATGACTGGAATTTGATGCATATCATTGAAGAAATGAAAACCGTCCTACAGAAAGAAGACAGTATGACCCTCCAACCATCGGAGTCATCGAATCTGCCATGTGAGATGACGTTTAAAAGTTATTCACTAAAATGAAATAAATAAAGAACCGAAATTAACGGACCAATAATAAATGAATAATCTACGCTTCCAAATATAATTAGTAAGAGTAAGAAGACATTCGCACAGAACCATCTTGAATGAAAGCCGACCCTTCCTTGAGACACTGATATTCATTCTGCACTCTAGTGCGCTTTCTCCCAGCACAAGAGCTAAAGAGATCGCGCCAGTGTGCTGTGCGCCGCTGTCTGTCACGGCGCAACCGTTTTAGATTTATCCCCTGAGGTGTCAAGAAGAAGGATCGTCATGACACCTGTCGCTTATGTAAGACAGAGTGGAAACTCGACAAAGATTTATTTGCTCTGCGTCCGGAAGCCTCTCGGATATGCGCTAAGCGTCGTATTCTCGAAGCGTTAGAGCAAACTTACACGTAGTTACTGCTTAGATCATCTTCCTCTCGGGAAAAGTCACTTTTGGGTTGTTCTGCTCAATAGAGGCGTAGAACCTTAATTTATTTTAAAATTTTGACGAA
>NC_061109.1:61696269-61758769 GCF_015104395.2 Macrobrachium nipponense
AGATCAAGAACACCAGATGGTTAATTATTGTCAAAAGGGTAAAAATTAAAAGAGATAATCCAGGATACCGGATACACACGGTCACAAACCTAAACAGATTTGACCCTAACCGAAATTACAAAGTATCTTTACAGTCCAAAACATGTAAAAACTGAATATATTAATTTTGTTGCTTATACTTATCTACAACTTTTTCATTATGAAAGCATCAAGTATAAATAAACCAAGACTTAAATTTAGAACATTTCTATTATTTGACTTGATGATACAAGATTCAATTATATTCCTTTTAACTGTGTCATTACATGGGATTAAGGCTCTTGCTTGACTCCAGTTAAAAGGATGATCTAAATCTCTCATACGTACGAATAATGCATTCGATATTTGCCCAGTTCTCACAGAATATTGGTGCTGTTTGAGGACGTTGTGAAAGATTGATTTTTACCGGTCTGTCCGTAATAGACTTTATCACACTTTTTGCAAGGAATTTCATATATGCAGCCTGGAAGATCTTTAGGAGAATTTTTTATTACTAAACTCTTGACATTAATATTACTGAAAACAACTTTTATGTTAAAAAAACTTTAAAATTCTAAGAATATCTAAAAACCTTTCATCATACGGTAATTTTAGAATGTTATGCTTACTAAATTCAAGTTTGTCATTAGTTGAATAAAATGTTTTTCTAGCTCTTTTCCATGCCACATCTACAAAAGTCCTTGGGTATTTAAGTTTCAACGCAATATCATGAATAGTTTAATTTCAGCGTCAATAAACTGCGGGCTACAGACACGTAAAGCCATTAGGAACATCCCAGAAAAAACACCATCAAAACAACATCAAACCTAACTTTATTAAAATCAAAATTCAAATTTAAACTATTCAAATTGTTTATAAAATCAACATTGTTTTTAACATTCGTGTTAGAAATGTTTCCTAACAAATGAGTAAGCATCTTTACAAGCCATTTAGATCAATTATACGTAACTGAGCCCACTGAACTAATGATTGGTATGATAGGTATTGATTTTATTGTGTCTTGGACTAAACCATACCATATAAGGGTAGGGAAGCGCATTGCGGTGAAACTTTTAATTAATGGTCCAAAACCCCTTCGAAACGGATTTAATTTGTTTATTGAAATGGGAGTTCACTGTCTGTGTAGGATCAGACCTCAGTTTCGTATGAGTATTAGTATCATTTAGCAATGTCATTATTTTACTTGACAATGTCTTAGTAGAGACGAAAACGCTTGGATTTCTGACTATTATTTTCCTGTGGTATTCGTTTATTATATATATATATATATATATATATATATATATATATATATATATATATATATATATATATATATATATATATATATATAGACATATATATATATATATATAGACATATATAAATATATATATATATATATATATATATAGCATATATTTTATATATATATATATATATACATATATATTATTCTCTCTCTCTCTCTCTCTCTCTCTCTCTCTCTCATTTAACGTGCATCATGGGAAATCCAAACATACCTATTCCCGCTAAATCTTCGTGACCAATTCCTTTTGATATTTACGATGAAAAACGTTTACCTGTTCACCTGACACTGATCCTTCCTCAAGCAGATTATATCTCCCCACTCACGTCTCCTTTGCTCGAGATTCGTTTCTATTATAGGTTCGTAAGATTACCCGCTAGAGGGTAGCACGCAATGTTTCTTTGAAAACGGAAAGATGCAATCCAAACGCCGATGACGTTAATGTGAGTTAGTTTTTGCTTTTTTTAATAGAAGGAACTGCACAATCTCGCTGTAGCAATTACATGTCATTTCTTAACAAATATCGGAAGCTGCGTGCAAAATGTGAATGAAGCCATCGAATATTATTCGTATCATCCGGGTAGTGCGAGCCTTGTTATGTCCATTCATTTGAAGTCTGCTACGGGAATAACTGCTGCCTGAAGCAGTCACGTACAGCATTTTGTTCTGTCCTGTACTTTAGTTTCCCTCAGTTTCTCATTTTCGTCTTGAAATTATGATTATTCGCTTCCTCTCTCTACTGGACCAAGATCACAGCTTTTGATGTATATTTCTTCCATATTCTGTTCAAGTCCGCCTTCTGTCAGACCGATTACCATTCTGCGAATTCTGTGTTGTGAATCGCAGTTGATATGTGATTTTCTTTCTTCTGTAGGTTTCCCTTTAAAATTACAGCTGTTGAAATCTCAGATCCATTTTTTCATAAGCAATTATGTCCTGCAATAACAGAAAACTATTAAAGCTATATTTTCCCGGCTTAATAACTATCAGACTACTTGTCTCTGTAGGTTCCTATAAAGACGTAAACAATGCTATTTTCTGATTCTTAACCTGATTTATTTTAATTTGTTTCACTTTGCTTTTAAACGATTTTATTATTTATTTTATTATTTTAATTTATTTTGCAATCCTCTCTGTCTGTCTGTCGGTCTCTCTCTCTCTCTCTCTCTCTCTCTCTCTCTCTCTCTCTCTCTAACTCTGATTAAGGACCTTCCTTTAATTACCTTTGTACAATTAAGCAATCACGCTATGTTAGCTTTGTTAATTAAATTCCCTTCCGAAGGGAAATACAAGGTAATTACTGGCAGTATTTTTTACGTAAAGCCCTGTTGTGCAAACATCTCATTTCCAGTTTCTTTAAGAATTTGAAAAAATGAATAAAAACTCTTAATCCATTTCATTACACAAAATAAAAAGGGAAAGTAATTTCAGTCGTTTGGTTTTATATTCAAATACGGCTTGGTTCTAGGTACTGGAATATACCTTTAGGTGTTGTTATAGCATAAAGAAAAAAAACATCCGTTTTTTCCTTTTATTTCCTTGCTTAGCAGGAAAGGAGATCTCGTCAAAAACGCAGTTTATTATCATACCTTTGAATTTGTCAATAATTCTTAGTCGATGAAATCATTGTTATTTTGTACTTCAGCTAACGAGAAAGGGATGTACACAGAATATGCACAAAGTTGTTATGCCAATCCAATGCACTTAAAATTCTGATACGATAAGAGATCTTGTAATGGTACGAGGTGAAATAAAACATTAATTTCGATTTTTTACTTTCATAGTTTTATATTTGTATAACATAATAGCCATGTTCTGTTAAAGTTAATGATGGAACCTTTTCATGTTCTCTTCTTCAGTGAAATTCTCTTGCCTTGCTTTTTAAGCTAATTACACATTTTTGTCTACCCGCTGTAAGGTTTGTGAACGTTTATGGTAGGAATTACAACTGTGTGTTCCCCGTGTGGCTATTTGTGTTTTGTACGGTATTTTTAACCCCACAACACAATAATCCTGTGCTCTGGATACACCGACCCTGTTACCCAATCAGACTCTTGTAATCGGATTCTCTTAAGACCTCAACAGTAATCAAATGTAGTCTGTCCTGTGCCGAAGTATTCAAAGCTTTTTGAACTGAACCTCATAATGCTCGTCAAAAGGAACTTATTATCCTCCACTTTCTCTGTCTTTTTTCAGAGAGAGAGAGAGAGAGAGAGAGAGAGAGAGAGATAGTCCGTGGATGTCTATTCTTGAATAGCAAACATAAGTAGTAAATAAACAATAATATTTGACTGCTGACAAATCCACGAAGCATTTATTTATATTTCTAAATGGTACACTAACAATTAAACATGCAAAACGATATAGAAAAATAAAAGTGATAATAAACAAGCAAGAGAGAGAGAGAGAGAGAGAGAGAGAGAGAGAGAGAGAGAGAATGTTCTGTGATGTTCCGCTGTATTATTTATATATCAGAGGGATAATTGCTTTAACTTCCATAATATTCCCAAGGCCCAGTATAATTATATAAGTTGAATATGATGAATCTGTATTCACCCCTTCCCACTTACATACGATATATCTATATATATATATATATTATAATATATATATATATATATATGGTCTATATATATATATATATATATATATATATAATATATATATATATATATATATATATACTAATATTATATATATAATGTAGTAAGGGGAAATGTACAGATTCATCATATTCAACTTCCCATGGAGACAGAGTCCGAGCGACAGCTTAAGAAAGCTGATAACTATTTTCTGGGATGGTCTGACATTAAGGTGACTTTGAAACTAGTTGAAAGCAGTTTCTGGGTATGGACAAAGAGTGTAAATTCATCTGTACGTGTGCGCCTCTTTCCACAGTTTAGGCCTATGGTGGTGAGAGCTATGTTTAGTTCAATTATTTTGCAGCCATCTTTGTTGCAAATAGAGACACTTTTTTGAGGAGACATGGGCAATATTTGCGAGTGTGTCAGTTGGATGCTTTGAGTGCATTTTTCTGGAAATGGAGTTACATTTTTATTATCCTGCTTGGAGATATAATATTTTTTGGAGGCTTGTTTTATTCCACTTAGAGTTATTGGTGAAATAGAGGTGAATATTTTTTTTTACTGGAGGGGTGGTTTTATTAACATGTGGTTATTGATGAAATAAGAAGGGAATATGTTGGTGTGGTTATTAATTAAATGGAGGAATTATTTTCATCACTGGGGTGGTATCATCATTAAGATGGTGATTTATATATATATATATATAATATATATATATATAATATATTATATATATATATATATATATATATATATATATATATATATATATATATATATATATATATATATATGTGTGGATGGCATTGATCTTTGGCGGGTGACCTTTTTTGTGGTTATGACTTTTTTTTTCTGGGAGTTTTTCGAGCCAAGAGAAGAGTTCTGTGGTTCTTTTTGGTTTCGTGACTAATTGGAAGCGAGTGGTATTACTGCATTGTAGTCCTATGGAGATGTTGCATTTTTTTTGTTCACCAGCGAGTTATTTTTGGAGGCATATAATTGCTGATTTGTGAGTTTATCGTAGTTTTTTTTTTATCCCGGATAGGTGATAATTTTTTATATAATTGGGCAGTATCATGTGAGAGCTATGTCTTTGAGACAAATTTTGAACACCTTAGTCATATCCTGGAGATAATTTTGTGAAATGTGCTTACTTGGTATCAGTATAGAACCTTTTTTTGAGAATCATGGGTTTCTGAAGTTGTGAATCTGACTAGACATTTTTATGCTGCAGTTTGAGCACTTGACGTGTCCGCAGTTGGATTTTTGCTGAAAATGATGTGATGAGTCCGGTGTGATGACTCTTTTCCTCTAGTGGTGATTGCTCAGAGTTTTTGCAATATCTGGAAATGTTGACCATAGCATTTCATGAAAGTGCACTTGTAAGAGCTTGCTTTCTGGCCGTGTCCAATAGCTTGAAAAGTTGGGATGGGCAAATTCTGTAACTATGCATATTACATTTGTTGGGGAAAATGCGGGGTTATGTATATCATGCATATATTATGTGCTTTGTGATGGGGAAGTTCACTTGTCATTATCTTTTTTTATTTTTATTTTTTTTCCTTTTCCTGTGAGAGATGTAATTGGGGATTGAGCTTTAAATAGCATTTCTTTTTGGACGGGAGATGTAATTTATCGGGATTGTGATTTACATAAATGGGCATTTGACATTATGTCTCATTGAAATTAATTATGTGAGCAGTGAAGAGAGTTTTTACTGATTTTGTGGGTTGTTGAAATGTCAGAGCTTGAGAGAGCATTTTTCAGTGATAATTTTGGGGCTGGACTTGTTACATGATTTTTTTTTCTTGGGCTCATTACTTTTTTTCTTTTTTTTTTACTTGTGAGAATTTGAGAGTTTGAAATGTGATGACAGAAGTCCGTGGAGTTCCTGTGAGTCTGAGTTCTGGATTGTGTGTGTGCTGGTGTGTGAGTTTGGAGAGTTAAGTTAGAGAACTTAATATATTTTTTTGCCGGGTTGTGATAATGACTTATGATTTAGTGGTCATATGGAGTTCCTTCGCGAGTTGAAGTTAGAAATTAGTTCAGTGGTCATATTAAATGGAGTTAATTGGGAGACGTTCAGCTAGTATTTCTGAACTTTTGTGGTCATTATTTGATAGAAGTAGTATGTCTGGGGTTAATTTTCTTTTTTGATTGACCGATGACGTGACTGACATACTTAAACACACCATAATCGTCGTTCCCCGATGCTAGCAAGACGCCCACCAGCTGTTGCAGAGATGTTGCTGTCGTTTGCCCGCTTGCGAGGAGTTTCTACGAGTCTACAGAGTTCTACAGCGCTTTTGGGTCTACAGAAGCCGTTAGATGTTTGCCGCAGGGAGACGTTTCGCCTTCCTACAGCGTGCTACCAGTCTGTACAGTCAGTTGCTGACAAAGAGGGATATTCAAGAATCCAAAATGAGAAAGTTTCTACATCCAATTGTTTTTGGAGGTGAAGCGTGATAGACATTACTTTGTGCTGCCAGAGACATGCAGTTATTGCTATATTTTGTGTTTTGTGGGTGGCCGAGCTAATCTGTAGTAAGGGGGAATGTACAGATACATCATATTTAACTTTCCATGGAGACAGAGTCCAAGCGACAGCTTAAGAAAGCTGATAACTCTTTTCTGGGATGGTGTGACATTGAGATGCTTACTTAGCAGGTCAATGGTCGTCCTGTGGGTAGTTGAAAGCAGTTTCTGGGTGTGGACGAAGAGTGTGAATTCATCTGTACGCGTTCGCCTCTTTCGTTCTTAACGGAAGGTAACTAGGCAGAAGTATGGAGACAGCTACGGGGAGAAAAGGCAGAATGCCAGGATAGCTCTGCGAAAGTTATATTTGTTTCTGTGTGTGACGTTCCAAGCTGTAATGGGTAGGAGTCAATATGCTTTAGCCAAAGTGGCTTACTCTCTTTTGATATTTTGTAAAGATGTTCTATTTCATTTAATCTTTTGACTTTGTCTTTACAATTGTGTGAGCTCACTAGTGTGTTCTCCTGTCTTTTAAACAGGCGGGTCTAGTGGAGGTGACTAAGTATCGTAGTGAGGGGACTAAGTGTCCTAGTGAGGGGACTAAGTGTCCTACTGAGGGGACTGTGTTTTGGAGAAGAGATAATTGGTGTGACTAATTACTGATTAAGACTATTAAATACCCGGGGGGTTGTCTGTGAGACTTGATCTATGAATTATCATTCTATTAATTATCCTGTAAGAACCTGAATTATTCAATTAGTACTTTGCTTTGAATAAACGTAAATTTTTGTAAGCTCTGACTCTGATTTGGTGACCTTAGATGATGGAGAGAGAGAGAGAGAGAGGAAGGTTATTGCCAGTGATCGCCTTGAGAGAGAGAGAGAGAGAGAGAGAGAGGGAGGGACTAAGAGTCACCAGTTCGACTTCCGCTCTGGCTAAACGCATACCAAATATGAAAATAGCGGGGACGACGCTCCATTGTTTATATATATATATATATATATATATATATATATATATATATATATATATATATATACTATATATATATATATATATCTATATATATATATATATATATATATATATATATATATATATATATGTGTGTGTGTGTGTGTGGTGTGTGTGTGTGTGTATGTGTGTGCGTGTGTATATACTCTCATTTGTCTCATTTAATTGTTGAATGCTAAGACGACAACTTTTTTTCATTCTTCCTCTTTCATTTCTTATTTACTCTTTCCGGACAACAGCACGTTAGCCAGGGACAGTTCATGTACTGATCACATGCAGACCAACCAGCCGGAAGTGTAGGAATGATTCAAGAGACCATCTAAATAAAATTACATTTTGTATTCGTTGGTTTAAAAAAAAATGTTGACTGGTCTTTGTTATACAAGTTAATCAGAAGTTATTTTCATGAATTATGGGATGCATAATAATGATTTTCAATAGAATAAAATACCAACTTTAATAAATACGTGATTTAAATTTTTTTACCTTATTATAAGATCAAAAGTACTTTAGAAACACTAACTTATTTATAACAGCCCAAAATAAATGTACATTGACATTACAAAGCGAGAACATCACAAAAGAAACATTACAAAATACAGAAAATCCGGGTAATTTCACATTAATTTCTCAGAGGCGGAATGTTTTCGTGATAACCTTTCTCTTCCATTATGTAAATGCAGCCATGCACATTTATGCGGAGAAGAATCCTTTACGAAAACGTCACACAGACATTTACCGTCAGACAGTCAGGCAAACAAACAATCATTCACAAAAGCTTCCATAATGTAAAACGTTACTGTTGCTTCGTTCACGTTTGTGCAAACGGTCATTTCAGCGTTCCTTGTCGATGCTAGTTACTCGAAATCAGTAATAAAGAATGGCAATTTGTTTACTTGAATAAATGTGGAACTGCTCTTCTGAATAAGTAATGACGTGAAAATGGAATACCAAAATTGACCACAGTAATCAGCATTTACAATCAAGAAGTGACTGACAAAGATGCATCGGGAATTCACAGAGCATTTATAAAAGAAGACACCTGTAGGACCCTATAGCCAGGTAGTAATCATCAGCAACCCGCCAATCAGTATTAACAGGAAACCCACTTGTTCATTTCATTCATAAGATGATGAAATGTGTTCCTAAACATTTGATAAGAAAAGGGAAACCTATATCATAAACATTGCTCGCTCAAAAAAAAAGAAAAAAACTTCATGCCAAAACCACTTCAAATGTTATTTTTTCAAATGTATAGACCAAATAACGAATGGATTGTTGACTCGTACTTCATTATTATTCTCTCTCTCTCTCTCTCTCTCTCTCTCTCTCTCTCTCTCTCTCTCTCTCTCTCTCATTTAACGTGCATCATGGGAAATCCAAACATACCTTTTCCCGCTAAATCTTCGTGACCAATTCCTTTTGATATTTACGATGAAAAACGTTTACCTGTTCACCTGACACTGATCCTTCCTCAAGCAGATTATATCTCCCCACTCACGTCTCCTTTGTTCGAGATTCGTTTCTATTATAGGTTCGTAAGATTACCCGCTAGAGGGTAGCACGCAATGTTTCTTTGAAAACGGAAAGATGCAATCCAAACGCCGATGACGTTAATGTGAGTTAGTTTTTGCTTTTTTTAATAGAAGGAACTGCACAATCTCGCTGTAGCAATTACATATCATTTCTTAACAAATATCGGAAGCTGCGTGCAAAATGTGAATGAAGCCATCGAATATTATTCGTATCATCCGGGTAGTGCGAGCCTTGTTATGTCCATTCATTTGAAGTCTGCTACGGGAATAACTGCTGCCTGAAGCAGTCACGTACAGCATTTTGTTCTGTCCTGTACTTTAGTTTCCCTCAGTTTCTCATTTTCTTCGTCCTTGGAAATTATGATTATTACTGCTTACCTCTCCTCTACTGGCGACCAAGGGATCAAAGAGCCTTTTGATGTAATTTATTTTCTTCCTTCCATATTCCCTTTTCAAGTCCGCCTTCTCGTCCAGACCGATTACCATTCTGCGAATTCTGTGTTGTGAATCGCAGTTGATATGTGATTTTCTTTCTTTTGTAGGTTTCCCTATAAAATTACAACTGTTGAAATCTCAGATCCATTTTTTCATAAGCAATTATGTCCTGCAATAACAGAAAACTATTAAAGCTATATTTTCCCGGCTTAATAACTATCAGACTACTTGTCTCTGTAGGTTCCTATAAAGACGTGAACAATGCTATTTTCTGATTCTTAACCTGATTTATTTCAATTTTGTTTATTTTGCTTTTAAACGATTTTATTATTTATTTTATTATTTTAATTTTAATGCATACTCTCTCTGTCTGTCTGTCGGTCTCTCTCTCTCTCTCTCTCTCTCTCTCTCTCTCTCTCTCTCCAACTCTGATTAAGGACCTTCCTTTAATTACCTTTGTACAATTAAGCAAATCACGCTATGTTAGCTTTGTTAATTAAATTCCCTTCCGAAGGGAAATACAAGGTAATTACTGGCAGTATTTTTACGTAAAGCCCTGTGTGCAAACATCTCATTTCCAGTTTCTTTAAGAATTTGAAAAAATGAATAAAAACTCTTAATCCATTTCATTACACAAAATAAAAAGGGAAAGTAATTTCAGTCGTTTGGTTTTATATTCAAATACGGCTTGGTTCTAGGTACTGGAATATACCTTTGTAGGTGTTTTGTTATAGCATAAGAAAAAAAACATCGGTTTTTCCTTTTATTTCCTTGCTTAGCAGGAAAGGAGATCTCGTCAAAAACGCAGTTTATTATCATACCTTTGAATTTGTCAATAATTCTTAGTCGATGAAATCATTGTTATTTTGTTACTTCAGCTAACGAGAAAGGGATGTACACAGAATATGCACAAAGTTGTTATGTGCCCAATCCCAATTGGCACTTAAAATTCTGATACGGATAAGAGATCTTTGTAATGGTAGCGAGGTGAAATAAAACATTAATTTCGATTTTTTACTTTCATGTTTTATATTTGTATAACATAATAGCCATGTTCTGTTAAAGTTAATGATGGAACCTTTTCATGTTCTCTTCTTCAGTGAAATTCTCTTGCCTTGCTTTTTAAGCTAATTACACATTTTTGTCTACCCGCTGTAAGGTTTGTGAACGTTTATGGTAGGAATTACAACTGTGTGTTCCCCGTGTGGCTATTTGTGTTTTGTACGGTATTTTTAACCCCACAACACAATAATCCTGTGCTCTGGATACACCGACCCTGTTTACCCATCAACTCTTTGTAATCGGATTCTCTTAAGACCTACAGCAGTAATCAAATGTAGTCTGCCCCTGTGCCGAAGTATTTTGAAGCTTTTTGAACTGAACCTCACAATGCTCGTCAAAATGAACTTATATCCTCCACATTCTCTGTCTTTTTCAGAGAGAGAGAGAGAGAGAGAGAGAGAGAGAGAGAGAGAGAGAGAGAGAGAGAGATAGTCAGTGGATGTCTATTCTTGAATAGCAAACATAAGTAGTAAATAAACAATAATGTTTGACAGCTGACAAATCCACGAAGCATTTATTTATATTTCTAAATAGTAGACTAACAATTAAACATGCAAAACGATATAGAAAAATAAAAGTGATAATAAAGAAGCAAGAGAGAGAGAGAGAGAGAGAGAGAGAGAGAATGTTCTTTGATGTTCCGGTGTATTATTTATATATCAGAGGGATAATTGCTTTAACTTCCATAATATTCCCAAGGCCCAGTATAATTATATAAGAAGTTTTTACCTGTTTATTTTAGCTTATTCCCTTTACCCGTAAAGGAAAATCACGGAATTAAATCTCGAAACGTAAGCAAATATCGAGTAATTAAAAATATCTCCAGTCTCAACGTTTCCATAGCTGTAACAAAATGATTTCATTTGATAATTTTCCTCATTTATCGTAAACGTTTTTCAAGTGAACAAGAGAGCATGCATCAATGGATATGCGTTTGTGTATATGTATATATATATATGTATATATATATATATATATTATATATATATATATATATATGTGTGTGTGTGTGTGTGTGTGTGTGTACATATAATGTATATATATACATATTTATATATGCATATAAAATATATTTATCTTCATGCCTGTTTTTATATTTTACTAGTCAGTCTTTCTTCCCTAAATTGTCCTTATATTATGGGGTCGGTTGCCTGATGCGCCTTCTCCTCTGTTTCTGTAAAGGCATCAACCTCCACCAACCTCTTCTCTCCATATCTTACTTCACTTTATCTCGACATCTAATCCTCTGTCTCCCTCTCTATCTTCTTCCTCTAACAGGTTCCTCCATAGGCTTCTTCACCCCCTCCTCGTCACCCACCCTCAACACATGCCCATATCATCTCAGTCGTGACTCTCTTATCACCTCTGTAATCTTTACTTAGCCTGCCCTTCTTATTTTATCATTTTTAAATCTCTCAAGCAGTGATATTCCCATAATACACCTTAGCATTCTCATCTCTTCTCGTTTCTTCTTAGAGCCCATGTTTCTGCTACAATACATTAACACTGGTCTTATGACTGTGTTATAGATCTTGACTTTTAGCTTGATTGGCATTTTCTTATCACATGCTACTCCAGCTACCTTTCCCTACTTCCCCCATGGAGCTTTTATCCTACTATCAAATTCAGCCTCACATCTTCCCTCTTGACTTAAAGTAGATCCTAAGTATTTAAACTTTTCTGCCTGTTTTATAACCGAGCCTCTTCTTTCTTGCATTACTATTCAGTCTCTATCTTCCCTATTCCTCAGTAAAACCTCTGTTTTTTTCACATTTTCGTAGATGAACTAATGGGTACTTTATAAAGAATTAAGGTCATCTTGTAATGAAAGTCATTAGTGTCTGTCTGTTCCTGTGATCGTGATAAGCAGGGGTACCTCTACCCGCTTTGACTTATGCATATATATATATATATATATATATATATATATATATATATATATATATATATATATATATATATATATATATACTATATATATATATATATATATATATATATCCTATATATTATATATATATATATATATATATATATGTATATATATATATATATATATATATATATATATATACTATATATATATATATCTATATATAGCATATATATATATAGATATAGATATACATATATATATATATATATATATATATATATATATATATCCTATATATATATATATATATATATATATATATATATATATATATGTGTGTGATATATATATATATATATATATATATATATATATATATATAGATGCATTAAGCTACCAATGTCTTTAATGTCCAATTCGCTCTACCTCGGAATTAAATATAGTTTCATAAATGTTAACCAAATGGGAAATTTTTTTAGTTGATAATAATTTCGCCCTCTCTAGGATTCGCACCAGCGCACAGAGGAGAAATCAGGACTTCAGTGACGCCTTTACCGCAGTGCGAATTGGATATTAAAGGGCATTCGTTGTTAATGAATATAAATGTCTGTATATATACATATATATATATATATATATATATATATATATATATGTATATATATATATATCTCCATATAAATATATATATGCTATATATATATATATATATATATAGATATACAATATATATATATATATATATATATATATATCTATATATATATATGTATATATGTATAACAGAATCACGAAAGTTAGGAAACGTGATAAATCCTATAAAGATAAATGCCACGAAGGAAAAATAAATGAAGGAGTCTGCGAGATCTTTCGGCTTAAAAGCCTTTACTGAAGCAGTTACTGACAAAAATACGAGAAAAGGACAATACAAGAAGGTTCGTATAACTGACAGATAGGATTTATAAAAGGATTAGTGCCTAGAATCCGACACACCTGGAAGATAAGAAACCTTCCCAAACCAAAGCATAAACAAAGGGTGCAATAAAGGTTTAAGACAATCATCTCAGATACAATCTCCAGACAATTACAGGATTATAGGTGACAGCTAAACGGAACCCGGTAAACAAAACCATATTCACAAAACATGACAGACATACATTACAATAAAAAAAAATTTTAATAACTCTAAGGCAACTGATTTTTATTTAAGTCAGTAATTATATTTGAGGTCATTCTTAAACATGTTACAGATACAAGGGTCTAAATGAAAAAGGCCACGACTAACATTGAAATTACAATGAAAAGTAAGTTGTATTAAAGCAGATTCTAAAAGATTTCGTGATAAGACATCTCTTGACCGTGCAATTACTGAACTGTCAATCCAATTAATTCGGTGGTTGTTTTCACTTAAATGAATAAATAATGCATTAGATTTTTGTTTTTGTTTCCCAGTTTTTTACAGAGTATTTATGCTGGCTTAAGCCTTACTTCTAAGCCCTTGCTAGACTGTCCGAGATAGAATGAGGGACAATCCATACATGGAATTTTATATATTATGTTGTTTGCTTTCTCTGGGGCCATTTTTTATTAACATTCTTTTTAGTGTGTTATTATAGGAAGAAGCAAGGTTGACATTGAAAGCTTTTTAACAATGGTTTTAATGGTTTCAAATCCGTTAAAATAAGGCAAACTGAGAATGTTCTTAGAATTTTCTTTCTGTGTGTTGTTTTCAGTATAAAACTTTTTGTGGGCTTTATTATAACAAATGTCTAATATATGTGAAGGATAGCATAAATCTTTTCCCTATTTTTCTTATGTATTCAATTTCTTGATCCAAATATTGTGTGGACTGACAATTCCGCAATGCTCGTAAAAACATAGAGGAAAAAAAAAAAAATTGATATTTTTTTTATATTAAGATGGTGGCCTGTGAGAAGAAATGAACATAAGTTAAGTTGTTTAGTCGGTTTCCTATAAATACTGAATTTACATTGAAATGGTTCTCTATGTAGTCAAAACGTCCTAAGAAAGGGAGGCAATTGTCTTTTTCTAATTCTAGAGTAAACTTAATCGAATGGTACCTGGTTATTTAATTTAGAGAGTAAATCATTTACTCAATACCGACAGGAAGAACAGCTAAACAATCATCAACGTAACGATACCACTTTACAGGAATATGAATGATATTAGGTAAGTAGCGTGTTTCGAAGAATTCCATATACAGGTTTGAGAGCAATGGTGATAAAGGATTTCCCATTGCCATGCCAAAAATTTGTTGATAAAATTCACCATTGAATATAAACTTACAATCACAAATGCACAAACTCGTGAGTGAAATAATGTGACTTATAGGTAGAGGTAATTCATGTGATTAGTTCATGCTAGTTAGTTATTGCTAAGATATTCTAAAATAGGAGTCTATAGGGACTTTAGTAAAAAGAGAACATACGTCAAAACTAACGAATCTATCAGTAGGGCAAAGAGCAATTTTGTATAATTTATCAACTAAATCTAGAGAATTATATATATGAGAATCGGAGATGGTTCCAAGTAACGGGGACAAGATCTTAGCTGGTTAGTAAATGTCTCTACCGCTACTACCAGGATTAGGATTCCTCCTATATTTGCCTCCATAATCCTTACATCTTCCTATCCTTTCTTTGCTCTTACCAAAATTGACTTCTCGCTTCCTTCAAGACTAGTGACAGGAAGCATTACTGTGCCCTTTCCACCTCGTACTGAATCAAAGTCGATTTTGGTTAAGAATCATAAGGAACAAAGAAAAGTCCTATTTTATTTATGATATGAAGTTTAGCATCTAATATGTAGTCTCCCTTTTTGCCGGAGTCTTCTTACGTGAGGGCCTGTCATTCACCTGTCCCTTCAACTCGTACTTGACTCAGTTTTTATGTCAAGTTCGTTCAGAGTCTTCCTTTTTCTGAGGAATATATCATCCCTTGAAATATACTATATGCTTGTCGCTTGTGTATTACAAATCTTCTTGTTTCTTGGCCTCTCTCTCTCTCTCTCTTCATGTTGTTTTATGATTATCATTATAGCAATAAATATATTGGTATTTGTCCCTTTTCCCGACTCTCTTTCTCGCTCTCTTCCTTTTGTTTGATGATGACTATCATGTAGCCATGAATTTCATTATTTCTGTCTGTCTCATTCGAAGTATTCAAGTATTCAACAAATCTTCGTGTTTATCTCTCTCTCTCTCTCTCTCTCTCTCTCTCTCTCTCTCTCTCTCTCTCTCTCTCTCTCTCTTCCTGCTGTTCAACAAATATTATGTAGCAATGGTACTTATATTTCTGTCTGTCTCAACCGAGAAAGTCAAAACTGCTTGATTTTATTACAAAACAAATATAATACACGGTACATCATTAATCTCTTTTCGGGTCTTGTGTAATTTTAAATTTATGTTGTTTTATGATTACAATACGAAGTCTTCCAAGAAATTAGGATTTCATGCCGAGTGAAAAGGTTGAACCTAAAAAAAATCTTCACCTTGATTGAAAGACATAATCTTTAATGTATTTGTCTCTTGTGTATGTTTTCCTTTATCCATTTTTAGTTGATACAATTTCTGCATAATTTTTCTCTTGGAATATAAACCACTAATGGTCTCATCGGAGGGTTATCGGTTTTTTTGGAAAGTTTTGTATCTGCTCCGTCTGGGAACGTTTATCTATAAAAAGTTTAATGCTTTTAAAAATTCCTTTAAAATTCCTTCCTACCTCTGCAAAATATACTCTCTCGTTACTAACTCATTTTTATTATCCAATAAACTTCATGTTCTATTCAAGGCTACTGAAACACGAATGCCAGCCGGAGAATAAAGTATTCCCGCTCATGCGGGTGCGTTCAAATACAGTTGTATTCATTATTTCGGAGTTTCGAAGCAGAGTCCATATACCGAAAAAAAAAAAAAAAAAAAAAAAAAAAAAAAAAAAAAAAAAAAAAAAAAAAAAAAAAAAAAAAAAAAAAAAAAAAAAAAAAAAAAAAAAAAAAAAAAAAAAAAAAAAAAAAAAAAAAAAAAAAAAAAAAAAAAAAAAAAAAAAAAAAAAAAAAAAAACAAAAAAAAAAAAAAAAAAAAAAAAAAAAAAAAAAAAAAAAAAAAAAAAAAAAAAAAAAATCCTCATATAAAGTATTTTACCAAATTTCTCCCCCCGGAACAGCCCTGGAGGAGTTTGCCAAATGCATTTATCTCATTGGAAATCTTGACAGAGCTCCTGTTATCGATCAAATAATTTTATGAGTTTTTAGACAGATTACGTTGGGGTTTAAGCTCGCAAGGTTTTCTTAGCATTAAATATACGTTCATATGCCTATATATATATATATATATATATATAATATATATATATATATATATATATATATACATATATATATATATATATATAAAAAATATATATATATATAATATAGTATACATATATATAATATACAAATATATATATATATATATATATATATATATATATATATATCTATATATATATATATATATCTGTATAATATATTATATCTATCTCTTATATATATTCTTATTATATATGTATTTATATATATCTATATATATAATATCCATACTTATTCCAAAAATATATAACATTATTTATATATATATTATTCCCAACAAAAAACCATCATTTTATTTCATAAAACCACAAACCACCCCTCTATTCATAATAAACATATTTTCTTTTGTAAAACGACTTTTAATGCTTTTCATTTCTGATCCACCCTTCCCCCTCCCTCCCGCTAGCCCTAGGTCAGTCCCACCCCCAACCCCTCCTTCATTCTGCATACACAAACAAGGACCCACTCCCCCACCCCCCGCCCCCCGCGTCAGAAAACCCTTACTCAGCCTGAATTCCTCTTGACACTCTCCCGCTCAGCTCCGTCGTTAAAGAAATATCTGTCAGCGGTGGGTGTGAGAGAGACGATCCCTTTCCGAGTCTTGTAAGGATTTCCTCTTTAATCCTGTGGATTATGCTTCGGTCTTTTTCATTTTTTCTTTTCATGAACTCAAAATATCATTGGAAGAGATAAGACCGCTGTTATTTTGATATTAGAATATATAAGGCATACTATTAACCCATTTCCAAAGAAAATAAAGATTTACTTGTTTATGATTATATACATCGCATTTCAATATTTCTCTTAGTTCGTCCGTAAGAAAATTTCATCGGAAAGAAAATCGTATATTAATGTAGAATGCAGACCACAGGTACAATGTTAACATTGCTTATACCTCTGTTAATTTCTAGTTGGGGCCTTTCTCTTTATCCCTCGCAGCGATCATTTGTCAGCTTTACTGACAAATCATTTTGATTTGTCAGTAAAGCTGTAGTCTCTATGACAGTCGTCATTACGGCACTTCTGAAGGCAAACGTACCTCGCAGGCTTAAGGCAATCCCTATTTAAGTAACAGACAACCGACAACATTACATTCTTCCGTCCAAAGTGAACTCAAAAATGGCTTGAAGAGACCCTCGTAGGAGTTAGGATAACGTTTTATGTGTGTGTATGTATGTGTGAGCGCACTTACCACCTGTATTACTATATTCACTTAGCAAGAAATCAGCCTAGAAGGGGAGTGGAAATTCTGTTATCGCAGGAAGTACCTTTCGTCGTTGCACGGGACATTCTTTTTAGTTCAACTTCTCAGATATTTGAATATTCCTTTATGCAAACAAGCCCTGCACGCTGTAACAAAGTTCTGAAGCACATTTAATAACAAAAATTTTAAAAAATTTAACAACCTTTGGCTTAGTTTACATAACTTTCATGGCTTTCCACTTTCAGTTGGAAAGCGGCTTTCTTCCCGTGATGATCATTATTTGGAGTTGAATATAACAAAATACTTCTGTGATACCAAGTAATACAACAGCCCTTTAATTTAAAGATTGGAAATGTTATGAAAGACTACAAAGAGAGAAAGAGAGAGAGAGAGAGAGAGAGAGAGAGAGAGAGAGAGAGAGAGAGAGAGAGAGAGAGAGAGAGAAGGGGTGAGGGAATGGACGTAAAGCTCCAAACAATTTGGTGACAGAAATACGTAGGATCAAAAGAGAAAGCATAGAAGAGAGAGAGAGAGAGAGAGAGAGAGAGAGGGAGAGAGAGGGAGAGAGAGAGAGAGAGACGCTTAACAGAAATCTCTTTACGTCCCAACAAATCCTGTCCTCTAAGCAACGGGAGATAACAGGTCCGGTGTCATTTCTCCCAAAGAGGATTGGTGGAGATTGCTCTTGATGTGTCTTTGACACTGACAGCAAAGTCTTTCTGGATAATTGAGGGGGAACTGCTGCCAAATTTGTTAGTGTGTCGTCCTTACCTTTTTTGTGAGAAAACTGTGTTTAAGAGGAAACTTTTAAAGGCTGGTGAAAGATTTAGGAGTTGACAATAAAGAGTTAAAATATCTACTAATTTTTGTTGCATCAAAATACAATAAAAAAATAACAACAGTTGAATTACCTAAAACTCTACAACAAAAACGAGACCAAATGGACGTTTTAACATCAGGGTAATTATATGTAATTCTGTTCATATTTCTAAATAAGACTTCAAGATGTGCCCGACTTGGAAATGATCATTGAAATAAAATACGCTATAAAGATACTTTATGTTTGTAACGCACAAACATGTACTCGGTGGTTATACTGAATAAAAGATGAATGTCCCCTGAGTGCTTATCTATGGAATGCCTCATTTTAGATTTCCTCTAAATTATAAATTTACATTAAATTTTGATTTATAAATATGGACAAAAGTTCATTCGCTTCATATCGTCATATCGCTACATAATAAGGAATATTCTAGACGTCACATAAGTTTCTGTATCGAGAGCACTCTCTCTCTCTCTCTCTCTCTCTCTCTCTCTCTCTCTTCGTAGACTGAAATAAAGGATAATATTATTACTATTATTATTATTATTTTTTTTTTCTATCACAGTCCTCCAATTGGACTGGGTGGTATTTATAGTGTGGGGTTCCGGGTTGCATCGTGCCTTCTTAGGAGTCCATCACTTTTCTTACTATGTGTGCCGTTTTCTAGGATCACACTCTTCTGCATGAGTCCTGGAGCTACTTCAGCCTCCAGTTTTTCTAGATTCCTTTTCAGGGATCTTGGGATCGTGCCTAGTGCTCCTATGATTATGGGTACGATTTCCACTGGCATATCCCATAGCCTTCTTTATTTCTATTTTCAGATCTTGATACTTATCCATTTTTTCCCTCTCTTTTCTCTTCAACTCTGGTGTCCCATGGTATTGCGACATCAATGAGCGATACTTTCTTCTTGACTTTGTCAATCAACGTCACGTCTGGTCTGTTTGCACGTATCACGCTATCCGTTCTGATAACATAGTCCCAGAGGATCTTTGCCTGATCGTTTTCTATCCACTCCTTCAGGTTGGTGCTCGTACCACTTATTACTGCAAGGTAGCTGATGTTTCTTGCACAGGCTCCAGTGGAGGGCTTTTGCCACTGAGTCATGCCTCATTTTGTACTGGTTCTGTGCAAGTGGCCGGGCATCACTTGCTATGTGGTTTATGGTTTCATTTTTCGTATTGCACTTCCTACATATGGGAGAGATGTTATTTCCGTCTATCGTTCTTTGAACATATCTGATTCTTAGGGCCTGATCTTGTGCCGCTGTTATCATCCCTTCAGTTTCCATCTTTAGTTCTCCCCTCTGTAGCCATTGCCAATTGTCATCGCTGGCTAGTTCTTCAGTCTGTCTCATGTATTGCCCGTACATTGGTTTGTTGTGCCAGTCCTCTGTTCTGTCTGTCTTTCTCCTGTCTCTGTATTATTTGGGTCTTCGTCTACTTTTATTAGTCCTTCTTCCCATGCACTCTTTTAGCCACTCGTCTTCACTGGTTTTCAGATATTGCCCCAGTGCTCTGTTTTCGATGTTGACGCAGTCCTCAATACTTAGTAGTCCTCTCCCTCCTTCCTTTCGTGTTATGTATAGTCTGTCCGTATTTGCTCTTGGGTGTAGTGCTTTGTGTATTATTATTATTATTATTATTATTATTATTATTATTATTATTATTATTATTATTATTATTATTTTCCTCTACCACGATGACGTTTTTGTAACGTGTGGAAAATATTTGCCTTCCTTTTTCATAGGACACTTTTTATCTTTTCCAGGAAAACGGTTGAATTCACTTACTGGGCTCCATATTAAATAATTTCTTGGGTCATTTTTAAGTCTTCTGTGGTCTCCAATAACAATTTTCTTTCTCTTTGTATCGAAAAAGTCTTTCATCTTGGTTCACGAAGTAAGCTGTTATGTATTTTACAAACCAATGGGAAAATAAATAAACGCATCAATGTGATAATATATGTAAGTAGAAGAGAATGCAGTAAAACAATCGAAATCTATCAAGAGTAACTAAACAACAATATAATTGATTATGCGTTGTTGGATGTGAGTACCATTTCAGATTTTAATTCATATAGCATACAAAGCTACAAATACAACTGGGAATCATTCAGTAAATAAGAATTTCAAGATTCATCAGAAGTTTGTAAATGATATAGGGTAAACATCTATTCATAAATAATGCTTTTACATTTAACAGAATCTATCACGTTTATTCGTCTCAACATTTACACTTTTCAGAAAACATACTCACATTAAATCTTACCGTGAAATTCCAGCCAACAATGATAGAGAGAATGGCTCTCTTTCCCTCTCTGTCTGCTCTTAACGATTCTCATTGAAGAAGAAGAGTCGTCTTTTACAAAAGATAAAATGTCAACTTTTATAAAATATCTCAACTCGATCTTTACCGAGAGAGAGAGAGAGAGAGAGAGAGAGAGAGAGAGAGAGAGAGAGAGAGAGAGAGACTCTTTATGTTCAATTCCTTGATCAAGAGGCAATGAAAATCCTTATCTAACTATTTTCATTTCAGTTCGAGGAGGACCTTCAAAGAATTCCCCAACTTTAGTCTTGTACCAAATCTTCCCCCTCCCCCTAACCCCTTCCCACCTCTCTCTCTCTCTCTCTCTCTCTCTCTCTCTCTCTCTCTCTCTCTCTCTCTCTACGTTGATAAAGAATGGTCAGCACTGCATGACCGCAAAGAAATCCTGTAAGTTAAGTCTTTATAATGAAAGAGAGGAATTTTAAATCTGAACAGAGGAACAGAAAAGGTTTCCGTATTTTTGAACGAGTTCTCTGTCTTTGGTGGGATGTCCTTGTGCCAAATTTTGTGTCCAGTTTTCCATATTCATTTCATGGGTTCTTGGGGGTACATTGCCTACTGTATTGGCTGAGTTCATTTCTAATTTTTTTATTAGTATACTTTACACGTACTTTGCTATTCTATTAGTGTTTATAGTAGACTTTTATTGTATAAACATACACTTTTATTGGATGAAATCCTTAGTATACTTGAATTCAGTTTTTTAGATTTGATTTAATGTCTTGCTTTTCTTATATCTAATGCAATAAAAGATATGTCGGTGTTTCAGCGACTTTGGCAAAGATTATTTTCATGTTCAGTTTCTGGTTAGTGTGTTCTGGAAGTGTCGATTACTTCACGCTGTAATGATAGAATAGCTGCAATTTTTTGTTCTTTGCCAAAAGAAGTATTAGTCCTATAGGTTACATTCTAGCTGAAACTGAAGGATTTTGCCATGCTATTCAACTATTAGTTTTGCAAAAGAAAATGTACGACTTAAAGAGAGCGTATATAGGTACGCACAGAAAACAAGTAAAATTAAAAAATTACTTAGTACTTTAGTATATAATATTATTTAACTGCATATGATGGATATACGTGCAGACGATTCATCAATACTTTCAAGCCAATTAAAGTCCAAAATTCATGGGTTTTAATGACTAAAGTATGTTAATGTCACTCGATGTGATTGATGACATATTCTTCCATACCACTAATAACATGTGTAGGTAAATAGGTTTTTCCATAATGTAATAATGCATTGCGTCATTCAAGCTTCACAAACGTACATCCAATTAAATTAGGTCTTCTCCAACAAGCATTGTAAAGAAAATATCTCAGTAAAATTATTGATAAATCATTGAAGATTTCTTTCGGTATTCCGCGTTCCCAGAACAATTGATAGAAATAACAGTTAACGAATTTCTGCATTCCTGGAACAGTCTGTTCCATTCGTTTTCCATTCCACTGAGCGTCATTTGAAATACCTTTTACATCTGCCCCAGCTGCCTGTTGGCCTTCGTGTGCAATCGCTTGAATGTACCAATATGGAGGTTCACAATATATGAATATTCCACTTAATTCCTTCACGAGCCTCAATGTATATTCGTTTATATATACAGAGAGAGAGAGAGAGAGAGAGAGAGAGAGAGAGAGGTCCATTGGAGGACGAAGTTGTTGGGCAATTTTATAAGGAAAATTCTGTTCAATTTCCTATGTGGAATACAATTAAATTACCATGTGTTCGTGTCTAAGAAGATGACCAGTACACACACACACACACTATATATATATATATATATATATATATATATATATATATATATATATATATATATATATATATATATATATATATATATATTAAACCTAACATATCGAAAATGAACTTTAAAGCGAGTTCTATATTACTGCAATAAATTCAGTATGGTGTACATGAATACATATATACAATAACATACATACATACATACATACATATATATATATGTATATATATATATATATATATATATATATATATATATATATATATATATATATATAAGTTTGCTTAACCAGAAAAAATTATTTATTCACGTCCCTTTCTAGCTACGGACTCCATCAAAACCGTCCCTCACTTAAACGCATTCAGAGCACAAGACGTGACGGACACATCGAACAGACAAGGGTCTACCTACTTCAGTCGCATTCTCAGCAATTGGAGCCATGATGGGTGGGTCAGTATCATTAGACCACTTTTCTCCTTTTAATGACATTTAATACGTTTTCTCCTTCGTTGATAATTGCCCTAGATACGGTTAAGCAACTTATATATATAAGTTGCTTAACCAGAAAAATTATTTATTCACGTCCCTTTCTAGCTACGGACTCCATCAAAACCGTCCCTCACTTAAACGCATTCAGAGCACAAGACGTGACGGACACATCGAACAGACAAGGGTCTACCTACTTCAGTCGCATTCTCAGCAATTGGAGCCATGATGGGTGGGTCAGTATCATTAGACCACTGTTCCTTTAATGACATTTAATACGTTTTCTCCTTCGTTGATAATTGCCCTAGATACGGAAATTTCTCAAAGTTGTGTATGATTATTTGTCATTATGTTTATGATGTATCTTGTTGTCTTGTTGATGGTCATGATGTGCGATTTTTTTTTATCGATATCCTTGCTTTTTTACCCTTTTTATTAATGTTACTAGGACAGGAAGAGAAGCTTTAGTCAGTTTTATAGTATATATATATATATATATATATATATATATATATATATATATAGTATATATATATATGTATATATATATATATATATATATATATATATATATATATATATATATGTAGATATATACGTGTATATATATATATATATATATATATATATATATATATATATATATATATATATATATATATATATATCTATATATATATATATATATATATATATCTATATATGATCATATATATATATATATATATATATATATATACATATATATATATATATATATATATATATATATATATATATATATATATATATATAGTCGAAACTTTAACATCGTTTCTTTCGCCTGTAGACAGAAATGTCGAAAGTCGGTCTAGCACCCGACGGGAACACTGGCCTATAACGAGATTGAGAGCAAAGTCCCATTTCCTGCAACGACATCAATGTTATCTGTCCCATATCTCTGATAATTGTGGCCGTAAAGGGAGGGATGGGGGCCCTCGTCGTTGCACACGCGAAAAGAATATATTCAGCTTTTGGCCTCAATTGCTGCCCATAAACACGAGACACCCTTTGGATATCCTCTCGCAAACTGGTGGTCGGTTATTGGGGTCAAAGTGTCGCTGGAATGTGTGACTCAGGGACGGAGGACACCGGCGCCCCTTTCCTTAAGCGTCTGGCGTTCATGGGAGGCTACACTCGGCGTTCTGTAACTCCATTGCTCGTGTACTTGTGTCGGGAATTAATAATTTTCCTTATGTCTTCCGATTACTTTCTGAAATGGTGGATGGAAACTATTTCTATATCTATCTATCTAAATATATAGGTACTTATGTATGCATATGTGTGTGTATGCATACATATATATTCAAATGTGTATTATACATATGTATACATGTGTATATAAAAAATATCACTCTACAACAAAATTGTGGTACTGAAAAACTATATAAACTTTGTAAGCAGTTCCTTAATTGACATTGCATGATCTCAGATTTTATCAAAATTTATGTATTATTCATTTATTCTTTGCAAGCGATTCAGATGTAAGAGTATATTATCACAGCATCTCTGATACCACTTTCATCCTTCTTTCATTACAACTTTCCTTTAAATAATCAGCTTGAAGTTCGTAAACCTTGTCATCCTGCAACTTTTTTTAAAAAGTATATCAAGTGTTCATATTCATTCATTAGTTAAAAGTTTTCAGCATTACAGTAATTTCTGATGCCCATTTCATCTATACGTCTTGTCCCAGCTATGACTTGGTATGGTCATATAGAGAGACACACACACACACACACACACACAGAGAGAGAGAGAGAGAGAGAGAGAGAGAGAGAGAGAGAGAGAGAACAATAGTCTGATCGGACACATGCGTCCTTTGCTTACGAATTTGGGATTTGTTAAAGCAGAAGCGAATGTCTAGTTCAAAGGAGAGGGGACAAAATACTGCATTTTTCCGAATTGCGTCTTTCATCTTTCTTTCTCTCTGCCGGAGCATCTGGCTGTTCTCTTAATGGATAGGGAAGCTTATCAGAAAAGCAAACCACAAGTTAAAAAAAAATACTACAACCTAGATGTTCGCTTAATGGCCATAGAGAAACCTGGCAAAACGTAAATGAAAAAAACGCTAACTAAAAAATGAAAAAAAAAATAAAAATTACGAGGAGGAACAAGGCTTTCTGACTTTGACTCTTTCATAATGATCCTAGTCACTAGAAAAAAAACTGGCAAAACAGAACTTAGCTCAAAAACACTACAGCGTTTCTGATACCTGGTAAAAAAATAAAGAAAAAAAAACATGGCGGAAAAGACACTAGAAAGACTATGCAAAAAAAAAAAAAAAAGAGGTTTTCCAACCCTCACTCTTTCAAAACGATCATTTCTTCTTCCCCTTCTTCTTCTTCATCATCATCATCATCATCATCATCATCATCATCATCATCATCATCATCTTTTTCTTCTTCTTCTTCGACGGTGATCGTGAAACAGGATTTGGCTTTAGAGAAATTACGTTTATCCCTCCCTGCCGAAGTTTTTTTATTCCCTTATTCTCTGTCTACTTACGTTCGTCAGACTATAATATATACTCTACCTGCGAACGTAAAAAAAGTATAACTATACCTCAAAACGATTATTCATAATCGGTAGACCGAAGAAAGATTATTTGAAAGTTATAAAATAACAGAGTTTAAACGCTCTGTACTATAAAGCATCCAGTCATGACCTTCTTATACCTTGAAGCTGAGTTCCTTCGCTTGACCTTACATTGAAGCATTCGTTCTAATATTTATCTATTATTCTGTTTATTTATTTGTTTGTTTATTTTCAATTCAATCAAATGTAATTTAATGATGAAAATCAACGCTAGTAAGGACAGGAATGCAATGAAAGTAAACTGCCCTAAACAATGACGGAGGAAGCCATAAAGCTCAAGAAAAGACAGAGAGAGAGAGAGAGAAGAGAGAGAGAGAGAGAGAGAGAGAGAGAGAGAGAGAGAATAAAAGTAGTTGTTTATTGTGTTAGATTCTTTAATTCTTTAGGAAATATAATTACAGTCACTTTGCACTGGCTGTTTGATGCTTCACTCCAAAGAATTTGCACTAAATGCCAATTTAATGAGATGCAAAGTTAAAAAATACTTTTAAATTGAAAATAAACACACTTTCAATTTCTGATGGACGAACAATCCAGTCAAGGAATTCTGACACTTATTGAGCCTCGTTTGCATTTGATCTAGAAACCTTTTAGTTATGTAAACATATTACTATTATTATTATATTATTTTTTTTTTGGTCTATCACATTCTTCCAATTCGACGGTGATTTTTATAGTGTGGGGTTCTGGGTTGTATCCTGCATCCTTAGGAGTCCATCACTTCTCTCATCATGTGCGCTGTTTCTATTAGCATACTCTTCTGCATGAGTCCTGGAGCTACTTCAGCCCCTAGTTTTTCTAGATTCCTTTTCAGGGATCTTGGGATCGTGCCTAGTGTGCCTATGATTATGGGTGCAATTTCCAGTGGCATATCCCATATCCTTCTTATTTCTATTTTTGAGGTCTTGATACCTATCCGATTCTTCCCTTCCTTTCTCTTCAATTCTGTTCTGAAATCATAGTCCCAGAGGATCTTTGCCTGATCGTAGTCTATCACTCCTTCAGGTTGGTGCTCGTACCACTTATTACTGCAGGTAGCTGTGTTTCTTGCACAGGCTCCAGTGGAGGGCTTGATTATTATTATCATTATTATTTTTTTTTTTTTTGCTCTATCACAGTCCTCCAATTCGACTGGGTAGGTATTTGGTATTTAATAGTGTGGGTTCCGGGGTTCCAGGGTACATCCTGCCTCCTTAGGAGTCCATCACTTTTCTTACTATGTGCGCCGTTTCTAGGAGCTACTTCAGCCTCTAGTTTTTCTAGATTCCTTGGGATCGTGCCTAGTGCTCCTATGATTATGGGTACAATTCCCACTGGCATATCCCATATCCTTCTTATTTATATTTTCAAGATCTTGATACTTATCCATTTTTTCCCTCTCTTTTTCTCTTCAAACTCTGGTGTCCCATGGTATTGCGAACATCAATGAGTGATACTTTCTTCTTGACTTTGTCAATCAACGTCACGTCTGGTCTATTTGCACGTATCACCCTATCCGTTCTGATACCATAGTCCCAGAGGATCTTTGCCTGATCGTTTTCTATCACTCCCTCAGGTTGGTGCTCGTACCACTTATTACAGGCTCCAGTGGAGGGCTTTTGCCACTGAATCATGCCTCTTTTTATACTGGTTCTGTGCAAGTGCCGGGCATTCACTTGCTATGTGGTTTATTGTTTCATTTTCGTATTGCACTTCCTACATGGGAGAGATGTTATTTCCGTCTATCGTTCTTTGAATATATCTGGTTCTTAGGGCCTGATCTTGTGCCGCTGTTATCATTCCTTCAGTTTCCTTCTTTAGCTCTCCTCTCTGTAGCCATTGCCACGTGTCATCGCTGGCTAGTTCTTTAGTCTGTCTCTGTATTGTCCGTAACTTGGTTTGTTGTGCCAGTCCTCTGTTCTGTTTGTCATTGTCCTGTCTTTGAATATTTCTGGGACTTCATCTACTTTTATTAGTCCTTCTTCCCATGCACTCTTTAGCCACTCGTCTTCACTGGTTTTCAGATATTGCCCCAGTGGTCTGTTATCGATGTTGACGCAGTCCTCTATACTTAGTAGTCCTCTCCCCCTCCTTCCGTTTTCGTGTTTATGTATAGTCTGTCCGTATTTGCTCTTGGGTGTGGTGCTTTGTGTATTGTCAATATGTTTCCTGGTTTTCTGATCTATGCTGCGAGTTCTGCCTTCGTCCATTCCACTATTCCTGCGCTGTATCTGATTACTGGCAACTGCCCATGTGTTATGGCTTTTTTCATATTTCCGGCGTGAGCTTGACTTGAGTATCGCCTTGAGTCTCTGCATATATTCTTTCCTGATCGTGTCCTTCATCTCTTGGTGTTTTATATCCCCTCCTTCCATTATTCCCAGGTATTTCCAGTCGCATCTATATGTTTGATGTTGCTCCCATCTGGTAGCTTTATCCCTTCAGTTCTTGTTACTTTGCCTTTTTGTATGTTGACTAAGGCGCATTTTTCTATTCCAAACTCTATCCTGATGTCCCCAGATACAATCCTTACAGTCTGGATTAGGGTATTATTTCCTTGATGCTTCTTACCATACAGCCTGATGTCGTCCATGAACATCAGATGGTTGATTCTGTTGCCTCTTTTCTTGAGTTGGTACCCGGCATCCATCTTCTGTAGTACTTTTGTCATGGGAATCATGGCTACTTCGAAGAGTAGTGGGGACAGTGAGTCGCCCTGGAATCCCTCTCCTGATATTAACCTCTGCTAGTCTTATTCCAGAGCTTGTAAGTATTGTATTCCAGTTGCGCATTGTATTTTTGAGGAAAGCTGATGTGTTTTCCTCTGCCCCATGTATTTTCAGGCATTCTATTAGCCATGTGTGTGGTATCATGTCGAAGGCTTTCTTATAGTCTTTCCATGCCATGTTAGGTTGGTTTTCCTTCTCCTACTGTTCTTGCATTATCCATTTTCTGTCTATCAGGGAGCTGGTCCTTTTCTTTTGTGCCCCTACGACTTCCTTCTGCAGCCTTTCTGTTGGTGGGGGATGGTGTTTGTCTCCTCTAGGTAGTTGTATAGCCCTTTCACTGATGATACCTGTTAGTAACTTCCACATTATTGGTAGGCAGGTGATAGGCCTGTAGTTACTGGGCTATATTTCCCTTACTCTTGTCTTTTTGTACTAAGGATGTTCTTTCTGTGGTCATCCATTTGGGTGCATGGTGATTTGAGATACAATGCTGGAGTTGTTCTGCTATTCGTGGGTCACGGTGGGTGTAGGGCCTTGAAGTTTTTGAGCCAGTATCCATGGACTTCATCGGGACCTGGGGCTTTCCAGTTTGGCATTTTCTTTAGTTGGTGTCTGACTGTGTCTGTCGTGATCTCTGTGAATCTTTGTTTTATTCTTCCCTCCCGTTTCTTCTCCCTTTGCTTCCTGGAGCCATGTTGCATGTTTGTTGTGTGATACCAGATTGCTCCATATGTTTTCCCAGAGTCTCTTACTTGGTTCGGCTTCAGGAATTTCTTGGTGGTTGTCTTCCCCTCTTAGTTGGCTGTATAGTCTTTTCTGGTTGGTTCCGAATAGTTTTTTCCGTTGGTATCCCTTATTCCTGTTCATGTACCGTTGGATCTTATGTGCTTTGGCCTTATTTACATCTTCTATTGTGTTGTTTAGTCTCCTCTCTTGTACTTTGTATTTCTCGTTCAGTTCCTCCCTTGTTTTCTTGCTTCTTCTTCTTCTTCTTCTTCTTCTTCTTCTTATTATTATTATTATTATTATTATTATTATTATTATTATTATTATTATTATTATTATCATTATTATTATTATTATTATTATTATTCCTATTATTATTATTATTATTATTATTATTATATTATTATTATTATTATTATTATTATTATTATTATTATTATTATTATTATTATTATTAAAAAGGTGAACCCTATTCACATGGGACAATCCAGCAGAGCTTGATATTCAAACTTTCATGAAATATGGCGTTCATTTGAAAGATGTAACAGAGGGTAAAAGAAGATACAAGAAGAGATCAGTTATTGAGAAAGAAAAAAATAAATCAACAAACTAATAAATATATAAATTTCCCGAATTCCCCAGTTTAGTTTCATTTTCAAAACAACAGCAAATAAATTACCATGAAAGCAATGAGAAATTTGGATAATTTGCAATTTTGACCTGCTCGATAAATCTCGAGAATACCGGTAAGAAAAAATTAGTTCATATGTTAAGCTGTCCTAGACGGTGCAATGTATAAACACCAATGAAAACGAACCATTATTTTTTTGTGGAGATTTTATTATATGACGTTAAAGATAGAAGCATTGATGAGACTTCTTAATTTATCACACCATTTGGCACTAAGTGAGAAGCATTACATTTCCAAAAACACCCGTCAAAGCCATCTTACTTCTTCCAAAAAAAATGTAATAAAAAAAAAACCATTAAAGGCTAACTTTGATCGAGCCTCGACATCCGGCATCCTCTTATCCTTCCGGATCAACGAGAAGAATAATCTTGCTGCTAAAGGATTTATTAATGGCTTTCAGTCATCAAAGGAATTCCCAATGATGCAACGACAGAGCAACTTGAGGGGTGAGGAGGATATCCTACTCTCTCAAGAGTGAGCATTGCTACCGTGCTGTAACTGACGTATCATGAATATTTAAAAGTTATTGTTTTTAAGTCTCTCTCTCTCTCTCTCTCTCTCTCTCTCTCTCTCTCTCTCTCTCTCTCTCTCTCTCTCTCTCAGAACATAATTTGTTATGAAATAGTTTTACAGGAGAAGGCTGACAGTGTGTTATTTTCCCGATAACTGTGTGAATATTCTAATATCAGTTTATTAGAAGATTAGTGACTTATTAAACAGATAACACATAACAAGATTGCTTTCTGAATATTCTGTTCGGTGGCTTTTCCAATTTGCCAATGATTATTTCAGAAACGATTGCCTCGTATCTGTTTCCTGGTTCGTATAATCTTTAATGTTTCTCCAGTATTAAACATCAACACCCCCCACCCCCTCCCCCCCTCCCCCCCACCTTTATTCTCTTTCCATTTCTGACAAAGAATAATAATAATAATAATAATAATAATAATAATAATATGCTTTATTTCGGCTCGGGGCCATATACATTGCTTATACAAAAATACAGACAGTAGCAAACACAATCTAGATACATGTGACATGATAAAATAGAAAAAGAAAATGAATAATCGGCACTTATCCACAAGGTAGCTGAGGTAGCATAAAAGCTAGTAATCATCATACTGGTAATAACAGTAGTAATATTGGTGAGAAAAAAAAAATATGCATTGAGAGTAATAACAGATGGTGCATATATTATATAACTCAAATTTCAACTAGAGACCTTAGGTGGTTACAGTAGTCAGGTCCAGGGGCTTAATACATAAAGTTAAATGTAAAAAAAAAACTTTAACTTGAGAGTAATCACAGTAATAATGAAAAATTAAAATATCAGCAATAAATGTAATAATGACAAAACTGCAGATGACATCTTGCCAATACAGAGATTAAGTCCTTTAGGGGACAAAGGCCTCATTTTCCCATCTTTCCCACAATTTTGATTTTCTTCTTGCTTCACTCCTTAGGATGCTTTGTATGAGCGAGTTGCTGCTGTTTCTCACTTGGGTTACCAGGCTGGACATTGTTCGCCTAACAATGATTTTTAAATTGTCCAGGTGGTTTTCTATGAACATCTGTGTGGCGGATTAGTGGTAGAGGGGAGTGTTTGTGAGGCGTCTCAGTCATTGTGCACAACAGTGATGCGTCGCATCGTCTCTCGGGTATAGTTCGTCCAGAGGGAACACCCATAGATACTGTAGCAGTACGAGCGGAAGAGCAGCAGTTTCACGTCTCGGTGACAGAAGGCAAACCTCCTTGCAATCATGTTGCCCGCTGCACATAGTTTACGACGCCTCTGTTCAATGTCTGCCGTATCTTTTAGGTCGTCGGGTGGTAATGTTACCCAAGTACGGAAATTCGTGCACAAATTCCAGTCGATGGTTTCCGAGGAAAATTTGAGGTTCTGCAATATGCTTAAGCGATCTCGGGAGCAGCGACATGCACTGGGTCTTGGTTTCGTTGTAGATTATATCAAATTCGATGAGCCGTTGGAGACCTTGCACTGATGGGGAAATCAGAACCATATCGTCGGCGTAACAGAGGTTGTTTCATTGACAGTGCATCCGATTGGGAGCGAGTTCAGTTTGACGTTCAAGGCATCTGTGTACGTATTAAACAGGTATGGAGAGAGAATGCCCCCTTGCCGAAGCCCGTTTAGGGAGCCGAAGGTGTAAGATAATACGTTTCCCCATTTGACACAGAATTGCTGTGTGGAGAACCAGCAATGTAAAATGCCAATTAGATATAGGGGTGTGCCCCTTTTATGCAGCTTCAGGAAGAGCTTCAGGTAGTTTACTCTGTCAAATGCTTTTCTCACAAAACAAAGGAAAACAGGAGAGGCTGATGATAGGTAGTAGTTCAGCAATTCTTTCAGTATGTAGATGCAGGTGTCGGTTGAGTGGTTTGCTTTAAACCCGAACTGGTTGTCAGTGGTGTGTAGAAAGGGGAGAAGTCTCACTCAAGTATCTTCGATGCGATCGTTGTGATTGCAATCGGCCGGTAGTTGCCAGGGTCAGCTGCATCCCTTTGAGCTTGTTTTTGATTAATGGTATCAAGTGAACTAAGAGTAGGGAGTCTGGAAGAAACCGGTGAAGTTATGCACGCATTGAATAGGGCAGCTAGCAAAATGTAAATTAACGGATGGCAGAGTTTGAAGGCCTCTGAAGGAAGACCCATCACAGCCGGGCGATTTATTATTAGGTAGGCTGTTTATGGCATCGCTGATGTTACCTGGCGTAAAACGGTCTGCAAAATGAAATTGAATGTTGTCAGTAAGACGGTTATCTACATCCCTTCGGGAATCTTGATCATTTATGCAATTCAGGATATTGTTGAAGTGATCGCCCCACATACTTGCAATAGCTTCGTCTCCGACTGCTTCCCCTACTCTCTGTGATAGCTTTTTTAGTTTGGATTTAAAAGACTGGATATCTTTCCAAAGACGAGGATAATCACCAGATTCTAAGTTTCTAGACAATGCATCGGCTCTTAGTTAGGTCAGACTCTTTTACAGGACGAGACCTGAAGGAATACTTAATTCGGTTTTGTGGTATTTTGCCGAATCTGGGACTTTGCCTTTTCGTGTTGCATCTCATGAATTTGTTGGTAGACGAAACCCAGATTCCAGGAGACTATTTATCTCTTTTCCATTTCCCAGAGGAAGCGAGGATGTCACAATATTCGAAAGAGTCGTTTAGCTTTTAATAATTCCGATGACCTTAGAATACGTTTAAAATGGAAAAATATAAGAATCATTACAGTTTATAGCTATAATAGACGTTTTTCTGGAAAGATGAAAAAAGTTCTCTTCTGGAGCATAAGAAAGCGTTTTCTTAAAAAAGAAGTCGAACCTACGAAATTGTACATCACGGACATAAACCTGGTTTTAACCCCGGGTTTATGTTTCCGTAGATTGCCGAGGATCCTTGTCTAAGGTGATAGGAGTGGCAGTAAAGGTTTAGCGTCCAAACCTTCATTCTGTCCCTCCCATATCTCGGATGTGAATAATTTCATGCGAATATTTAATATACTAAATATTTTATATGGGTTGTAGTTAAAAAGGCTTTATGGCATTTAAAGCTACAAAGATTTCATATGTAATCCAGTCTTACAAAGACTAACGTAAAATATAGATTATCATTATTATTCGTCAACCGTGTTTTATACCAATACTAAGACAGGAAAAACAATCAGGCTTTCATGAAGATTAAAGTAGTCTTTTACATCCAAACTTGCAGAACTTTAATTTTGATGACAGAGCCAAAATGATTTCCTTTTTAAAATAATTTTAGGCGTTTATCATTCATGGTGAGTTGACGTACTTATGAGAAACTCCAGTTGTCGATTTGCTGGCTATATTACAATGAACTACAAATTATTGCTGTTTTTTATATATATCCCAGATTAGTACACATTGAATAAAAAATCAGATTTAACCTCTAAAACTCACTGTCTATAGCCTGGCTCTTTAGTTGAGCTCCTAACAGTGTTGCTGACTGCATACAAATTGCAGCATAGTATTATTTTGCATTCATAGTCGAGAGCAGAAGACTAAAATACTGCGTTATAATCACTTTAAGGGAAAACCCCAAATTTGACCCTGAAAAATTACTCACAGAAAAATCAGGAAAAATTATTACAAGAATAATTATAGTTCTGAAGCTCTGGAATTGTCGGAGAACATTTTAAAAAGTTAGATTATTATTGTTATTCTTGTTCTTATTATTATTACAGGTTCTATTTGAAATAATGGCTATTTCAGCCGCGTTTATTTTGTACAGAAGTTTCTCTAATCTTCTTATTACTGACATTTCTTATGTATTCAAACTGGCTATTAAAACGCCAAATGGAGGATTCTTGTCAAAAGCGTGGTATTTTTCAAATTTAATATATTATACAAAATGCAGTTCAAATTGGATCTTAAGCCTGGTCGACAAAAGATACGAAATGGCTCATTCTGGATTCCTTTTGCTCAGGGGCCTCTCTCTCTCTCTCTCTCTCTCTCTCTCTCTCTCTCTCTCTCTCTCTCTCTCTCTCTCTCTCATCTTCATGCAACATTTCATCTGCCCGACGATGTCCCTCTGGACATCGTCGGGGAGGTGTTCTGGAACTGAAATTTTTGCGGGAATCCTATAGTATATATAGTGTGTTGCACAGCGTTGGGTCCTTAGCGACGAATTCTGATTGGCTAACTGGCTCAGCTGCTGATCCCCTGTTGGCGGATGCCTCAAGATCAGAGGTGGGTCCTGTGCGGACGCTGCAGCTTGCCGAATTGCCATTGGCTAGTTACTGTTGTGTGACATAATGTCTAGTGTAGTCTGGTGTTTCTTGATCTGGGATGTCTTGTTCGAAGGTCGTATGATATTATTTATTAATACAATGTCGTCTTGGTTTAGGCTTCTCCGTACGCTAGTATGGAGTAGGAAGGCCTCTTGAGTAGTATTCAAAGAGGGCTTCTTGTCAAGGATAAGGATGCCTTCCAGCAGGCTTAGTCTTCTTGGGTCTGGGGCATTGCCGATGATGGTGGTGTTGATGATGCTGTCACGGGATGGAGCGTCATTGTGACAGGTGAGGACATGGTTCTTGATAGCCCCCTCCTGTACGTGGCATGCAATCCTCTTTGCGAGCCGCATAGTAGCCATGTCAATATATGTTCCGGGACATCCACGCTTAGGGCATTGATATTGGTATACTACACTGGAATGCTTCAGGGGGTCTCCTGACGGGGGTGAGGAGCCCGAGTTGTTGAAAATAACTTTATTTTCGGTTTGTATCGTAAAAGCTTTTCTCTGCTCCTTTGCCTGAGGGACCACTTCAGAATCCATTCTTAAATGGAGTTTACAAAGATGTTTACAGTTCTTGTCGGATCTAAGAGGGACAAGAGGAGAGAAAAAGACTGAGTAGGATGTTTAATTGTGTCGCTTGTGAAAGTCCGCGAATTTTTCAATAACACTCGAGATCAACTGTAAGAAAATATATGAACTGAACATTTTCATTAGTAGTTTCTTACTACGTTTTAAAAAATGTTGTTGGTATATGACATTACCTCACCGTTTGACGACTGCTATGATAACAGTCGTTTAGTAATTTTCTTTTGAGGACTTATGATGTCAGCCTTTAAGTAATTCTCTCCTTTTCCACAGCTCTGTCCCGGCTGCTATTCCTTGTCAGTCCCTTTTGCTTTTCCATCGGGTTGTCTGGAGTTCAAGAATCAATTCGAAACACTGTTACAGTATGTGATAAAAACTTCATGATTTTATCAGAAGCTGCGATCACAATGGCATGCAGGAGGAGAAGAACAGATCAGTGAAAAGGGTGCGTTAGTTGACTGTGGTGTGTCACAAAAGGGTGGAGAAAGGAACAGGGCAGATAACCTAATCTCAGAGAGACATGCTAGGAACTAGGCAGTTAGGATTCTCTAGAACCATCCGCTTTAAATGGAAAAAGATTAGACCATTCTAGAGTACCCATGTGTTCTAGAATGTGATGCTGGCTCTAGCATTTAGAGTGAAGTGGTTCGTCGCAATATAAGCTTTCCTTGCAGTTCGGTTACTCCCTGGGTTACGGTAGTAAATGGCATCCTAGATTAGGTTAGGTTATGTTAGGAAAGGTTAAATTATAACGGAGCCCTGAAGTGAATTAATTTCCATTCCTTTTAGGAATAAGGAAACTTTGAAGGCAACATAGACAGTAGAGAAAAACCACAAATTGGATAAAAAATATATTTAAGAAACCCACACACCGTTTCGGTATGTCACACCCTCTTCATTGTGGAGACATTAAAACCCAACTACAATTTCTTAAGAGTGATGTTGACAAGGAGAAAGAAAAATATATAATACGTGCATGAAAGATCAAGTTTCAAAGGTCACCACTGATCTGCTACCATCATAGACAATAGAGGTCAGGGTTAACATACTTTCCCCTGAAATATTATTAAAGAAAGAGTTACAGAACTCAACTATTTCAACATATCTTTCCCAGCTCCGGAAAATATAATGATATCAATCACTCCTGAATCTGGATTTCGTGTTCAAATAAATTCACAAGAGTAACAAATCCACCAAAAGAGAAGTGACAAAAAGAATGTACAGTTGAACACAGGTTTCCCTGGTACACCTTCTTGAGGGACTTCGAAAAATTATATGGTAACAGTGTTTATGAGGGGGGTGGGGGGAGAACTCTTCCTCTCTTAGCAAGAGTTCCACCAATAAGCTCTGGAATTCTTTCAGTGGGAGGAGTCATTAGGTATGGTTGGAGAAAGACACACACACACACACACACACACACACACACACACACACTCGGAGTAAAAAAAAAAGAAATCTGAGTAGGTTATATCGCTGTAACTAAGATTACTGTCTCACTTTTAATATAACTTTGTTTATTAAGATCCTATTTAACTTTCGTCTAAGGCGTTATCTTACCACCGTGTCTGTTATTATATATTGGTCATATTCATTACACAATACTTGAAATTGATCAAAATTTTAGAGTTATATTGGTATTGGAGAGAATCACGATCATCATAACAGGATATTTTAACCTTATCACGTAAGCCAAGTTTATAGTATCGGTTGCAGTGCGTTTCCTACCAATAATATAATAGGAAGCTATAAAGTGAAGTGCAGCAGCACTTCATTGAACATGCCCAAAAAGTCTCTCTCTCTCTCTCTCTCTCTCTCATATTAGCTAATTTAAAGTGACATGTCACCTAGAAATACCACTGCGCTAAATATGCAGTTTTGATATGTCATTAACATCCTCTAATCTTGACTAAACTACTATATGCATATATATTTTTTCGGGGGGCGGGGCGAGTGTTGTTGGGGATTGAGTTCTTGTTGTTAAGCCGTCTTACAGGTTTTGGAATTCTAAAATGTAATTCAAACTGACAAGCTTCTTGCTTTTGCTGTACCGATGTTCTCAGCCTGGCTTTGCTACAACTGAAATGGGTGGGGGGCTAGGGGTAAGGTGGGCCTGTTGCGACCCTGATGAGTGGACGAAGTACTAGATATGCTCGTGGATAGAGTGTATGGCTAACGAAAAGCTCCAGTTGAAATATTTTCTTGTTTATCTTTAATGCCTGCGTGTTTTCAGTGTTTATCCTAATATTATTATATTACTGTAGATTTTCTGAATACAACAACATTTACAAGAAGAAGGATTGGGTTACACTCAGTCTCTCTTATAAATACATAATGAAAAGGAGAGAGAGAGAGAGAGAGAGACAGAGACAGACAGACAGAGAGAGAGAGAGAGAGAGAGAGAAAAAGAGGAAGAGAGAGAGAGAGAGAGAGAGAGAGAGACGAGAAGAGGACTAGACGTTACTGAGGAATCAAAATGAGACTACTAGGGACAGAGAAAATTCCACAACGTGTTATGGAAAGTGAAGGTCTCCCAAACTTGGTGCAAACTTTTAACCATTCCCATATGGTAAACTTAATTCGGTTGCCAATGATAAACAATTGTTGATATTCAGAGGTTTCATGTATTCATGTTTGGGTTTGTATTCCCTCTTGAATATACTGTAGAGGTTATTCCCTACACGCCGTTCATTACAATAATTATTACATGATATGGATAAACATATCTACTTGGCTTATATTTTCTAATATAGTAATTGTGATACATGTTTTAATGTCATACGGACAGAAACTCCTTTCGCTCTTATCGTCATTCGTGTGAGGATAAGAGACAGACGTCTCTATTGTTAAACAGCCCCTTTAGTCATTTACCTGTCCATTGTGGACAGAGCTATTTGGAGAAATGTAGTTTGATGATATTGTCCTAGGGTTCTCTTTTTAGATAATTAAAAAAAAAAAAGTCAGGATAGCGAAATTCCCTTTAGATTTTGAACTGCTTTAAAATATCAAATTCACCTTTCTAATACATAAATTATAATAATCATGTCCTGGAGCTAAACGATATGCATAGGTCTGTTTACGATTTTATTTTTTTACATCATACGACATGGAAGTTCAGCGGAAGCCATGGGGTAATCCAAATACACACATAAATTTTTACATTTATTTTTAATATTAGTGAGAAGTCCAGCCACCTTCCTTCTAGATCACCTCTTGCAATCTGTTAGTACATAGAAGATCATGGTTTCTTGACGATCTGTGGTCGGTTGTGGAAGTTTCCATTGTGTTCCCAGAGGTTCATAAGTTGATCTGGTCTCCTCTCCCTCTCAGGCTCCCAACATTTTACCAAATTAGCCTAAATATTCTCAGTGAGGTTCATTTCTGTATCCTTACTTGGCCAGTCAAGCAACTGCAGATCCTCTCGACCATGAAACCATTCCTGGACTATTCTGGCCGTATGGGCGTATGGATGGGGCAGCGGTTGTGAATGAAAATGACAGGAGCAGGTGGGGAGGAATAATTCCGCTGTTGAAGTGAAAGTAGTTAGAAATCCTGAAGAATTTCAATGTATTTTTCATCAGTGAACCTCCACTCAATCCTGGTGATATCATTACTGTGACATGCCCATTCCTGGTCACCTCGTAAATTTCTTCTGTAGTATCTGAAAGGAAAATATCAAATTTTTAACAATTTACGCTTTGCTTTTCGTAATAGGGAAAATAAAATAATGCTATATCGTTTAGGGAAATGAAATGCTTAGTAACAACCCTTGCAATAAGCTAATTATGTTTATTCATCTGCAAGGATTAATACTTATAATAGCATTAACTCTGATCTGCAACAGTCCGTTATGATATGATATTCTTTAATTCAGTAAACAGGCTGTACCCCATATTATAAGTTTGCCTACGTGATTATTCATAACATTAATAATGCATTTGCTTAATGTCTGAAAGCTGGCCATAGTAGAACTAATGGGGAGTTTTCAATGAAGAATTTTTATTTTCACGCTTCTCGTGGCAATATAATTCAATTAGCGGAAAATACATGGTATTGACAAAATTATTATCTTTTGATTATAATATTACCCTTGCTTATAAATTATTATAGTCTGACTGTTATTAATGATTATAGAAACTCACCTTATATTACTCGGTCATTCAGTTATGTATTGTGCCGTGACTTCTGCTAGTAAAAGACCTTTCGTCACTGCATACGACTTGAGACCAAATTCAATATCCTCCCCACAAAACTGTGAACAAAGCAAGCCTATCAGCACGATGCCGTTCGGCGAGAAATTCCTTCTTGGCAGGAATTCTATGAGGTATTCCTGCCTCATGCAGACGTCTTCGCACCAGTCATCGCCAAACCATTAATGCCAGACGTTCACAAATAGCAATAGTATTGATAAAAGGATCTTCTATGCTGCTCGTCGAATGTCGTCGTTATCTAAGGGTGGTCATTCGTGGTGGAGGTCTTCGAAACTGAAATACGTAATTAACATGCAGATACCTAGATAATCAAGATTAATTATAGCCTGTTTACTTATGGGAACGCTATATGGTATTCTGGGAAGTTAAGAGAAAGAATCACTATTAGAGTTCAACAGGACCAAGGCAACTGTAATTTAGGTGTCATAATTTCACGGGTTTATAAGTTTATAGTTAAAAAATTAGTAAATAAATGAAATAAATGGATCACCTGAAGATTAGTGACCCCTTATACCTCTCCTGAAGAAAATCGACCCCAATATTTTCCTCCTGAGGAAAAGCGACCCCAATATTTTCCACCTGAAGATAAACGATCCCAATATTTTCCACCTGAAGATAAACGACCCCTGCTTGTTGGTGTCTCCAATCTTCAGGTGACCCACTTTAGCTCATAATATTATAGAAAAAAGGAGAAAAAATATAGATATATATTCATTAAAAACTAGTTTATTAAACATTTGTTAAAATCACAAATTTAGACAAACAATCAATAGTTAATTAAAAGCGTATTGTCTTGCAATTTTAGTAAAAAAATAATCAAACCTACTGTAATCCCTGCGCGCAGCACAACATTACCTCTTGCCAGAACATACCGAGCTTGCCAAGAATCTTTAAATATGCGGATAAGGCGCGAAGCGCTGTTCCGCCACGGCCTTACTGTAACCCCTGTTAATTCCTCACCTTAAGAAAAACGACCCCAATATTTTCCACCTGAAGTAAAGCGACCCCAGCGTGTGTTGGGGTCGCTTTTCTTCTGGCGATACCAAAATAAATAAATGCTATCCAAAGTCGGTCAACCCCTTTCCCACTCTAAGCGTGCCTCCTTTTCCATTTATTTACTGTTGTAGGGGGAAAACGTCAGACGCTGTGCAACAGCACGTATTGAAAGCCCACTTTCTCGTAGAGCGACGTTCTGCGCCGGAGAACTATATGTTGCTGTTCATTTGGAGACTATAACGAATACTAACTAGCAAAGGACATATCCAAACCTATCAAAATTTATACAACACCTCAAGTCTAGCCATGATTGGGTGACAAACTTGTTAGCGTGTTATAGGGGTGCTGTATCAGCGATATCATTATCACCGAACAAAGTGATATATTAAATCACACGATTACTGGGACTGATTGATTGATTAGCTGTTACTGGCATTGCAACATCTCAGGTCATTACTGTCATTGATAACGTTTAAAATTCTGTATGTCTTCATAATGATAAATTGCTAATTGTCTGTTTGAAACACTGTTTATTAAAGGTGGTCTGTTCCTCTCTTAACGTGAATTCCACTAATCAGCTTTCGAGCTTTTTTAATGTATAAAAGGTTGGAGGAGGCAAACTTGTAATAAGTATTAATCCTCATAGATGAATAAACATTATTTTAATGCAGGTTTGTTACTTAGCATACACTTTCCCCAAACGATATATCATTATTTTCATTGTTACGGAAAGCAACGCGTAAATTGTAAAAAAAATTCAGATTGTTTTCCTTCAGATACTACCGAGGAAACATTTACGAAGTGGCCAGGAGTGGCTAGTAACGTAAACGTGTGGGCCTGGATTTCCTTACATGGTATATGATATCACCAGACTGAAGGGTTTCACCAGTGAAAAATACGTTAAAATTCTTCAGGATTTCTTCCTCCCTTCACTTCACCAGAGGAATTATCCCTTTCCACCTAGTCCTGTCATTTTCATTCATGACGGCTGCCCCATCCATATGGCCAGAATAGTCCAGGAATGGTTTCAAGGTCGAGAGGATTTGAATTGGTTGACTGGCCAAATAAGGGTGCAGAACCCCATAGATTCCGAGAAAGATAAAGTCGATTATTAAAGAATTGAACAATTCACAGGTGCCCCGAGAGAAGCCGAAGTGCAGTGGAAAAATCACTGAATTTCTAATCAGTTTTCTCCAATGTATACATAATTTTTTATATTTTTGTTCCCATTATTTTTATGCTAATCAATTTCGTATAAAGTGGCTACTGTCGCATATCTTATGTAATATAAGCTGGTTAGGGGTAATTACGTTTGCTTTATGTCTATTACAGTTAGAATCATAATTACCTGACCTTTTATCGAAATACAATTAAAACTTCAATAATACTGAAATACAAAACTCAAATATTGGAAACAATTTGCACAAAACCTTTTGCACAAAAAAAGGAAATAAATGGAATTTTTTTTTTTTAGAATTTGTAGCTGGCTTGTTAAGATTCTTCCTTAATAATATAATAAATAAATTGGGTAGTGACTCAAAACATCTCTCTATTGCATTTGGTTAGATGAGTTCTCGAAAAGTAAGAGGGCTGCTAGTCTAGGATAACAATTTCAAATAAAGTACTTTGTTATTTGAACTTTTCAGTTACAATTAATATTACCATTAGGTATAAATAAAAAAACAACCGCAATTACAGTTAACTTCAAAACGTGTAATTAAAAACATTTCAGATAAATGACAATTACTCCAAGCCTGAATAAAAGGTAATGTTCATTTGTAATTGGTAAAGCTCTCTTACTGTGGGTTTCACAGACAGTGCAGTCACGTTTTTGGTCAATAACACTGTAATGAAGACTGGTATCAGTACGAGATTTTGTTATAATTTTTCGGTATAATCAAGGCTTTAACTCTAATGAATATCCGGTAAAAATGCTCAACTTTTTATTTTGTAACCCCACATATAGCAACTATAAACCAGTTACCTATTCAAAACCAATCTGTAGGCAATTGGCGGCTCTCTCTTTGCTAAAAAAAATGTTGAAAACTTGCGTGACAAACGGATTTCTGCTACCATGCCGACAGTTATGTTCCTAGGCGGCCATCTATTCTTCACCTTCGTAATACAAGCATATGGCCATTCATGAAGAACCTTGGATTAGAAGTGTCATCGATGACAGTACGATGCAGACTCCACGCTGCTGGGATTCATCACAGAACTCCAGTGACGAAGGAGCTCTTGACGGAGCGACATATGGCGGGAAGGTCTGATTTTGCCCAACGTCATGCTGATAAGGGTTTGGACTTTTGGGGCAGGGTCATCTTTACTGACGAGAAGTGCTTCTCGTCCACATCGCATGGGAAGCTGCATGATGGCGAACAAATAGAAACTCGGTATGATAAGCAAAGAATCATTGACTTGCATCAATTATCAATTGCATTCTTCTTTATATTAATTATTAATAAGAGTGCTATTTCTGAGATAAATATTAGGTAAGGGACAGTGGCATCATTTGCTCTTCTTCCTCAAATATAATACACTGAATAAATAATTACCCAATAGAATTCTTTCAGTCTTGTTCATCACTGAGAATTTAAATTCTCCAAAGGTGTATATATATATATATATATATATATATAATATATATATATATATCTATATATATATATATATATATATATATATATATATTTAACATTATACACCCCCATTTTTTTTCTCTCATTCATATTAGAACCCCGTAACATCGGGGCTGGGTGTGTGTGCATGGTATGGGTGATGTGTTCCGTATCGAGGGACGACTTATAGCAGCTAAGTATGTTGAGCTGCTGCAAACCTCCTTCTTGCCTTCGTTATGAGAAAGGAATTTCCCTTACCTCCCACCAGAGCCCATCCTGTTCACACTGCTCACGTTGTTCAAGAGTGGTTTGCCAGACAAGATAACCGGCCATTCTTCTTGAATGGCCGAGCAAAGGAGCAGATATGAATGTGATTGAACACGTGTGGGCCCAGATGGTGAACACATGGAAAATGGAAAATGGAACATGAGAGAACAACACAGCAACTCATGGCTAACATCAGCTCTCAGTGGGAAATTTGTAGACGGAGACCACAGCAAATTTTCAACCTTGTTCATTCGATGCATTACAGATTGAGGGAAGTGACTGAGAGAGAGGGTGGATGGTCAAGGTATTAGATTGTATATATAAATGTTATATTTTTTGTAATAGGACATAAAAATGTTCTCATTTTGTTCTCACTAGTTATTTGATTATATGTTTAATAAACATAATTGACAACAAGTTTTATTATAACCATGATATTTTTTATATAATATTCGAAGTATCTTTAAAAGAAAATGGCATAACGCCTCCATACAAAATTGAGAGTATTGCAGTAAACTTTCCTACTGACTCAGGCCCCACATGTTTTTGATGTCTTCCTAATCACCGTTTCTTGTTAACAGCATTGACTTATAGAACTGAATGACTCGCCGAGCACTGTTTTCATACAGTGAGGTCGGTAACAGTTTTGGCAAATTGCCTTACCTGTATACTTTGTTCACTGTGGTGTGGCCGATACAGATATGATACTTCGCCACTTATTTTCGCTTATTAGCTTCTTGAAGTCTATTAAAATAGTTTCCATTATTTGAAATGTAATGCTTTATAAGTTACTGATATTTTCAATGTATCCTTGGTTAAAACATAAGTTATATGAACAAGAGTAAAAATGTGGCATATTTTTTGGCCGTCGTTGTCGTTTCTGAGTAAAGGGGTCATATGCTCCGTGGGACATTTTAAAAGGTAACTGTCAATTTAGTAGATGATACTCTCTTTATGACAGCCACTATAAGGAAAGCCCAAATGACTTCACCTATCACCTGAGGTCAACGAAATATATAGTCTATAATATATCAGTGCATACATAATTTTAGAAAAAACAACAGTTAACCCTTAAAAGGTCAACCACGTCATATGACGTGTTGGAGAAGTCGTCCCACACATGTTGTTTACGTCAGGTGACGTTCTTAATTTTTTAATTTTGTGCGCCTTCATAGCTTATTGTATCGATATTGGTTCTGTACTACTTAGTGCCTTATTAGAGGTCTTGCTGAACGTTTGCACTGCTCGTCTGCCATTTGTATGAACTGCGCGGGGGAGGGGAGGGGAGGTAAGGGTGGCCTAGGAGGTTGTCAGAAACGTCAAACCAGCTAATCCTGTGTGGCAAAGGATAGGTGGCGACAATTTTTGCCGCACACCTTCGATTTTGATGATAGTATATCAGGAATAAAGTTTTTTATTCTATTTTTAATGAATCTATAATGGAACTGACTAGAGAGATCCAATCGTTAATTTCATGTTATGAAATGGGGCAATATATCAAGCGAACACTCAAGGGAACAAGAGTTTATGACATTGCTCTGGTTATGCTTAAGGGTATTGTCAGGAAGGGCAATCTTCGATATTATTGGGTCACTGATCCTCTCCTGAATACACTAATGACATATCAGAACTGCGTACTGAGCGCAGGGGTTTTTCTTGTCACTAAGTTAGCTAGTATAGCTGAGAGAGAGATATATAAGTTAGCTAGTATAAGAGAGAGAAAGAGAGAGAGAGAGAGAGAGAGAGAGAGAGAGAGAGAGAGAGAGAGGAGCTAAGTGTCGGAGACTTAACAAATTCATTGAATTTTTGGGTATATTCAATCATTTGCTGCTGCGCTTCTCTTTATAGCTTTCTATTGTAGAATTTGTAGGAAACGCACTGCAACCGATGCTGTAAACTTGGCTTACGTGATAAGGTTAAAATATCCATTTATGATGTTCGTGATTTTCGGCAATACCAAAATAACTTTAAAATGTTGATCAATTTTAAGTATTGTGAAATGAATATGACCGATATATAATAATAGACACGGTTGTAAGATAACGTCTTCGCCGAAAGTTACATGGAACCTTAATAAACAAACTTATATTACAAGTGGGACAACAATCTTCATTACAACAATATAAACTGCTCAGATTCTTTTTTTTACTCCGTGTGTGTGTGTGTCTCTCTCTTTCTCCAACCATACCTAATAACTCCGCCCACCAAACGAACTCCAGAACTTATTGGTGGAACTCTTGTTAGCAGAGAAGGGGTTTTCCCCCCATCTCCCTCAGTAAACACTGTTACCATGTAATTTTTCGAAGTCTCAAAAGACGGTGTACCAGGGAAACCTGTGTCCAACTGTACATGTTAAAGTCTGTATCTCGAAAACCGAAGCATATCTTTGAAATATTGCAAAATCAATAATTATTTTAAATCAACAAGATATAGAGGCCATTTTTCACTTCTTATTTATTACTTTGCCCTTATGGTCTTGCTGGAACACCATCATTACATATTTCCCTTTTCGCTTCTCCCTGAATCGAAAACAAACTGCCGACGCATTATTTTATTATTATTTTATTTTTTTTGCTTATTCTTCACGAACGATACATACGATGCTTTGTTAAACGTTTACTTTCGATACTTTTGTTTATGACTTGTTTATATATTTATTTATTTTTAATCAAATAATTTATTCATTTATGAGAAAACTAGTTTAGTGACTATATCTACCCTTCTAGGCTCAAGTAGAGATAACGGTCAAACGGCATTTACTAACTCCTGTTGAAACGCAGGAGATTACAATTACATAACAAGGAAGAGAATTCGAAATTTCTTCAGCGATGAGAAAGAAGCAGTTGCCGAAAATAATCATAGAAAATTAAATGTTTACGAAAAATCTAACTTAATTTAATATTCAGGTTAAAAAGGAAGTTAATCATCTATCCAGTAGCTAAGGGGTCGCTTGCATTGATTCGTGTTATCCAACAATTTCTATCGATGGCATCTTCCTCTGCCAAAAGCTTCCTCTCTAAATCCTCCTTCACTTACCACTCTGTCTAATCCTTTCTCTCTCTCTCTCTCTCTCTCTCTCTACATTCTACTTCCTAACAGGTCTCGTCACTCATCCCGCCTGACTCATCCCCACCACATGGCCAAACCATCTTAGTCTCGACCTGCTTATCGTTTTAGTAATTTCTATTATTAGTATATTACAATTATGCATTCAAGGAAAATGAAGGATCACATAAATGTTAAATACATCGATGTCAGGATTCAGTGGAATTTTTTAAATCCCTCCAGTAATGATCTGAAAGGAGAGAGAGAGAGAGAGAGAGAGAGAGAGAGAGAGAGAGAGAGAGAGAGAGAGAGAGAGAGAGAGAGAGACCCAGCATTACAAAAACAACAGAGAACTTATGTCCACATGAAGAACTGTTCCTGTGGAAAAATAATTCATAAATGATCAACGTATGATATATTTAGTTTATTCTAATTTTCGCTAGGCAAAATTCAGTACTCATTGATATAATTAAATTAGAAATATTTCACTGTGCGATTTTAGCTTCCTTTGAAGGGAATGGAATTCTTGCAGAGTTTTCAACTCAATAATTCCGTTTTCAAAAATTGAGTAATTCAATAGTGCAGTATACTATCAGATAATAAAGTTTGAATCAAGTGAGAAGAATAATTGTTAAACTGATAACCACAAATTCAATTCTTTTAATGCAATACCCCTTTTATCAACACCAAAAAATATCTTGCAGTTCGGTGACCTGTGACGACCTCTTTCAAATCACGTTGATTTTTTTTTAATCAAGTTGCGAAAAAGTACATTCACTGCACGACCCCACACGGAACTGGGGCAGTCTCTGCAATACTCCTCTCAGGGGACTAGGAAACTCTCTCTCTCTCTCTCCTCTCTCTCTCTCTCTCTCGTCTCTCCCTCTCTGTCTCCTCTCTCTCTCTCTCTCTAAGTAAATGCTGCCTAGTACCTTCGTAGTGGTGGGGGGGGGGGGGGGGGGGGATTGTAGCAAAGCATCTCTTCTCTCTCCTCTCTCTCTCTCTCTCTCTCTCTAAGTAATTGCCACTATTTATAGAAAATTTCGTAATGTAGACTATAGCATAATCAACTCTTTCTCTCTCTCTCCAAGTAAATGCGGTTAGTCCCTTTGCAGTGTAAATAATAGAATAAGCAATTCTCTCTCTCTCTCTCTCTCTCTCTCTCTCTCTCTCTCTCTCTCTCTCTCTCTCTCTCTCTCTCTCTAAGTAAATGCTGCTAGTACCTTCGTAGTGTAGATTGTAGCATAAGCACTCTCTCTCTCTCTCTCTCTCTCTCTCTCTCTCTCTCTAAAAGAAAATCCCGAAGAGGCTCTACCCAGATCTACACAATGACGGGAAAGAGGAAAAAATAGACAAAAAAGACAAAGTCTGCAACCTTTCGAAAAGAGGGAATTGCAGATTTGGAGAAAGATGTTACTACAAACATCCTAAGGTATGTCACAACTATGAAATATATGGTAAATGTGCATACCTAGACGGCTATGAAGATGATTGCAGAGATCTGCATCCAAAAATATGCAAAAACCTAAAAGAAGGAAAAGGATGTAAGTTCGACAAAAAATGTAAATATATGCACCCTTTAGCCATGAATCATAATCAAATAAATAATCAATCTAGTAATAAAATCCAAAATAAAAAGAAACAAATAAAGAGAGGAATAAAGAATATCAAGTAAAAGAAAAAAAACAAGCCATCAGCTTGATATGCAGAGATGTCAGCAAAATATTTCCAAGCCTCAGCTCCAAGATACTACTCAAGAGATAATAACTGTATTTATTATGCAAGAGGATATTGCAGATACGGAGAAAATAGCAGATTCGGACACAAAATGAATAATTATGATGAAGGAAGATCAAATATTATGGAAAAGTTGGATTTTTTAATGTCAGAATTTCTGGAAAAGAAAAAAGAACAACATACCAGAACAGGAAAGAGACATGGGAAAAATCCTTATTATTACCCATATTAAATGAAGGAGGAGAAAACACGCAAACCATCATAGTGATGAATGCGCAGGGTTTAGTTATGAGTAACTCAAAAAGAAAAATAGAGTACGTTAGAAGAACTAACCCAAACAATTGAAAAAGAAAATAGATATAATGAATATAAGTGAAACCTGGTATTCCAAGAGACTGGGAATGATGATCAAATAAAAGGGTTCCAAACTTATAGATCAGATAGAAAAAATAGGAATGAAGGGGCAACCGCAATATATGGGAAAGACAAAAAACAAGGAAAAATATATGAGAAATACAGTAACTCAGATTGTGAACTAATAGCGTAGAATTTGAATCTGAAAAATTAATGAACATAGTAATATATAGACCTCCTAATACTAAAGAGTTTGACTTAATAATAGAAAAATTGGATGATATATGTAGAAATCACAAGGACTGGACTATTCTCCTATCTGGAGACTTCAACTTCCTTTCGTAGACTGGAAAAGAACAAATAGGAGATTGTGGTTGTACTTATACATATAAAAAAGAGAGTAATAGTAGTGCAGAAGATAAGAGGCAATTCAAAAAGCTATTAGATATGCTACTAGAATACAACATTCAAAAAATAAATCACTTGCCAACAAGAAAGGAAAATACTTTAGACCTAGTATTTGTGAACGAGATGAATTATGTTAAAGAAATAATAGTTATAATGCAAGTATTTCAGACCATAATGTCATAGAATTAACAGTCCATTCCAAAGCAAGTGAAAACAGAGATAAGCAAAAAATGAAAAAGTGGGAAGGATACGGAAAATACAACTTCTACAGTAAAAATATAAAATGGTCAGAAATAAATGAAGAATTAAACAAAGATTGGGATAACATTTTCGTAAGTGATGACATAAGGGTAAATACGGAGATATTATATAAAATATTAGAGAAAAGAGTGGATAAATATATACCGAAGAAGAAAAGTAAACATCAGTCATGCATACCAAGAGACAGAAGGATCTTGTTCCAGAAAATCAGAAAGTGGAAAAAAAGGTCTTGCAAAAGAAAAAATGCATGGAAAGTGATAGAACTAAAAAGTAAGATAGAAAATGCAGAACAAAAGATTATACAATCAAAAGAAAATAAAAAACGGGACTTGGAAGAAAAAACCCTAATAAATATCAAGCAAAACCCCAAACTATTATACTCATATGCGAAAAAGATGAATAAAAGAAGAATAGAAATAGGCCCTCTAAGAATTGAAGGGAGATTAACGAATAAAAAAAAGGAAATATGCAACATATTGGCAGAACGATATAAGAAAGAATTCACCCCTAGAATAGTTAATGAAGATAATGATATAGAAGTAAGGGACGAAAATAGTGAATATTTAGCTGACATAGATATTAATAAAGCTGATATTGTGCAGGCTATTAATGAAATTAAAAAGGGAGCTGCAGCAGGGCCTGATGGAGTTCCTGCTATTTTGTTAAAGAAAGTAGTTCATTCTATCGCAAAGCCACTTGCAATATTACTAAGACAAAGTGTAGATACAGGCACGATTTATGATGAGCACAAATTAGCATATATTACCCCTACATTCAAAAGTGGATCAAGACTAGAGGCAAGTAATTATAGGCCTGTGAGTCTAACATCACATATTATGATAGTGTATGACAGGGTAATGAAGAAAAATATTATGAAACATTTAATAAAAAATAATCTGTTTAATATAGGACAACATGGTTTCGTACCCGTAAAAAGTACACAAACCCAACTGTTAGTCCACCGTGAAAACATAAAAAAAAATGAAAAGCGGAAATGAAACAAATGTGGTTTATCTGGACTTTGCAAAAGCTTTTGACAAGGTAGACCATAATATATTAGCAAAGAAAATTAGAAAATGTAATATAGTGGATAAAGTAGGAAGATGGTTAAAAGAATTTTTACACAACAGAAAACAGATAGTTATTGCAAACAATGAGAAATCGGATGAAGCTAAGGTAATTTCCGGTGTGCCACAAGGTACGGTGTTAGCTGCATTACTGTTTGTTATTATGATTGCAGACATAGATAGTAATGTTAAGGACTCGGTAGTGAGTAGTTTCGCCGATGACACAAGAATAAGTAGAGAAATTACTTGTGATGAAGATAGGAACGCGCTACAAAGAGACCTTAACAAAGTATATGATTGGGCAGAGGTAGATAGGATGGTATTTAACTCAGATAAATTTGAATCAATAAACTATGGAGACAGAGAAGGAAAGCTATATGCATATAGGGGACCTAATAATGAGACAATCACAAATAAGGAAGCAGTTAAAGACCTTGGTGTGATGATGAATAGGAACATGTTATGCAACGATCAAATAGCAAATCTATTGGCAAAATGTAAAGCAAAAATGGGAATGTTGTTACGGCACTTCAAAACAAGAAAAGCTGAACACATGATTATGCTTTATAAAACATATGTTCGTAGTCCACTTGAATATTGCAATATGATATGGTACCCACAACATCAAATGGATATTGCACAAATAGAGAGTGTACAAAGGTCCTTTACAGCTAGAATAGAAGAAGTTAAGGACCTTGAATACTGGGAAAGACTACAATCCTTAAAATTATATAGTCTAGAAAGGAGAAGAGAACGCTACATGATAATTCAGGCATGGAAACAGATAGAAGGAATAGCTGAAAACATCATGGAGCTAAAAATATCAGAAAGAGCAAGCAGAGGTAGATTAATAGTGCCTAAAACTATACTAGGAAAAATAAGGAAAGCACACAGGACATTAATCCACTACGCACCAGCATCGATAATGCAGCGTCTATTCAATGCGTTGCCAGCTCATCTGACGAATATAACAGGAGTGAGCGTAGATGTGTTTAAGAATAAGCTCGACAAATATCTAAACTGCATCCCAGACCATCCAAGATTGGAAGATGCAAAATATACCGGAAGATGTACTAGCAACTCTTTGGTAGACATTAGAGGTGCCTCACACTGAGATACCTGGGGCAACACGAACAAGATGTAAGGTCTGTAAGGTAAGTAATTGCCACTATTTATAGTAATTTCGTAATGTAGACTATAGCATAATCAACTCTTTCTCTCTCTCTCCAAGTAAATGCTGTTAGTCCCTTTGCAGTGTAGATGATAGAATAAGCAATTCTCTCTCTCTCTCTCTCTCTCTAAGTAATTGCCACTATTTATAGTAATTTCGTAATGTAGACTATAGCATATTCAACTCTTTCTTTCTCTCTCCAAGTAAATGCTGTTAGTCCCTTTACAGTGTAGATGATAGAATAAGCAATTCTCTCTCTCTCTCTCTCTCTGTCTCTCTCTCTCTCTCTCACTCAGTAAATGCTGCTAGTACCTTCGTAGTGTAGATTTTAGCGTAAGCATCTCTCTCTCTCTCTCTCTCCCTCTCTCTCTCTCTCTCTCTCTCTAAGTAATTGCCGTTATTTATAGTAATTTCGCAATGTAGACTGTAGCATAAGCAACTCTTTCTCTCTCTCTCTCTCTCTCCAAGTAAATGCTGTTAGTTCCTTTGCAGTGTAGATGATAGAATAAGCAATTCCTCTCTCTCTCTCTCTCTCTCTCTCTCTCTCTCTCTCTCTCTAAGTAAATGCTGCTAGTACCTTCGTAGTATAGATTGTAGCATAAGCATCTCTCTCTCTCTCTCTCTCTCTCTCTCTCTCTCTCTCTCTCTCTCTCCTCTCTCTCTCTCTCTCTCTCTAAGTAATTGCCGCTATTTATAGTAATTTCGTAATGTAGACTATAGCATAATCAACTCTTTCTCTCTCTCTCCAAGTAAATTCTGTTAGTCCCTTTGCAGTGTAGATGATAGAATAAGCAATTATCTCTCTCTCTCTCTCTCTCTCTCTCTCTCTCTCTCTCTCTCTCTCTCTCTCTTTAACTAAATACTGCTAGTAGCTATATAGTGTAGATGGCAGAATACGCAACTTTCTCTTCTTTGGATGTTCGTGTATACGCGGAGCACTGGAAGAAATCCCCCAATACTGTGCTCATATTAGTCATGTAAATATTTAATGACCTTATACGTTTATTTGGCCTTAATGAAGGCAGATCCCTGAGTACGACGAATTTTTGGAAAGGCTGCTGTATTTCGCGTTCATACACGGAAATAGAATATCGTTAGTAAAAGCTAGAATTGCTTATTATCTACAGAATGTAACTCATGATAGAGAAATGTGTTGAGGTGGTGATAACTTACTGTAATAATAATAATAATAATAATAATAATAATAATAATAATAATAATAATAATAATAATAATAATAATGTTTTAAAGGGTACACAATAATACAAAGTGTAAAAAGTCCGTGTATAATTTTTAAGACTTTACAGAAAGCTTCGAACCCTTCCCTGGGTTCATCTTCAGTCGAATTTTTTTTTTTTTTTTTTTTTTTTTTTTTGTTTTTTTTTTTTTTTTTTTTTTTTTTTTTTTACTGAAGATGAACCCAGGGAAGGGTTCGAAAGTTTTCTGTAAAGTCTTCAAAATTATACACGGACTTTTTACACTTTGTATTATTGTGGACCCTTTAGAACATTATATATACTCTCGTGATAGAGTTTTTCCTAATAATAATAATAATAATAATAATAATAATAATAATAATAATAATAATAATAATAATAATAATAATAACATTGAAGCCTAGATAAACAAACATTGTTTTGAGAAACCGAAGAGGAGGGTCTTCCTTGTGCTTTTTTGCTGAATAATATAATAATAATAATAATAATAATAATAATAATAATAATAATAATAATAATAATAATAATAATAATAATATCCTTAAAGTTTAAAATTAACAAATATTGTTTTGAGAAACCGGAAGATGAGAGTCTTCCTTGCAACAACAACAACAACAACAACAACAACAACAATAATAATTATAATAATAATAATGATAATAATAGCCCTGAAGTTTAAGTGCGGAAATATTGTTTTGAGAACCGGAAATGAGAGAAGTATTGGTTGACCCTTCTGTTTGGGGAGTCACCAGAACTTTGACGAATGTCTGCGCAGGTGGAACTAGACAAAGAAGATCAAAGACTGACCCGCCGCCTACGGGAAGGAAAATGCTGCAGGAGACTCGATCGTGATATATAAATATATATATATATATATATATATATATATATATATATATATATATATATATATATATTTTTTTTTTTTTCAAATCCTTATTCTCAACTGTAACCTGCGACGAAGGGATGCCTCCTCTGTTTATGTGCATCCAGTTGATTAACAAAAGACAAACTCATAGTCAGTGATTATATATATATATATATATATATATATATAATATCTATATATATATATATATATATATATATACATATATATATATATATATATATATATATATATATATATATATATATAATCTATATATATATATATATACATGTATATATATATATATATTTATACAAATATATACCCCGCGAGCATGGGCGACTTCAAATGTCGCTAAGATATGCACGCACAATAGGAAAATCAGTAGCAGTGACCCATTGAACGTTAGTAGGAACCAAAATGATAATAATGATAGCCACTCAATTTTTGTGTGTATTGATGAATTTTTTTTTAGCAATACGTGACGAATAGTTAAAGTGCACACTACCGAGAAACCAATGAATATAAAATCTTTATATAACGAATCTACTGAACTCTGAAGCTCTAATACTGAATAGAAAATACATTCAGCTGCGACGCCGAAGAGATATTGCTCAGTCAATCGTAAAACCTGATGGGTTTCTGGTCAGCAGTTGTTGATCCGTTCAGCTCTCGTTTGTCTTTCTGTTGAATAGAAGAGGAAAACAATCGGAATGAAGGGATTATGCTCTCTCTCTCTCTCTCTCTCTCTCTCTCTGTATGTAAGTGCGTGTGCGGCCGATATTGTCAAAGTCACTTTGATCATGACGGACTTATTGCTCTGCAGCGAAGGCGTGAGTAAGAGACGGCGCCTACAAACTTACTGATTCATTCAAATTTTGTTGTTTTAGAATTAGGTGGCCTTATGCCAGCACGGGCTCTTGCTCCTAGAACAGCCAATAATGCATTCATTCAAAACAACAAACAGCAGGTCAAGGGATTATGCGAGCGGAAATGTAGTGCCTGACACGAGGCGAAGAAAATAGAGACTAACATACAGTCAACTGTATTTATTCGAGAATGGAGAATGGTGCATTACTCGATACGAAATTTGCGAACAGAGTTCTGATAAATATAGCTGGAAAGCTGACATTCTGTTGCCTCTGTTAGGAGTGATACATTAGCCGTGACATGATTATGAACGACAGTATATATACAAAAAAAGGATGTATGATGAATCGGGACTATTTCTTATATGCGTGTTCTTGGCGCGATGTCAGATGCTTGTAGTGGAGCGATATTGCTGGAGGGTATGAATTCGGACGGCCAGGTAAGAAGGACGCTCACTGTGCAGGTGATTGTGAAACCCTACAGGAACCTGTCGTGAAAATACTGCCAATGGCAACAGGTACAAATCACGAAAGGTCTAAATCTGTAGACTCTTTCAAACAACAGTAATACTATTATTTTAGCAGTATAATTGACATCTCTTTGTATCATAATTAGTTTCTATTACTTTCAACATAATTAACTCGTGTTTTAGTGATACATCTTGTATATATTGTCTTTCATTATCTGTCACCTCTGTAATTATATCAACACTTTTTTTCATTTACTGTTTTTCTAATTGTAAAAATGCCATAATTTTTCATGGTTATGGTAAGCTGACAAAGAACTGGAATAACAATAAAAAAGGGGAAAACAGCAGAATAATTAAAAGAAGCATATTAACACGCAGACACAAACACCGAATATATACAAATCGATAAAAAAATCCTTTCACGATACAGCGTTTATTAAGAGCCAAACGTTATTGAGAGTTAAATTGATTACCTTCCTCTACCAATAGGGCTCTTGGCTCCAGGGTACGGAGTTTTCCCGACGCTTTTGGAGGCCAGAAAATATTTGCATATATCACCGCTGTTTTCCTCGCATTAAAAGCAATTTCTGATAGCATAAACCCCCGGGATGGTATTGCTTTCTGATTGATGGGGCTTTCGTGAGGGAATGGGAGCACTGCGTTCTTTGCTTCTGAGTCTATGGTTGAAAAGTATTCGTTCAGAAAATTAATGTGTTCATACATGATATATATATATATATAATATATATATATATGGTATATATATATCTATATATATAAATTGTGTACAAAATTGAAAAGTTTTCAATTTGTTTTCCAACCAAAAAACACAAGTTATCACTTTCCCAAAAAGAGAAGTATTTTAAAATAACCGGTTGAAGTTGTTTGATATTATTAGGTAACAAATGATATATATTCCATCCCTACGCTTTGCCATGTGACTTTCGAAATAGAGAAGAAATTCAGATATCCTCTACTGGCGATGCCAAACAATATGCTCGTCATGTGACATGTAGCCCGCAAGGTACGCGCCCAAATGCAGATTTATTTGCGCCCAAAAATTGGCGGCATTTTTTAGTGGAAAGGAATGTTCCTGAAAACTCGGTCTAGTTTTCGTTCTCTCTTTCCCTCGGGAGAGCATTCCATATTTACCAAATAAAATCTAAAGTAAGAGTTCACAAAGAACCTAAATAAATAAATAAATAAGTGAAATGTGTGAATTAGAAGTCGTGTGCTAACGAAGAGCAAATCTGGTCTTCCACTAGAAAGAAAATTAGTATTTATCAGTTACTGCTCACTATGAAAGTTCTTTCATATACTTTAAAATAGAAGTAGTTGTTAGTTGCTGCTCACAGACTCTCTCCAACTTTTGGAAAAAGCCTTTATCATCTGCTGTTTAATACGCAGATTCTTCACTACTTTAAAAAAGTAGTTATCGATTTCTGCATACAATGCAAACTCTTACCTGCTTCATGAAATCAGTTACCATTCACTGCTCACTGCTGCAGGAGGTTCTTCATTACTTTAAAAAAAAAGTCGTTATCAGGTTCTGCATATTGTATAAAAAAAGAAGTTATCATTTGTTGCTTACTAAGCAGGTTCTTCTCTACTTTAACCAAATTCTGTATAAAAAGGAATGTGCATCTTTACCTTTTAACCAACAAATGACGAACAGAGGCCCAAAATTCGAAGTGAAATCCAATAACTGCCCAGAGACACCTTGTCTCTGAAAGGCAGAACGCTGGGGGAAGGAGACAATGGAATGATAATTGTGATGGAGATAGAGAAAGAGGGAAAGAGAAAAAGAAAAGGAACGGACGTGGAAAGAAAAGAATCAGTCGCACCCGATTTCTTCCTCGTGCTCCTCCTCCCCCTCCCCCTTTGAACGTAAAGCCATATCGAGATGGGAATATTCTCCCCTCCTTCCGGTCCAGGTTTTCCGATGAAAGAGATTTTTGGCGCCGAGTTCCATATTGGCGACTGGAAGCACACCCACCACTTGTGCTAGCTGCCTCTCCCCCCTGGCATGCACACTGTCCTCCAGGGCAGGTCCAAACTCCACCCACCCCTCTCTTGGAAAGAATCACTCTCAAGCCCGGGACTAGGTTCACCCACCACCAGCAACAAGGGTCACCTCCCCAGTCGCCCCCATGTGGCCCTCATTCTGCCCTACCCTAGTCTGGCTTACTTTCTTCTGCCGGGCCCCTCCAGTAAGGCACCCACCCCGGGGTAACACCCTACTTAGCTACACCTAACCCCCTGCCTGAATTCCAATAGTGTTTGTTCTTGTGTGTCCAATGTTGCATTGTTTTTACTCCAATTCCGAACGGAAACTTCTCCCTGTTGACAGCACCGAGGAGTTTTCAATAACGTCTTCAAGAACAGACGGTTTCTTTTCCCTCCTCATAAAAGAATTCCTTATTATTATAAAGGATTCATATCCTGGGCGTTTCATATCCTGAAAGAGCTTCTTTTTCAAGTATACTTAGTAGAGTATAGTTGACATGAGGGAAGGAAGGCAGTTCTTCGAGAAAGGCGCATGCGCGTTACCATTAAGGAATTTACTGGTATGATCTACAGCTATGGTAATTCAGTTATGAAAGAGAAGCAAATAAAAAATTTGTCGGTGATTTAAGGAGGATGTTTTCTATCTATCTATCTACCTATCTCTCATATACAGATTTTACAAACTAATGAATAGCATGACAAGAAAATAAGGGTTTACTTTTCAAAAGACGTCCAAAGAGGGTAAAAAAAGTGAATATACATATACATACATATATATATCATATATATATATATATATATATATATATATATATATATATATATCTATATATATATATATATATATATATATATATATATATATATATATATATATATATATAATAGGTCGTATAATTTCTATCAAAATTTGGGGTGCATAAAAGAGAGAGGCAGACAGACAGACAGACAGAGACAGAGACAGAGACAGAGACAGAGAGAGTACCATACTTTTGCTGCATCTGCAGCCACTACCTGTTTCTCTCTGACCCTCTTGTACGGTATAGTGCCAATAAGTGAAGGAATCCTTTTTCCTACCAAAATTTCCTCAAGGATTTCGTTTCCTAACGGTTGGTCCTTCCAGGATCACATTTCCTGATGTGAGAAATTTCCCTGCAGCCTTCCTCGGTCGCCAAAACAAGCACTAAAGAATTATTTGCGTCTATTGTTTCTAAAAGAAATCGAGCATTTAAAGGGCAGTAGAGTCTCTGAAACTTTGTTTCATCTCTGTGACTCTGCCTATTGGAGGTTAACTTTGCATCTATTGCCTTTTATTTGTTATGATACATTTAGAATACACCTCAAGAAATATCTTACACAGTAAGATAGAAAAAAAGATAGAGGGTCCTTCTTCAGTTTAAACTAAATGCTCAAGGAACAATAATTTTGCCTTGGCTGCCGTTTTGAATCTATTTTTCCCCATACAGACACACACACACGCACACACATATATGTATGTATGTATGTATGTATGTATGTATGTATGTATATATATATATATATATATATATATATATATATATATATATATATATATATACATAGATATATATATACATATGTGTGTGTGTGCACTGATAAACCCCTTACATTTTGTTAACGGAGAAGAAGCAAAAAGAATAAGATTATGTGTGTAAAATGGCTGAGAGCATAGAGGTGGAGGAAAGAAACGGAGAAGAGGCCTAAGTTAAGATGGAAGAATAAAATAGCAAATGACAGTGGGAGAAAGGTTTAAGTAGTCAGGATGCATTGGTCAGATGAAGGTGAAGACGGCTGATAAGCGCGCTGAATTCAGAAAATGATTTTATAGCAGAACGAATAATGGAGGAAAAGGTAGTTTTTGAAAGGCAAGTAGCAGAGGATGAACGAAAGAAAAATAGTGTTATTTCCTTAATAAATGGCCTGATTTCGAAGGAAACAAACAAACATTTAATAACTAGAAAGGAGGCATGGAAAAAGAAAACGAAGAATGAAATTCGGAAGGTGTTTTGAAAATGTCTTTCTGTGGAGGAATAACTTTCCCTTTTCCCTCTCTCTTTCTCTCTCTCTATCTGGAGGAATAACTTTCCGCTTACAGCTTCCATCGATGTAAACTTCTCTCTTGCAATAAAGCAAAAATGAGAGCTGTTTATTGAGGTGTGGTTTGTAATGAATAATGATAATAAGAAACACCAGCCACCCTACAGCAATAAGTGCGACGAGCACCAACCTGAAGGAGTGATAGAAAACGATCAGGCAAAGATCCTCTGGGACTATGGTATCAGAACGGATAGGGTGATACGTGCAAATAGACCAGACGTGACATTGATTGACAAAATAAGAAGAAATTATCACTCATTGATGTCACAATACCATGGGACACCAGAGTTGAAGAGATAGAAAAGGAAAAAATGGATAAGTATCAAGACCTGAAAATAGAAATGAGAAGGATATGGGATATGCCAGTGGAAATTGTACCCATAATCATAGGAAAACCAGGCACGATCCCAAGATCCCTGAAAAGGAAAAAACTAGAGGCTGAAGTACTCTAGGGCTCATGCAGAACAGTCTGCTCCTTGAAACATTGCACATAGTAAGCGATGGACACCTATGGAAGCAGGATGCAACCCGGAAACCCACACTATAAATTCTACCCTGTCGAATTGAAGGACTGTGATAGAAAAAATAATAATAATAATTTTTTTTTTTTTTTTTTGCTCTATCACAGTCCTCCAATTCGACTGGGTGGTATTTATAGTGTGGGATTCCGGGTTGCATCCTGCCTCCTTAGGAGTCCATCACTTTTCTTACTATGTGCGCCGTTTCTAGGATCACACACTTATGCACGAGGTCCAGAGCTACTTCAGACTCTTAGTTTTTCTAGATTCCTTTTCAGGGATCTTGGGATCGTGCTAGTGTTCCTATGATTATGGGTACAATTTCCACTGGCATATCCCATATCCTTCTTATTTCTATTTTCAGATCTTGATACTTATCCGTTTTTTCCCTCTCTTTCTCTTCAACTCTGGTGTCTCATGGTATTGCGACATCAATGAGTGATACTTTCTTCTTGATTTTGTCAATCAACGTCACGTCTGGTCTATTTGTACGTATCACCCTATCTGTTCTGATACCGTAGTCCCAGAGGATCTTTGCCTGATCGTTTTCTATCACTCCCTCAGGTTGGTGCTCGTACCATTTATTACTGCAAGGTAGCTGATGTTTCTTGCATGCACAGATGGCTCCAGTGGAGGGCTTTTGCCACTGAATCATGCCTCTTTTTATACTGGTTCTGTGCAAGTGCTGGACATTCGCTTGCTATGTGGTTTATGGTTTCATTTTTCGTATTGCACTTCCTACATATGGGAGAGATGTTATTTCCATCTATCGTCCTTTGAACATATCTGGTTCTTAGGGCCTGATCTTGTGCCGCTGTTATCATTCCTTCAGTTTCCTTCTTTAGTTCTCCCCTCTGTAGCCATTGCCACGTGTCATCACTGGCTAGTTCTTTAGTCTATATCATGTATTGTCCGTGCATTGGTTTGTTGTGCCAGTCCTCTGTTCTGTTTGTCATTGTCCTGTCTCTGTATATTTCTGGGTCTTCGTCTACTTTTATTAGTCCTTCTTCCCATGCACTCTTTAGCCACTCGTCTTCACTGGTTTTCAGATATTGCCCTAGTGCTCTGTTCTCGATGTTGACGCAGTCCTTTATACTTAGTAGTCCTCTCCCTCCTTCCTTTCGTGTTATGTATAGTCTGTCCGTATTTGCTCTTGGGTGTAGTGCTTTGTGTATTGTCATATGTTTTCTGCTTTTCTGATCTATGCTGCGGAGTTCTGCCTTCGTCCATTCCGCTATTCCTGCGCTGTATCTGATTACTGGCACTGCCCATGTGTTTATGGATTTTATCATATTTGTATTTCTCGTTGAGTTTTTCCCTTGTTTTCTTGCTTCTTAGCCTTTTTTCTGCCATCTCTTTCAGTTTACTCAAGTCAGATCTCACCATGATTTGCTTTTCCAGGCGCCTTTTCCAAGGAGGTTGCTGTTTTGGTTTCTGTTGGGTTTGTTGTGCTGGTGGTGTTGGTGTTCGTATCCCCATCAGTTCTGCTACTAATCTTGCTCCTGCATATGCCAAGTTATTTGTTTCTGTGATACTGGTGGTGTGTATTATGCCCATTATTTCATTGACCTCACTTGTTTTCTCCCTTAATTTCTTGGCGTTGTAGGCTTTCATGTAGGGGACTTTTGTTCTCTCTTTATCTGGCTCCATCCATTGTCTAATCTTTTCTACCCATTCCGTCCTCTGTTACTTCGTCGGTGTTTCTTCATGTGTCGTTGTTTGATACCTCATCATCCCTGTCGTCTTCTGTGGCATCGTCTTTCAGTTCGTCTACGTGTAATTCGTTGTCGTGTGACATTTCCCTTTCCAGTTCTTCTCTTTCTGTTGGGGAGAGCCAGTTCTTTTTCTTTATGTTCCTTACTTGGTCTGCCAGCCTCTGTTCTGTTTGGGGAGTGTTATTCCTCTCATTCCAGATGTTGACCAACCTTCTTCTATATCCTCTCTCCGTCGGGTTGCTTCTGATGAAGCATCTCCATATTCCCTTATTTTCTTCTCCTGTTCATTTCTTCCTTTGGTTTGCTTCTGTAGCTCCAATCTCAGGCTGTTGGTTACTGTCGTTGTGGTGGTCAGTTGCTGGATGACGACCTCCAAGTACCTGACCGTCTTCCCCTTCAATTGGGTTGAATACTTGGCTGCCGGACGAAGCTCCTCTGTTGCCAGAGGTTCCATTTACGTCGTTGTCGTTTATTCCTTCATTTCTTTCCATCATTGCTGAGTTTTGCTATTTAACCCATAGCTGGGCCCTACCCCATCAGGGATAGGTACTCATTTACAGCTGAGTAGACTGAGGAAATTATGGTAAAGATCCTTTCCCAAGGAATCAACGCCGAGGAGAGCGGTCACCCATCCAACGGCTGACCAGCCCCAATGTTGCTTAACCAGTCGATTGAAGACCTAACCCTTATTATTATTATTATTATTGTTATTATTATTATTATTATTATTATTATTATTATCATTATTTATTATTATCATTATTATTATTGTCTGTAATATATCCTTAATAATAATAATAATAATAAGAATAATAATAATAATATAATAATAATAATAATATTAATAATAATAATAATAAATAAGATATGTCTAGATTTAAAGGGCATCTACTCTAGTAATCCAAAATAAGAATGGCGTTAATAATTTACCATAATTTATAAGGAATTATCCTTCTTCCTTTCGGTGAGGGCTGTTTCCTTTCCATTTATACTAGGCTGTGGTATTCTAATTATAATGATCAGGGAATTATATTTCAGGAGAATATAAGGAATGGAAAATAATATTGCATACCTTTAAGTAGCTAATGAAAAGATTATTCTGTTGAAGAACTTTTACCTATGATTAATAATAAGAAAATAATAAATGATAGGTGATAGTGTGTTCTTTCTCTCAGGAACTCTCGAAATAA
>NC_061109.1:61761269-61763769 GCF_015104395.2 Macrobrachium nipponense
CCTCTGATAAGGTATAGATTTATGTGAAAATCCCTGTAAATTTATGTGAGTATATATTTATTTTGTGTTGTAGTATTTTAAAGTGGTTTGCTTCAGTAGCCCATCAAAGACATTTAATTTTTAATTTTATATCCATTCAAAAATTATTATCTTTATGATATCTCGAAGAAAACAGGAGGCGACAAAGATGAGTTGCTGTTTTTCCAAGGATATTAAAGAAGCTGAATCAGTTTCAAGATACGTACCAGAATGCTCCTTGTATTTTCAGTCCTTGTCTTCCCTGCAGCAACAATTCAGACGTGCCTGAAACTAAAATTTGGGAGGGTTTTTGTTCAGGTGCAACAGAAGTAATTGGACGGTTGTTTACTTTTAGTTGAAAAATTTGGAATTCATTTTGGATTGGATGTGGTGAGTGAACTCATTGCAGTTATCTATTCTGAATTTCTTTATGGTATTCTTGGCTATGTCTGTGTGCAGATATATTGATGCTATTAATTTTTCATTGGGGCCTTATTGCAAACTTTCCCATGAAGAATTTCGGTAGCCGGTGTTTTTTTAATGTTAGCACTGTAATTTATGGGATTGTTTTCCCCCTAGATGGCAGGTTCATTGGTTTTTGAAAAATCTATCAATAGTCCTAATCCAGTTAACTTTGAGGTTATACACATCTGACATCCGAAAACCCTTGTAATTGTTAATTCTAACCAATGAAATTGCTATAACACATTAGGAATAGTGGAAATTCATGATTCGACAAGAATGTTGCTGCAGAAAAATGGTTAGAGGAATTTTAGTCTGTGAACAGTGCCATGCAGTTTGCATTGAAGTATCATAAAACAGGGTAATTCTAAGCCCGCATTCCGCGGTACAGTAGACTATGGCAGTTGACGTTTTCCTATATCATTTTACCTGCTGAACAAGAATTTAAAGTAATATTTATTCGGTCGACTGAAATTAAACTGTAATTTACCTCTGACGACTACATGACAGTACAAGGGGTCCGATGTACCAACTACAGAGTTCAAAGGTAAATAACAGATTAGTTACAGTCGACCGGAAAAATATTACCTTAAACTCTTGTAAAGTAAGCAAAATAACATAGAAAAACATCAATTGCCATAGTCTACTTCGACTGAACAATCTTCGAAGTGTTGGTTCGCGGCCATGAAACGTAAACAAACCGCCATATTTGAATGCTGGTAGGGGGTGTGGGATACCTGACTAACAGGGAGCCTTATGTCCGGTAAAGGGGTTGGGGGGGCGGGGGGTGGGGGGCGGGGTACCGGAAGAGGAAGGCAGAGGTACGAGTTGGTAAAGCCATGCTGGGATATGGTGGTAAATAATTCCCACTAAATATCACAGACATTAAAAGCACTAAACCTTTGGAACACTAAAACACAATATAACAAAGTACATAAAGATTAGGAACCTTACCTTAAAGGGGTGGAGGATAGAGTTCAGCAGCCGCTTTCACGAAGGCATGGAGCCTCGTCTTAGGGTCGTGGAATAGGATTTTAAAGTACGCCACTGCCGTGATCTTGACAGTATATTACCAACCTTTCATACTACCCCGAGTAATGGGCTGAAATGTCCTTATAACTAACGAAGCAGTTAACACATGTACGGGGCAGAGTCGAGTTAGTAATGAGGCCCGGAGGAGGTGGAGGTGCCCGGGAGTGCTTCCGCCACCTGGCTGGTTGACACTGCAACTGGCAAGTTTGTCATTCAGGAGTAAGGAGGGGGGGTGGGGGGGGTGGGGGGCTTGAGACCACGAAACAGAGTAGGGAGGATGGGGTGGGGGGTAAATATTCACGTTTGTGAAAAAAAAAAACACGAACACTGTATTGTTATGGGCGGACAATATAGGAAATGAGGAAGGCCTGTTTGGGGGTAATTGAACTTAACAAATATTAAGTGAAATCGTACAAACATAGGTTCTTTTCTGTTTATGAAACCAAAGTTATCGTGTATTATTATTAAAGTAAAAAATATTGCTATGAAACCTTACAGTAGGGAATCATATTTTACATAAGAGCTAATAATCCATACATACATGAAAATATATATTATATATCTATACACGGTTTTTTACATCTGGTATTTACACATCTAGTACTTAAGTATAAATTATCAAGTACAAGTCTAAGACCATTTTAGTGAATAATGAATAGAATATTATCAAGTTTCAAGGATCAGAGTGGCCAGTTAAGGGGGTGATTGAACATAACAAGAAATGTTGAGGACAATTGTAAAAATTGTGTAACCTAACCAGTGGGCTCCCCCCATCCCCATAGCCCCCCTAAAAGGAAGGCAATCTTAGAAGTGTAACATATAGGTTATGATAGTAACCAAACCAAACTAACCTACCCTGACCTAGTAGAATGTGTTACCTGACTGGGGGGGGCTCGGCCCCCCGTAACCACCCTTGAAGGAAGGCAATCTTAGAAGTGTAACATATAGGTTAGGATCGTAACCTAACCAACCTAAATTAACCTAACCT
>NC_061109.1:61768769-61801269 GCF_015104395.2 Macrobrachium nipponense
CTGCAGAGGCTGTGGCAACGTCTTTGTGGTCTACTGGTAGACAATCATTCCCTCACTGCACTTCTTTTTTTTTTTCCTTCTTCGAAGCTGCTCTTCATATTCACAATTCTAAGCCTTAACTTTACCTTTGGCTTCAGATTGAATTATACTACCCCACTGATATCTTATTTTGACTACCTAGTTAAGAAGCAGACCTGTTTTCTGTTAACCTTTGAAGGTGGAATCAAAACCTTCCTGTACAAATGGCCAAATTACCCTCCATCCATCCATTATCCTGAAACTCGAAAACTTGCTTCCGATGTGTTTTGGACATAAGGAAAAAATACAAGTTTTTGAAGACATGAATGAAATAAGGAGATCTTTGCGGAAATCTCCTGGCTCTATGTAGTCTAAAGCGTCCCGTCAGTATATAAATTAGAACAGGGAGCAGGAGGTCTTGCGTGGACCTTCTGGTTCTGATTTTCTAAGCAACAGAAACAGGAGGTTTGGTATGGACCTCAGTTTTCTACTAACAAATAGAAACGAGAATAGTGACGTCTACGATAAGTTTTCAATTTCCTACCACCATTCTCTGGATATTCCTACAAGAAGGACATTTACTTGTGCTTACAGGATGGAATCAGGCAAAGGGAAAGTCCTTGGCTTAGGAGTCTTACTTTGTGATAGGAATCTTTTCTTTTCTCGCCCTTCTCTTTTGTGTTGACATCTGACTTAGCTAAGATGAGGTAACAGTTTTTTGGTGTCCCACAAATCTTTACCTTTTAAGAAAAATAACCCTTCATATGCTCATATCTTACACAAATAACGTAAACACTATTTTCCAGAAAAAGGAAAAACGAAAAAAGAAAGAAAAAATCTCAAGACAGCAGCTTTAGGAAAAAACTCACAAACTTTCTACACTAAATCATGAAGTCTGAAGATCCATAGCCATTCATTACACGTAAATCTCAAACCGCTTCCTTTTGTGCCAACTTATAAATCGCATCAAATTTATAATGTCACTTTTCGCTGATATTACTGACCTGAACAAAGGACACAGTTTTAAAGAATTCCCTCGAGCCCTTCTCTATCTTTGTCTGTATGTCTGTCTCATAATTTACTTTCTAAGCAATTAACTCAGCATGTCCTCACCTTTATACAAAGGTGCTAAGGAGCACTTCCCCTTTATCATTATTTATTAATAACCAGAGTTCTTTTATATCTACTTCCCACGTGCTCTAAATCAGAAGACACTTCGTATACCCCCCTCCCCTCACCAACCCCAACACACACACACACACACACACCACACACACACACTCCTCAATCCCACGTCATGGTACTGTCTCCAGTTTCGCCACTGTAACTTCACTTTAATCTCAATTGGCATAGGGTAATTTTTTCTCCAGTCACCGAGACCACAACGCCAGCCTAGTTGGGACTAATTTTCCCCCCCAAAATACTTTCTATTTAAAACTTCTTGATTAACCGCCTTCTGGCTCGCCTTGCTATCTATAATTACTATGACCTCGTTATTTAAAGGAAAAAACCTGTTGATTTTAACTGATACTCAGTTCTCTTACTTTAATACACCAATTGGAATCTGTCAATTAATTACCATAACATTTAAGTATTTTCGGCAGAAAAAATACTGGTAGGCGACTTGCCGTTAATACTACTACTACCATTATTTCTATGTTGTATTATTATTATTATTATTATTATTATTATTATTATTATTATTATTATTATTATTATTATTATTATTATTAGCCACACTTCACCTATTACTTTCTACCGAGGTTACAGTCTGTTGAGTTACTGCTTCAAACAAAATACTGCGCACAATCATTTAAACGTCAGGCAAATGCATCAGCAGAATATGAAATAAAATAAAATTCGCTCAAAAAAGGTGAAACAAAAATGCAATAGCAGTTTATCGGTCCGTCATGGAGTGGGATGGAGGCGTTCCATCCAAATCGCTTCCTCTTTTTTGATCCCCAGATGAGGAAATGAGCTTCCTGCATGCAACTGGGGGATTTGTTGCGAGGGGATTCCTTTGGGTCCTTCGTGCGGATAATATTCGGTGCACTTTGCCTGAGTGGAATTCCTGACTTTTGGAAGGGGGAAAAATATGGCATTTTGACTCTCCCTCTCTCTCTCTCTCTCTCTCTCTCACTCTCTTTTAATCTACTAGGTGACATCCAAGTTAAATGTACTTACTTTCTGATTAATCAACAGATATCACGCGTTTAACATACGTCTGGAAATTTATAAATATCTAGAAGTGTTCGTGAACTGTCGGTGATAAGATTAGAGGGAAAATAGTAGTATAAAGCGGCTATTAAGTTAGTTTATCAAGTGAAATACTGTAAATCAGATCAAGATGGCAGTAAGTTCCAACTGTGGGAAAAAATGGCGAAATTTAGCGTGTTTAGCATATTCGCAATACGATGAGGTAGCAGGAAGGGGACTGGCATTTCTCATCTATGAGATCAACAACAGCCCTAACCAAAAAGATACAAGAGCATTCATAGATATATTAGAAGGATATGATCCTTCAAACTGGAACAAATCAACAGAAAACATCTTGAAAATAATTGAAGAAGTTCCAAATAAAATCCAAGTGGTCAAGAGACTCATAAAGAAAATATACATAAATCAACATATTCCGACAAAGAAATTGAATAAGGTGAACATTGTGAATATCCTAATTGATGCAATAGGAAAAAGAATGCCAAAAGCATGCAAACTGTGTAAGGTGTGGTATAGCATAGTTAATCCACAAAGCCTGATCAGAACTAACCCAAATTGAAAAGAAAATAAATATAATGAATATAAGTGAAACCTGGTATTCCCAAGAGACTGGGAATGACGATCAAATAAAAGGGTTCCAAACTTACAGATCAGATAGAAAAAATAGGAATCAAGGGGGAACTGCAATATATGGGAAAGACAAAAAACAAGGAAAAATATATGAGAAATATAGTAACTCAGAATGTGAACTAATAGCGGTAGAATTTGAATCTGAAAAATTAATGAACATAGTAATATATAGACCCCCTAATACTAAAGAGTATGACATAATAATAGAAAAATTGGATGATATATGTAGAAATCACAAGGACTGGACTATTCTCCTATCCGGAGACTTTAACTTTCCTTTCATAGACTGGAAAAAACGATTGTGGTTGTATTTATACATATAAAAAAGAGAGTAATAGTAGTGCAGAAGATAAGAGGCAATTCGAAAAGCTATTAGATATGCTACTAGAATACAGCATTCAACAAATAAATCACCTGCCAACAAGAAAGGAAAATACTTTAGACCTAGTATTTGTGAACGAGGTGAATTATGTTAAAGAAATAATAGTTTATAATGCGAGTATTTCAGATCATAATGTCATAGAATTAACAGTCCATTCCAAAGCAAGTGAAAACAGAGATAAGCAAGAAATGAAAAAGTGGGAAGGATATGGAAAATACAACTTCTTCAGTAAAAATATAAAATGGTCAGAAATAAATGAAGAATTAAACAAGGATTGGGATAAAATTTTCGTAAATGATGATATAAAGGTAAATACGGAGATGTATAAAATTTTAGAGAAAATAGTGGATAAATATATACCGAAGAAGAAAAGTAAGCATCAGTCATGCATACCAAGAGATAGAAGGATCTTGTTCCAGAAAAAAGTAAGATAGAAAATGCAGAACAAAAGATTATACAATCAAAAGAAAATGAAAAACTGGACTTGGAAGAAAAAACCCTAGTAAATATCAAGCAAAACCCCAAACTATTAGACTCGTATGCGAAAAAGATGAATAAAAGATGAATAGAAATAGGCCCTCTAAGAATTGAAGGGAGATTAACGAATGAAAAATAGGAAATATGCAACATATTGGCAGAACGATATAAGAGAGAATTCACCCCTAGAATTGATAATGCAGATAATGATATAGAAGTAAGGGATGAAAATACTGAATATCTAGCAGACATAGATATTAATGAAGCTGATATTTTGCAGGCTATTAATGAAATTAAAAACATCACATATTATAAAAGTGTATGAAAGGGTAATGAAGAAAAATATTATGAAACATTTAATAAAAAATAATTTGTTTAATATAGGACAACATGGTTTCGTACCCGGAAAAAGTACACAAACCCAACTGTTAGTCCACCGTGAGAACATATACAAAAATATAAAATGCGGAAATGAAACAGATGTGGTTTATCTAGACTTTGCAAAAGCTTTTGACAAAGTAGAACATAATATATTAGCAAAGAAAATTAGAAAACATAATATAGTGGATAAAGTAGGAAGATGGTTAAAAGAATTTTTACACAACAGAAAACAGATAGTTATTGCAAACGATGAGAAATCGGATGAAGCTAAGGTAATATCTGGTGTGCCACAAGTTACGGTGTTAGCTGCATTACTGTTTGTTATTATGATTGCAGACATAGAGAGTAATGTTAAGGACTCGGTAGTGAGTAGTTTCGCCGATGACACAAGAATAAGTAGAGAAATTACTTGTGATGAAGATAGGAGCGTGCTACAAAGAGACCTTAACAAAGTATATGATTGGGCAGAGGTAAATAGGATGGTATTTAACTCTGATAAATTTAAATCAATAAATTATGGAGACAGAGAAGGAAAGCTAAAGACCTTGGTGTGATGATGAATAGGAACATGTTATACAATGATCAAATAGCAATTCTATTGGCAAAATGTAAAGCAAAACTGGGAATGTTGATACGGCACTTCAAAACAAGGAAAGCTGAATACATGATTATGCTTTATAAAACATATGTTCGTAGTCCACTTGAATAGTGCAATATATGGTACCCACACTATCAAAAGGATATTGCACAAATAGAGAGTGTACAAAGGTCCTTTACAGCTAGAATAGAAGACTTAAGGATCTTGACTACTGGGAAAGACTACAATCCTTAAAATTCTATAGAAAGAATAGCCGAAAACATCATGGAGCTAAAAATATCAGAAAGAGCAAGCAGAGGTAGATTAATAGTGCCTGAATCTATACCAGGAAAAATAAGGAATGCACACAGGACATTAATCCATCACGCACCAGTATCGATAATGCAGCGTCTATTCAATGCGATGTAAGGTCTCTAAGGTAAGGTAAGGTCTCTCTCTCTCTCTCTCTCTTCCTTAATCTGCTAGGATAAATATATTCCTGGTAATGTTTTATGTTAGCTTACATTTACTGATCTCTCTCTCTCTCTCTCTCTCTCTCTCTCTCTCTCTCTCTCTCTCTCTCTCTCTCTCAATTTATCAGTTGAATTCATCTACTATATACAAAGTAAAATACAACTTTATTCTTTTTTACATTCTATTTCATTCTACTCTCACTCATTTGACCTCTCTCTATCTCTCTCTCCCTCCCTCCCCTCCTCTCTCTCTCTCTGTCTGTCTGTCTCTCTCTCTCTCTCTCTCTCTCTCTCTCTCTCTCTCTCTCAACCTACAGGTAACATCATCCAAGCACATGCCAAGTGAGATAAAAAAGATCTTTCTTGTTTATATTGTATAAACCCACAGGACGAGACCATCATGAACATCCAAGTTCACTCCTTTTTTTATTTTCATTGTTAGAGAGCAAAACTGAACATAAACACCAACAAATAAATTCCAACAAATAAACGCCAAGAAATAAATTCCAAGAAATAAACACCAACATACAAACTCCGAAAAATAAACGCCATGAAAAAAACTTAACAAATAAACTCCGACAAATAGAACATTCCCCTCAAGCGAGCTTCGTGAAAGATTCCTTCCTGTTTCATCACAAACAAGAGATTGTGGTTTGTTCCAGCTCTGCTTTCGGAGAAGATTTCACCTTTCGCTTCGTGCAAATAACCGTCTCCCTCTCCCCACATCCCCACCTCCCCCCCCCCCCCCCACTTTTTTTTAGGAGTTGGTTGTTACGAACCGAGAGAGAGGTCCGCTCCAAGTTCGTTATAATGATAGACAAAAAGAATTCAACACCAACAGTTGAAACTGGGGATACGAATATAGAAAGAAACACTAACACAACAAAGGTTTATTTACAAGCTTACTAACAAAGATAAATGCAGAATGGTGTCTCCTGTTTACATAAAAAAGGCAAAATCTTACAATGCGTGAACTGGGGAAGAAGTGAGGTAATTCAAATACCTGCTGGCCAGTTTTGCGACTCGAGGTGATGGCTTCACAAAGGAGAACTGTAATTGTAGACGTCTTCTTGACACCGTATTGCAGAAAACAATGTCTATTCTTGATACTTGAAGGGCAGGAACTCCTCAAAACCTCTTGTAAAACATTTCTTCTCTGAAGTCTTGCTCTACGTCGAAATGCCTCGGTCGTCCACTCCTGACGACGACTTGACCAGAATTCAACCAACTCTTGAGGGACTTTTCCCCTCTGATCCTTCGTTGGTTCCTTCTTCTCTTATCTCTCTCTGATGATCTCTGCTGCTGATTTCTCATTGATAATCTGATCTGTGGCTCTTACTTATGATCTCTTACTTTGTGACTAACTGATGATCTTTGCTCCCTCCTACTTTGTCAGTCGCATTTATAAGCCATCCTGGGGGCGGGGCCTACCGAGAGAGTCACAGACTCCCGAGATTACCAGAACTTCTTAGAAGAATCTAGACGAGGTATTGCATCAGAAATCGCGGCGTTCCTCACGTCACATCGGCGCCTGTCAAGCTCCACAACACTCCTGCCGATTCTAGAACCATCATGAGAACAGGCACCTCCAACACATGCGCAAAAACCTCCATGTTGCAGAACTTCTCGAAGATGCATTTTCCTTTCCTTTATCTTTCTTTGCTATGAAGCAATTACCATAACACGTCCCCCCAAAAAGAGAAAAAATGAAATCAACTGATTTTATTTTTTTCTAAAGAGAAACAAGAATTAAACAGCAGGGGAACAATCCTGCATAAAGCTTTAATACTTCTCCATTCACTCAACCACTCATGCCAAAACAGAAAACGGTCATTAGGCTACTCATTCTGAGAAAAATCTCTAGAGGCTACCTGCTAATACATTATCCTTTCCTCTTACTTTTTCCGTTTTCTGAACTCTGATTAAAACTTTGAAATGCTAAAACACCTCTTGCGTTTTCTCAAAACTAATTTCTCTCAGTAACACTGTCACATCGGACACTGGTGGTGGCCAAGGTATGGGGCGTTCTTTATAATTCTGAAGCAACTTTACATTCATTGACTTTGCTCTACTCTTACCCATATTAATTCTATAGCATATATTTCCCCTCTCCTCTAACACTGAAAAAGGACCTTCGAATATATAAGATAAAGCGGAACCTTCTTTCTGGACTAGTACTAAAACTTTATCTCTTACACACAAACTTCTCTCTTTTGCTCTAAGATCAGGTTTCCCTTTAGTTTCCCCTTGACTTCCGTTCTCCTTCGCTAGTTGCCAAACTTATAATACTCTAAATTAGTTGTGCAATCTTCTCTACCCTTACTTCTAGGCAAAGGTCCGACCATATTGATAAATACATTCTCAAAAGATTCGCCTACTGAAGGAATATTACACAACGGAACTCTGGGAATTACTTGAATCGGTTTCCCGGCAATTTCATATTCATGACAGCTTAAAACATACCTCTTCACGTCACTTCTCAGTTTAGGCCAAAAGTATGCCATACTAATAAACCCAAAAGTTTTATTTACTCCTAAATGTCCTTGCTCATTATGTGCTAACTTCAAAACTAGCTCACGAAGCTTCCTAGGCACCACTAATTGTTCGGTGATTTCCTCTTTACTACCTGACTTCGGACAAATATAACGACACAAAACTTCGTCCTTTGAACAAAAAGTTTCCTTACACACATTATCGAGATCATCATCCAGCTCACACTAAAAAATTCGGGTTAGTGTCTCATCCTCTCTCTGCAACTTGACTAGCTCATCCTTATTCACGAGGTTAGCGCCTAATTCATCACCGTAACTAGTACTAGATACCGGTACATTTACTACGTTACTTTCGACAGCTACACCTTCTGCTTGGCTATCACTGTCAACAATAGAGTTAGGTTTCTCAGCCACACTCATGCCAAGATCAACCTCGCCACCTCTATCACACTCGTTCGAATCCACGAACTTACTCTTGTTCGAATCCACGAACTTACTCATGTTCGAATCCACGAACTTACTCACGTTCGAATCCACTAACTTACACTCGTTCGAATCCACAAACAAATTATGACCATAGTCTATGTCTGTATCTAAACCCGACCTAGTTACTACCATTTCAGGCACTGGAATATCCCTCACAACAGGATTCACATTCTTGGATAAAGCTAAGTCATTACCGACAATAATGTCAACGCCATCGATGGGCAAACGGTCAACAACTGCAAGTTTCACTTCTCCTGACACTACCTGACTTTCTAAGTTCAACTTCAACAAAGGACAAAGAACACAAGTGTTAGGAAATCCACCTAACATGACTTTCTCTTCCATATTGATTTCTGCCCTGTTCGGCACACTCTCTCTCCTAATCAGTGAGACAGCAGCTCCTGTGTCTCGAAGCAAGACCACCTCTCTCGAATCTACTCCTCCAAGAGAGGAAACTACGCCTTCTGACAGAAATTCACCAGAAAATTTCCTAGTTTCTCTCATCACATCATTCCTACTTGATGAAAGGTTAACCAGAGACACTGGGTTCTTACCGTACTTCCTTTCTACTGCACAATTTCTCGCTAAATGCCCTTTCCCATTACATCGGAAACAAGTTAATTCTGAGCCATTAGATGCCACCTTACTCTTACAAACCTTAGACATATGACCTGGTTTTTCGCATGTATATCAGGAATAGTCACTTTTACTCGCATTGCTATTACTAGAACTGAAACCTTTACTGCTTTGTATTCTACCAGATGAAGGATCATTTCATTTCTTACTAACATTCAAATTATGAGTTAGACTATATTCGTCAGCTAACCTAGTTGCTCCTGCAAAAGATACTTCTCGCCTATCTTCTATATAAAGCTTAATCTCAGGGGATACGTTATCTTTGAAGTTTTCTAACAACACTAAGTTCTTCAACCTATCAAAATCCTCAACTTTAGCAGAAGTTACCGATCAAAAAACAGCCTTTCTAACTTCTTACAGTATTCTACATACGTAATATTTTCATCCTTTCTCAAATTTCTAAATTTCTTACGGTACGCCTCCGGTACTAGCCTATACGCGCTAAGAACAGTTTTTTTCATGATATCATAATTATTACATTCCTCCTTAGACATGCAACTTTACACAGTAAGCGCCCTACCACTCAAAACTGACTGTAAATATAAAGTCCACATTTCTTTAAGAGAACCTACTCTTTCCATTAATTTCTCAAAACACATGAAATATTTCGTTACATCTTCCTCACCAAACTTTGGTACTAGTTTCAGCACTGCACTCATACCTAACGTATCAGCTTCGTTTCCGTTCTCGCCTGTCCGACTGTTACAAGTACTTTCCCTTAACCGAGCAATTTCCAACTCATGCATACGTTCTTTCTCTCTTTCTTCCTGCTCATGTATACGCTCTTTCTCTCTTTCTTCCTGCTGCATTAGCAACATTTCTCTCCCTTGCTGCATTTTCATTGCTTCTCTCTCTTTCTCTTGCTGCATTTTCATTACTTCTCTCTCAGCCGCTCTTTCATCTCTCTCATATTTTTCTCTTTCTTTCTTCTCAACATACTCACAGAGATCATTCCCCTATAGACCTAGAAGCTTACCTGACTCAATAAACTCTTTCACCATCTCACTCATTCTGGCTCTTTCTATATTCTCCCTGTTTCAAACTGTTAATGCTGGATATATTCTAAGCAAGGTCGCCACAATGTTACGAACCGTGAGAGAGATCCGCTCCAAGTTCGTTATAATGATAGACAAAAAGAATTCAACACCAACAGTTGAAACTGGTGATGCGAATATAGAAAGAAACACTAACACAACAAAGGTTTATTTACAAGCTTACTAACAAAGATAAATGCAGAATGGTGTCTCCTGTTTACATAAAAAAAGGCAAAATCTTACAATGCGTGAACTGGGGAAGAAGTGAGGTAATCAAATACCTGCTGGCCAGTTTTGCAACTCGAAGCGATGGCTTCACAAAGGAGAACTGTAATTGTAGACGTCTTCTTGACACCGTATTGCAGAAAACAATGTTATTCTTGATACGTGAAGGGCAGGAACTCCTCAAAACCTCTTGTAAAACATTTCTTCTCTGAAGTCTTGCTCTACTTCGATATGCCTCAGTTGTCCACTCCTGACAACGACTTGACCAGAATTCAACAAACTCTCGAGCGACTTTTCCTCTCTGATCCTTCGTTGGTTCCTTATTCTCTTATCTCTCTCTGATGATCTCTGCTGCTGATCTCTCACTGATAATCTGATCTGTGGCTCTTACTGATGATTTCTTATTCTGTGACTAACTGATGTTCTCTGCTCCCTCCTACTTCGTCAGTCGTATTTATAATGCATCCTGGGGGCGGGGCCTACGGCGAGCGTCACAGACTCCCGAGATTACCAGAACTTCTTAGAAGAATCTAGACGAGGTATTGCATCAGAAATCGTGGCGTTCCTCACGTCACGTCGGCGCCTGTCAAGCTCCACAACACTCCTGCCGATTCTAGAACCATCATGAGAACAGGCACCTCCAACACATGCGCGAAAACCTCCGTGTTGCAGAACTTCTCGAAGATACGTTTTCCTTTCCTTCATCTTTATTTGCTATAAAGCAATTACCATGACACTGGTCTTCCATCTCTCGAATGAAATTAATTTTTGTTATTGATAAACAAATCAATGGGTGGCCTCAATTGGATAAGTAAGAAGCAGTTGCTAGCATATTCATTCATCAGCTGTCAGTCCGAGATAAGTTACCTTAATAGACACCCACGGTCTCACAATGGTTCATGAATAATAATAATAATAATAATAATAATAATAATAATAATAATAATAATAATAATAATCTCAGGTGACACTGACCAGGTAACAGTTATAAGGATGAAAAATGTTCATTAAAAAAATTACTGTACTGAATATGAATGAAGAGTTACATCTAAAATAAGATTAATTTCATTACTCACATGATCATTCTTCCAGCTCATAAAGAAGAAAGCATGTTCTATTCAGTTTTTATTACGTGTTATAATATGAATGCTGATTTGAATGGGCTATCGAGACGACCTGCTGTTATAAGCATTAAAGGAAGTGGGGCAAATATTCTTCTTTCGATTTGTGCAACGCAAAAGTTGACGAAAGTTATTTCCGACGATATGCAAATGAGGTGCAGGTGTAACGAGAACAGTTGCTGTTGCTTTATCACAGCTGCATGAGAGTTTTATTACTGAAATTTCGCATTAGAACGATTTCTAATTAATATTATGGACATTAAGCGATTGTTTGAATCCAGGAACGTTATCTGAAACGTTTTCTTGCATTATACACACACACACACACAGAGAGAGAGAGAGAGAGAGAGAGAGAGAGGAGAGCTACGAAGGTGAAAAGGCTTTCTTGATTAATGTATGTGTGTGTGTGTGTGTATGAGAGAGAGAGAGAGGAGAGAGAGAGAGAGAGAGAGAGAGAGAGAGAGAGACTGTACTGGTGAGATACATTGCTTGATTTGACAAAAAGTTAAACACTTCCAATGGAAAATAGATATAGAAGATACATGAAATAAAAACGAACTGTAAACCTATAAAACTGGAACTCTGGAATACTGGACAAAGATTGATTACTTGTTATAATAATAACTCAAGAAAAAAACTAGGCTATTGGATTCCCCATTTCAGATTACAAAACAACCGCTGCACAAAGCATTGCTTACAGTGAACGACCCAGGAGCCATTTGAGTTGGGGGAAATTACTGATGACAAACAATTATTGGAATTGCAACAAGTAAGAGTAATACTATAAAAGGTATTTATCGCCATTAGAGGTATTGGTACAGTGTACTTAACGACTGTGGTTCTGTAACATTTGATGATAATAACTCGGCAATTATTCAGAGAGACGAAGAAGTACTCTTGGTTAGACGTTGCAGCTTGAATGCTTATGATTTGTTAAAGAATACACAAATGCTGTAAGCACTCGTGGATATTTAGAGTCTCGGTAAAGCTCTTTTACAGAGCTGTGTTTCAGAGTGAGACTAACAGGCACTGGCAGTGCTGATAAATGATTTACTTTAATGATTGCGCTCTCTCTCTCTCTCTCTCTCTCTCTCTCTCTCTCTCTCTCAAAAATTCATTCACTGATCCTGTCATTACCATTTACTTTGATCTGCCAAACTGTTATTGGGGACTGTTGTGGTTTTGAATGGTAGTTTGGTAAGTTTTCGCTTTATTTAACAGCATTTCATAACACATGTAGGCGTGATTAATGACACGTGCACGAGAAGCATCTGTGAGAACAGTTGCTCTCATTGTGCACTGATGGTCAAGTAGAGGGAAGATTTCATAAGTGAAAAAGACCTGGAACTTAATCAATGGGAACCTTCCGGAATTCAAATGCATTTATGTGGTGAAATGGTAAAATGGATCCGAGAAGGAAAAATATAATACAAAATAGAGATTAAAATTGTGAACCAATACTAACAAAGAAATATTAAAATTAGCTATATATACACGTATAAATCAAAGTATAAACGATTGTGGGTATCAGTTTATGACAATACTCTGATTATGCAAATGCCCCTTTCTCAATTGGTCATTGGGGAATCTCCCATATATCTCCTGGAAAAGGGTAAGTATAGATTTTAGCAATCTGCAAATATACCTGTCAATGAATAAAAGAACTTTTTTTATTTCTGAGAATAACAGTAAACTTATTGCTTCCTCAAGTTAATGCTTCCTAAATGATGAGACAAAGTTATTAGAAAATGTATGATTTATCTGCAGCTAATATTAGTTTCGTAACACTTACATCATTATATAAATTCGAATAACTTATACGTTATGCAGTTGCCTATATATTATATAAAAATATTATAAGATATTACAAATAATAAAAAAAATATTAATAAATTATTATAAAAGAGGTTCTTCATATTCCACGTCATTATCCCATAAGACCATTCACACTATAAAAACGAATAAATACCTCATATGAAAATACAAAGCTAATTTACCATTGCAGCCGATACCAAGTTAACAGACTGGGACAAATGCAACATTGGAACATCCAGAATTACCAAATACAATTGCTATTAGAGATTTTTTTAACTTTTCTATGCATTAACACGATACAATTGTGGAGATGAAAAAAAACTGAAAATTATTATTATTATTGTTTTTTTATAAATGATGCTCAGTATTTCTGATCTATTCATTTAGTTCCTGGATATTCAAGTGCGCTATTGATGTATAGAAATCACGACTGATCAGTGACATAGCAGTAAAAGAATATTATAATACATGAAAAGAGATTAATTGGTGTTCATTGCTGACTCTCATTTACAAAGAACAACGATATTAATACACCCTTCTTGTTACGCAAACGATTTGCATAAGGACTGGGTCAGATCTGCGCTGGCTGATGATTTATTTTTATCAATGATTTTCTATTTAATGATCATTGCTTTGAGATTGTTATGTGAATCGAGGTACTAACGATGTAAACACAGAGTAGGACAATAGGTTTTGCTCGATAAAAACTTGGCTTGATTGTATACGACGATGAAAGCTGAACAAACGAAAACTGAGATAGAAAAGGTATTTGACGACAAATAATGATAATTCTCTCTCTCTCTCTCTCTCTCTCTCTCTCTCTTATTGTTCGTTTCAAATCCCACGAATTATGTGGAACACTTTTCTTTCTTCCTTCCTGTGACAAAGATTGCTGTTGACCTAATTCTGATTCCAAAGTTACTCAGGGGTCAAATGGTTCGAAATACTTTCATTAAGGATTTGAATTCTTATTCACTAACGCTTTGTTGTTCTTTTCATAACGTACACAAATATATTGAAGCATTACAAATTGAATTCTTAGCCAGACTAAAAAACAAGATAAGGAAACAATAAACATATGATCAGCTGTACAATTTCGTTTCGTATTTATTTTATTGCCTTTTATATTCTTTAAATTTTTGCCATGATTATTTTGTTTTTCGATAATCATGTTTTATATTTTTTTGGTGATGAAGTTTCTATAATCAGAATTTTTTGTCTTTATGAAATCACCAACTGTTTCCTTTTTTAATTATGTTTGTTTCATTCCTTTTATTTATCAGTGAAACTGACCATGGGAATGTTTTCTGCCTTCTAGTTTATTATTATTATTATTATTATTATTATTATTATTATTATTATTATTATTATTATTATTATTATTACCAGAACCCAAATTTTCCTGTGGCGAGAAAATATGAAAGTTGCTCAGGTGATAACCTATTGTTACATTTTGCAATATATGATATGACTGTACTTATGAATTAGTACGAATGAATTTCAAACAATTAGAACCTAAAACTAACAAATTAAGTAAATTAAATATTACCATTAGAAATTTGTAGTTTGCAAAGGATTTTACGTCAGCTTGAGATTATTGAACATATTATATGCGTTTGAAATAATGGAGAAAAAGACGTTTTATAATGGCACTTACACAAGAAGTGTAACCTATTTTCTAAACGTATCTCTTCGAAGGATACCCATTATGTTAATAACCCAGACTCCATCTAATTCTACTTCGCGAAGGAATCTCTGGGAAATGAGATCCCTTTGAAGCTCATTTGCTTTCCCGACATCGTCCTATGACGTATGATTCCACATTTCCCAAGGGAAATCTCTGGGATTGCGTCTTACGTGACGTAATCTGCCTTAGAACTTTCATCTCCCAACATTTTTTCAACTATTGCGACGCGAAATAAATCATGCTACCTTAAGGAACATCTTTGTTCCTGTTGAATATTAATATTAGTTTAATTTGTACCGGTATGCTGGTAGTTTCTAGTGCTGTTCAGCGCATATCGTGTGGTGCACTGTAGGCATTACCAAAGGTAGCTTGCAGGATTCCTTCGGCACCTAGGAGGAACAACCTTTTAACCTTTTACTTTACCTCCGTGCTCGCTTTCTTTTCTATCTTGCTGTCCAACCACTCCAACTCCCCCTTTACACCTGAAGCTCCCAATGGCTAAAAGTGCCCCAAATGATCACAAATCAAACCAGTATCACTACTTTCTTTCCTTCTTTCAATAGCGTTTAGTGTTTCTGTCAATTATTGAGTTTATTCTTAATGGTTAATTAGATATTTCCATTTCTCCTGTTATCACATTTGCTTTCTTGTTGGTACCAGTTTGATACAGAATAAAATTTATGATAAATAAAGACTAAATAACTTCCTCGTTGGAAATGAGAATTTAATTTATTTTAATCAATGACTTCCTAGTTTACCGAGTTGCGGAAATTGAAACTCTTTCCCAGAGTTTAAATTAAATACAAGAAAAATGATATCACGCAAGACTGATGACTTGATAAATCTGAAATGGAGCGTAAGGTGATCCAGAATATTAGTTAGATACAAAGCGACCAAAAATATAAGCATGAAGAATTTTGTTTGCATATTTTGTAAATTTTTTTGTTCAAGGAAATTTAAATTTGCTATGCAATGTTGGGATGACTGTTAGTGATCATAAACAGTGTTTGTGAGAGGAAGAAACGTAATTCTATCTTAACTTCCTGATGCAATTTCAAGACGCGATATGCATGACAATTTCTAAAGTGTATTTGACAGAGATTCCTCAGGTTTTTAAAATCCAATCACCTTAACAGCTTACTAGGGTTAATGTGCGATATATTCAGCACTGTCAATGGCTACAAAGTTTCTCAGACTTCCATTAAACCAAGTTGAAATATACTAAAGCACCCCTAATAACCTTTCTTATTCGTAGTTTGGATTTCTTGGAACTGACAGTTGAGATCTACAGTCGATGCCGTTAGACCTATTCGTCATTGGCGGAACCTCAGGCTACAGACGACCCGCCAAAGAAACCAGCCGATCAGTAAAAGGATTGAGGCTTCAGTGATATCGGAAGAATTTTACCTTAACTAACATACACTGACTATTTCGTGAATTTCTGAAAGTAATGGAAACTAGATGTAGAAAATTATTTCAAGTGTTCGTCATTGAAAGAAATATAAATCGAATACTTGTGTATATTTTCGTTTTCTGAAAATACATGAAACATTTCTCTCTCACTAAAATGGTCTAGATGAAAGATTTCCATGCAAACAAGAAATGTCAAATGTGACTTTTGTAATGTAAGACTTATTGACGTCAAGATATCTTTATCTGTAAGATGACGAAGAGATGAGTTTAAATATATATATATATGTATATATATATATATATATATATATATATATATATATATATATATATATTTATATCTATATATGTGTGTGTATATATCGAGCTACAAATGTCCTTTAATATCTAATTCGCTATACCTCGGAATTGATATATTTTCATTTATGTTTAACCGAAGTGGAATTTTCTAGGCGATAATAGATTTGCCGGCTGACGGGCACGAACCATCGCTACCTTTAAATCCAGGACGACAGTGAAGCCTATATATATATATATATATATATATATATATATATATATATATATATATATATATATATATATATATATATAGGCTTCACTGTCGTCCTGGATTTAAAGGTAGCGATGGTTCGTGCCCGTCAGCCGGCAAATCATTATCGCCTAGAAAATTCCACTTCGGGTTAAACTAAATGAAAATATATCAATTCCGAGGTATAGCGAATTAGATATTAAAGGACATTTGTAGCTCGATATATACATATATATATATATATATATATATATATATATTATATATATATAATATATATATATATATATATATACATACTATATGAAAGGAATTCAAACAGGAAATTGATATTTTTAGGAGCACCCATTTGTTGGTGATATAAAACAATAACTCACACTCTTCCTCTCTCTCATTTTCGAATCCGTTTTGAGAGAAAGCGACCTGACCACTTTCAACCATTAGACGACTAATAGTCTCCGCTATGACTCATTTATCTTTTGGCACCAGAATTATGTTTTATAATTGAGTCCAGACGATAACCCTACGGTCAGCCCTTATCTTTTACCTGACCATGACACCTTATCTTTACACCTTATCTTTCACCTGACCATGACAGAGTCAATCACAAATAAAAGAAAACTAACTCCCATTGTAACAGAGAAATCCATTACAGCACGTTTCTGAAAATCTCTTTTCTTTCAGCTCCTTCAAAATGAAAAATTTCTGGACTTTTCAGACAACTGAAATAAGCAGATTGCAACAACAGCACCGAAATAAAAATGAATAAAACTCGTCCTCTTCCTTCTCTGTTCTTGTTCGTATGAATGCTCTGGCACAGGGCTTCGTCTAAAGGGAAAGAGTAGGATTAATAAGAGGAGTTCACGCATTCGGACGAAGGCAACATCTTACGCCGTCTGAAACGAAATCGTAAAATATTTCGTAAGATGAGTCAGGAACAGTATAGGCGGTTGCTTTATGTCGGGATATGAATTATTTACGTCTATTAATTAAAAAAAGGAAAAAAAAACTTTCAGTGACGGACTCGCTATGGAATTGACTTCTTTGGAATTAGTTTTTTTTTACATGTTTATCACGGAGATGACAAAAAAGTAAATAAAAACCAATAAATGACTGCGTTTAAAACCTTGAATCTACTATTAAAAGAATCCGATGATATTGTGTTCACACGATTTCATTGGTGTTTAAATACTTTATATAATATTCTGGTTGAGTTAAGGTGTTTCTTCGCATTGTATTTCCCTTCCTCCTCCCCCCTGTCATTCCCTTTCCAAGGAACCAACACCAACCCCAACACTCCCCCACCAACCCCACCCCCACCACCACCCCCGGCTCCCTTCTCTTCCCTTCCTCCTTCAGCATCCACCCAATCCCCCTTTTCTCCTTTGTTCGTCTACTTTTAGACTTCATTTAGTGCTATCTTATTTTTCCTTGGAGGGAGAAAAAACTTTTTTTACAAGAATAAATTGACCGTTGAATTTTTATCTATTGAAAATGTTTCTAGGATAAATTTTTTCCTTCATAAAGTGAAAACGATTATCGATTCTAGGAAGAACGTGTCTTCATAAATAATCTCTTGGTTTTCCACAATTGTAAATGTTTTCTCTTTCCAGAAATGCTTTCTGTTTTGAGAAAATATTCCACAGATAAAATGTTCTCTCTCGTTAATTCCTTTTGCAGTGTGACTGAAAAACTGACACGTTTTCATTTTGGACACAAGATTTTTTCCTGGGAGAGGGATTTCTTCAAGAAAAAGAAAGGCTTTCACCAATGCTGTACGTCATACATTCATATTTTATGTTTCTCCGGATTATTCTTTTCTAGTGCGGCTTCTCTTGTGTGGCCTCCGGCGGGAGCTCTTATCGTTACTGTATATTTAAAAACCTTTTCAATTCCTTTAATCTCCGACTTTGCAATGGAGTGGAAGACAAGTAGAGTCAATAATTGTTTATATATATATATATATATATATATATATATATATATATATATATATATATATATATATATATATATATATATGTATGTATGTATATATGTATAAATATGTATGTATATATATATATATATATATATATATATGTGTGTGTGTATGTATGTATGTATGTATGTAGGTGTATGTATGTATATTGGTATTATATATATATATATATATATATATATATATATTATATATAATATTATATATATATATGTATGTATTGTTACGTATATAGCGGCCTTGAGAGAGGCTAGATACGTAAACAGAAATGATTGAGGGATTTCAAGAGGGAATTGCTTTAACTTACCGTAAACTGATAGTTATTAATGAATACTTTAGAGGGAAGGTCGCCAGAAAACTCAGCTCGTTACTTAACAGCTATTTATTTACAAAAAGGCCCGTGCTGGGCTGGGGAAAAGGTAAATGATGGCTCCACTGGAGCTGGTTTTCATACACTTGGGGTAATGCACACTTGCGGGCAGAGACGGCACGTGACTCATGGAATCTGGAAAAGAATCCCAGATTAAACGAGATAAAAGGAAAAATGACTTCTTGCTTTGATTAATTAATTCTCTAATACTGGGGAGAAGGAACTTTTAAGGTTTCACTGAAGTATGCAATGACTCCATTGGTCTGGGACGATCACACAAGGGGAAGCATGCGGCCATGAGGCAGTGAGAGGGAACAAAGGGATGAATTCCTTTTGTTGCTGGAAATTGAATTGGGAGAATGAGGATCAAATTTATAATAGGTGATAAGAGAGACTGGCAATATGCTGTTCCACAAGACGTACCTGGATGTCGTGTTCAGTGTGGGCCTTTGTAGAAAATGTGGCTCTTTGTAGAAAAGTATGGGGCCCCCTTTGTCCGAGGCCTGGGTCATCGGCGCGCCACTCACACCATGGGTAGGCCTAACAGGAAGGCAGGTAGTTTGACCTCTGTCCGAGATCACGTCTCGCAGCCGACTGAGACAGAATTCAGTTGGGTTGCTTGGGGGTTGGAGGTCAGCTTAACCCCCCACGATCAAGGCAAATCCTGGAAAACAAGCATACAGCCAGCAGAGGGGTCACAGGAAAGAGAGCTTAAGGTATAGGTCTAAGAAGTACCAATCTGCCTACACCCTTCCCTTTTGAGATACGTCCCTACAGCTGATAAAAGACTCTTTTCCCCCAACTGGGGAACTTCCTATCTCTAGCTGGCGGGTTTTGGGTTCCCGCGTTTACTAAAAATCAGCTGATATTCTAAAGAAATGGCTGCCGTTTTCCAAATCGAATTAATTAATTAATTGCGGGGTAGACGAACGATCTATAAACGTCACAGCTCCCCCTGTTAAGAAGGCATTCACTCCCTTTCGGGCGTGAAGGTCTTGGCTTAAATAAATTGATCGTCTCGACTACCCCGTTCTCCTACTCCAACTTGAAGTTTTTTGAGCAGCGATGCAGCTAACTACAGTGGCCTACCTAACTTATAGGCAAAGATGCTAAGTGTACTAACTTAATGTAGTGATGTAGTCTAGCCTAATAAATAACTACGGGTTGTCTTGTGACGACAGTCTACTCTACCCCTAGATAAGGTTACTTGAAAATTCTACTTGCTACTAACCTAATGCCCTGGTACTAAATCATTAGCCTAACCTACTCATTATAGTTAAATGAAGACGCAATCATTCCAGAGTGTGGTACGCACAGCAGTAGTTCAGCGGAATTGTTAAAATACATGAGGTGAGGTAATGAAGCGTGAGGATGATGAGTGGTTAGGGCATTACCAGGATGGAAATGTAATGAGGTAATTATATTTAAGTGAGGGTTAGTATCACAATGGCTAGGGGTTAGAGGGTTAGTTCTACTGGCAGAGATCAGGCTGGCTACCTTCTCTGGGTAGGTGCCAGGATCATTCTGCAAATGAATGCGACCCTGTACCTCGGGCACAGGTGTCAAGGAGAGCATGTGGCTCTTGGGTTAGTTTGTTAATGATTGGTTACGTCCTTCTTCTTTCTTCTTCTTCTTATTCCTCCAGGACCTGGCTATACTAGTCCTAGGAGTAGACGGAGGCACAGACTCGGGGGAAAGGCCAGAAACGCCGGCAGGAGCAGAGGCAGTGGTAGCCTGAGGGATTTCAGGAGAACACCCTACTTCGGTATCTGCAGCAACCGTCGTAGAGGTGGAACCTACTGCAGGGGAGGCCCTCACTTCGGCTGCTGCGACAACCGTCGTGAGGGGAAAACTCCAGGCTGACTCCTGGTCGGGCAGTTCCCTGGTTTTCCAGAGAGGTACAAAAGGTAAGGTCTGCGGAAGGTTCATCATCGGGCGACAGAGGTAAGGATGAAGAAGAAGGAACTAGTGATTGGCCATGGCTGTGGTAAGCTCCATGCCTGTTGGAGGATCTCCTGTAGGAGGATCCTTGATAAGGTTAGGCGCCGGCGCTAGCTCGGGGCCAGGCGCAGAGGTCAAGTTCGGTGGTGGCTCTACGTCCAGGCTGGACGGAGCTTGGCACTGCTCAGTGCTGCCAAGTGGTACTGGCAGAGAGTTGAGGTCGACTGGACCTGTGGCGGGTACCGGAGGTGCAATACCTCTCAGCGTGCCCTTGGTTATGGGAGACAGAGGGTCCTGTCTCTTTTTGGAAGGCTAAGCCTTGTGGGACTTGGACAGTGTCCGCTGCACATAACTTGCTAGGGCACTAGGCCAATTTGTGGAGTGCCCTATTACGTTACAGGTCTTGCAACGGACTGTGAATGGTCAATCTCCCTCCTTGGTAACGGGGGAGACTGTGGGTGGATGTACTTCCTAGAGGAGTAGAATTTCGTGTGACTCCTTGCTTTGGAGTGAATTGACATGGGGTTAGGACCCCTAGGCTTTTTGAATTGTGAGGGAGACTTCATGTCTTGCCCTAGGAGGAGGTCGTAACCTCCTGGGATGTAGCTTGCAACTGTAAGAGTACATTCTTTGGAAAAGTGAGGTCTGGTGACCCTCAATTGGAACGGGGTCGGAAGGATCAGTTTAATGTGATTGATACCTTCAATGGTGATCAATCGACGTCTATCAACGTTAGCCCCTCGGGGGATTCGGTCTTCCCGTATCAGGGAGATTTGAGCGCCAGAGTCGTCGTAGGCTCTGACGTGGCTTGGCTGATAATGGCTTTGGAGGGGGGGGTGCGACGGTTATAGGGCCCTTAGCTGGGGGTCCTAGAGAAGAAGGATTGGTGACGGCCATTTCGATGGCAGAGGTATTAAAATTTGCGCACCCTCCATAGTTGGCAGACATGTGACCCCTTGCGGCCACAGTCTCGGCAGAGCGTGTTCCAGACCTCTTCCGTGGCACTGGATGATAAGACCGAGATGGCCCCACAGGTTGCGAATCTGTGGAGTCACCAAGGCTGGCAGTGTGCTCTGGCAGGTGAAACGTCCTCTGTTGGATCACCCTCGGAAACAAGTCCGGGGTCAACTGGTGCTTACCTCTTCCAAAGGGGAGGAGGTAGGCGGTAAAGTGGTAAGAGGCTGAGATGGTGCGGAAGAAACTTCGGGCTCTGACACTGGGTCAGGGCCAGGTTTGCAAATAGACAGGATGTCGGGACATCGGAGGCACTAGCCTCTGCACCTAAAATTGAGGTGTGGTTATCTGGCATGCTGCAGGTGTCCGGTGCATCTGGTAGTGGGAGCTGCGTCCAGGGGAGATACGGCTTTGTAGTAGATCTCGGCCCAATATCACCTGATAAAACATCATGAAATTGGTCAACTACGCCCAGGCGGCACAATGTGGTTTCCTGGTCTCCTGGTCCAGAAAGGGCATTTCCCACATTCAGAAGGACCGAAGGAACAGAATAGAGGTTACCGTCAATCCATTCAAACTGAATTTCTTCGTTCGTCTGGATTTTGGCACCCCTAGGCAATGCCTTTCTGGAAATAAGGGAGACCTGGGCTTCGGTGTCGGCCATGACTTGTCCCACCCACTGATAGGCCGTAGGAGACTGTTCATCAGGCAGGGCTACATGGTAGCCTTGGAGAAGTTCACCCTGGAAGCTCTCCTCCCAAGGTAGAGACCGACTTGGGCACTGGTCGGAATCCACAGCATGCCCACGCACACAACAAGTGGTGCAGAACCTCCGCAACCACTTCTTACCGGGAGTCCAGCTCATGGTCTGGGGCTTGGAAAACTAGCAGAGAGATTGCGTCATCTAGGAGAGCTAGCTCATGCTTTCTCTCTCTTCTCTTTCTTTCTCTCTGCTTCTGGCTATCCTCTCTGCTTCTCTTTCTTTTCTCTGCTTCTCCGGCTTTCCTCTCTGCTTCTCTTTCTTTCCTTTCCCTGCTGGCGCGCAGCAGCCTGCTGCGTCTTTATCCACTGGTCAAGGGCTGGTCCAGTGTAACCAGCCTCCCTGCCCAGAGTTATGAGGGCTCCGAGCTTCTCTAGCTCTCTGGCAAAGAAGTCGCGGGAAGCAGGGGAAGACATTTCCCTTAGGCTACAGTAGAGGCTCGGAAGAAAATGAAAATAATGGCCAGGAAAGGGTACTGAATGGAATAGGAGTGCCTACTGTGGAAAGTGGCACTCACTTGGAAATGGGTTCTGCAATGTGGTAATGAAAAGTGAAAAGACTGGGTGCTCGGTGGCACTTTGTGAATGGCACCTTCTGCTGAGGTGAAAAAATCGAATGAAGTGTGCTGTGTACGTCACACTTACGGGCGTTCCCAACTTGGGAGATGTTGGAATGGGCTACCTGTAGGTCCAATACAGGTGCACGGCACTTATGAGGAGGCGTTCCTTGGTTCAGTGATCCAAAATGGCGGATACTTTAATGAATTGGGCGTTCCGTAAGGACGGACACGCAGGTTTGTCAGCACTTAGGGCTGGTATTGCGGCGCTTCGGGAGGCGTTCCCTTTGTTGAGTGTTCCGAAGGATCACTGACCCTTGTACATGGACACACTAGTTACTTGGGCGTTCCGTAAGGACGGACACGCAGGTTTAATGGCTACCTGTACGGCCTGTACAGGTGCAATGGCATTTATGGAGGCGTTCCTTGGAGCACTGGTATCGTGCTGGTGTGTCCCGGACACTACATGCAGTATACTAAATATACTGAAGTGAAATGGCACTGCTCATGGCAGAGTGTAATGGTGGAGGAGAGAAAGTAAAAGGTGGGAAGTACTTCAGCAGCCAGTCGATGAACAGTGTCAAGAATTAGTGGCACTGTAATGATAAGGACCATGATGTGCACTGGTGGTGGCCAGTCCTAAACTGGTAACGACTTCCCTGTCTGGAAGTAATGAATTTGCGTGGCACACTGTGCGAATTGTGCTTGCGGTACACGCAAGTCTTTTGGGATAAAAATGAACAAGACCACTCGGGCAACGACAGGTAATGATAATTGAAAATGCTCAGTCCTTCGCTGAAGTACTCAGTAAATGAAATAAATAAATGTTTGCAAACTGCAATGGACACATGCGCGTACGTATCACGCTGTGTAAATGAAAGACACAAGAGACTAAAATAATGTTAATTCTGCATGCTATAATTAATGGTAAGATGTAGTACTCTTGGCTTCGTGAATACTGTGTTCTGGTTTTCTCTCTCTCTCTCTCTCTCTCTCTCTCTCGGAGAGGGTGAAAAATGATATATGAATGAACTCCCTTATATTTGAATTGAACTACTAATGTTCGTTTAATATGACACAACTTGCGTTAAATTATCTACTTACGTTAACGTTTTTTGTGAAAGAATTGCTTTTGATAACGTTTTATGAAAAATGATAACGCGCTCGCGGTGAACGATGTTTACGTTAATGTTAGCGGCTTGCGCTTATGAAATGATTTGCGTTTCGATATGAATTTTACAAAGACGCGTTTTACGTTAACATTCTTGTGATTTGCTCTACTTGAGATTTACGTTAACTTTATGTAAGATTACTAGGTCCCTGTGAACAGTGAAATGACGGTAAGGATTTGAAAACGATGTTAGCAAACAATTGTAAATGAGGTTACGTTAAGTGAAATGAAATTTTCGCTCAGCGCGCGAGTGAGCGATGCAGGTGAAAACACGTGAGGCGAGACGAGCGGTTAGCACCACGGTGTGCTAGCATTGATGGCGAATCAGCTGATTCTCTGTAAATGCGAAGGCAATTTACAACGCAAAATTCTACTTTCTTATTCCAGGCGAATTACGTTAATTTCTCTGGCAGGATGATAGATACTAGTACCAAGATTGATATTATTTACGTTAAAACTTTGAGACTTACGTTACTTTGCTTAAATGGTTTAGATAATTCTGAAAGGGATAAAAACATGGCTGCCGCTGTGAGCGAAAACGAAGGCTGGTTGAGACCGCGCAGGCGCGAAAGTGCGCTAAGCTGAATTAGCTGAGAGGTAGCGGTTACCAACACTTGGAATGAAAACTAAGTTAAAAATGGATTCCCTAACATATCACCAGACAAAAAGAATTCTGTACACTTCTTTTGCCGTAACTATTAGTAAAACACTCCTAAAGCTAGCTAGGCTTTCTCATACAGCAATAAACCCTGGCAAAGCACTTCCTAGTTTGATCTGGTCCTTTCTGGCATCTATCTGCACACGTGTTCGTGTAAGCTCCTACGACAACAATGCGATTTACAAAACAGAATTCGCTCGGCGCTCTGGCCGTTACAATAATAAGATTTCTACCTTCACATTTGTTTAAACCACTTTACAATAAAAATACTTAAACGTACCTTAATCTAACATAGGTTATAGAATAATCATATTAATGAATGGAATACCTTACCGTGAGCCAGTGTGTCTTCTTTCCCTGCAAGTGTGCTTGATTTGCGGCTTTTGTAAAATAATTTACAGTTTACGTTTTACAAACGGATAACGCGATTTACAAGTTTTTTTTTAAGCAAGCTAGGTTCAATCCAGGCAAGATTCGCCAATGTTACGTATATAGCGGCCTTGAGAGAGGCTAGATACGTAAACAGAAATGATTGAGGGATTTCAAGAGGGAATTGCTTTAACTTACCGTAAACTGATAGTTATTAATGAATACTTTAGAGGGAAGGTCGCCAGAAAACTCAGCTCGTTACTTAACAGCTATTTATTTACAAAAAGGCCCGTGCTGGGCTGGGGAAAAGGTAAATGATGGCTCCACTGGAGCTGGTTTTCATACACTTGGGGTAATGCACACTTGCGGGCAGAGACGGCACGTGACTCATGGAATTGGTGGAAAAGAATCCCAGATTAAACGAGATAAAAGGAAAAATGACTTCTTGCTTTGATTAATTAATTCTCTAATTACTGGGGAGAAGGAACTTTTAAGGTTTCACTGAAGTATGCAATGACTCCATTGGTCTGGGACGATCACACAAGGGGAAGCATGCGGCCATGAGGCAGTGAGAGGGAACAAAGGGATGAATTCCTTTTGTTGCTGGAAATTGAATTGGGAGAATGAGGATCAAATTTATAATAGGTGATAAGAGAGACTGGCAATATGCTGTTCCACAAGACGTACCTGGATGTCGTGTTCAGTGTGGGCCTTTGTAGAAAATGTGGCTCTTTGTAGAAAAGTATGGGGCCCCCTTTGTCCGAGGCCTGGGTCATCGGCGCGCCACTCACACCATGGGTAGGCCTAACAGGAAGGCAGGTAGTTTGACCTCTGTCCGAGATCACGTCTCGCAGCCGACTGAGACAGAATTCAGTTGGGTTGCTTGGGGGTTGGAGGTCAGCTTAACCCCCCACGATCAAGGCAAATCCTGGAAAACAAGCATACAGCAGCAGAGGGGTCACAGGAAAGAGAGCTTAAGGTATAGGTCTAAGAAGTACCAATCTGCCTACACCCTTCCCTTTTGAGATACGTCCCTACAGCTGATAAAAGACTCTTTTCCCCCAACTGGGGAACTTCCTATCTCTAGCTGGCGGGTTTTGGGTTTCCCGCGTTTACTAAAAATCAGCTGATATTCTAAAGAAATGGCTGCCGTTTTCCAAATCGAATTAATTAATTAATTGCGGGGTAGACGAACGATCTATAAACGTCACAGTCTATATATATATATAATATATATATATATATATATATATATATATATATATATATACATATATATATATATATATATACATATATATATATATATATATATATATATATATATATATATATATATATATATATATATATATCGATTATGCAATTTCTTTTCAATCCTTATAAATTATCTTTCTCCAATTTTGATGTATAATTCAGAATGACTTTCAGTTCTGATCAATATGAATTTTGGCCAAATTTCAGTAAACGTCAATAATGAAGAAAAAAATAACAGTTTGAAAGAATGATTAAACCCATTAAAAATCAGTTCGGATGGTACTGCTATTCGTTTAAAAGAAGTTATTTAAAAGGAGGTCTACTCCCTTCATATGGTTTTAACTATTTCTATCATTATTGTAATTAATAAAGGAAGTTAATCAAACTTTGAAAGGTATGTTGCCCGTTACACCACACTGAAGTTGGTCAACCTAACTATCAAGCGTATTAAAATGTTTAAGGTATGAAGGTAGCTTAGTTACCTCCGTATCTTAAATTTAGTTACCAGCTCGTATTAACTAGATAACACCTTTCAAGGACCCGCAAAAAATTTGCTCTGCGTCAGGAATTCGCAAACAACTTCTAAGAAGTTGAAGAGAACCTCCAAACTTCTTGCAAGCATGCTTGCAAGAAACGTCAGGCAAGATTTAACATTTCCCCTCCGTTCGTTGGGGAAAATAGTTCCGTAAAATTAGATAATTTTCACATTTGAAAAAATGTTATGTTGCAGCATAAAAAGGGGATGTTGTGAGTAGTAGTTGATGTTCCTGATGAAGACTGCGTTTCACTTGATGAGGAAATAATGCGAAGTTATTACGTACTAAAGATTTTTCAGTTTAGAGATGATTTAGTAGATTGTAAAAGGAAAACAGTTCACTGAAACTTTTAAATTTTTTGGGAGAACATGTAAATGATGTGTGTGTGTGTGTGTGTGTGTGTGTGTGTGTGAGAGAGAGAGAGAGAGAGAGAGAGAGAGAGAGAGAGAGAGAGAGAGAGAGAGAACGTTAATTAATTGCAGCTTACATGACAGGCAAATGGCTGGTCCTCAGGGTAAAGTATCTCTTATGTTATGTGTGCAATTACGTTGCAAAATACATTTTTTGTAGTGCAGAGAAAGACTATAGGATGAGGAAAATAAAGGTAAAATATGTTCGAAAGGGCACTAATAAAGGTAGGAAAATAATTGACTGAACTATGGCAGCACAGTAAAGTAAATCAGGTAAAATAAAAAAGAATGGACACTATATATAAAAATAAGATATGAAATAATCATCAGCTAAGATAAATGTTACAGCATAATGGAACACGTTGCATCTATTTTATAACAAACACGTTATAAAAGGATTTGAAAAGAGGGTAGGCTTTAATTACCGACATAATGAGGACAAGAAAATTGTAATTTTATTTTATACAGGATTAAGGAAACATCAAGTACCAAATTTTCAGCCATAAATGTTCGGTTGAAGGTATAAAAAAGAGTACAAGTAGCAAAAATGTATAGTTAGCAATAAAGGGGATGAGGGAAAAGAGTAGAAAACAAGAAGGAGAGAGGTTAAAAAAAGTACAATAAATATGGAACAGGAGGGAAATGTTCTAATGGAAAAATAAAACAGCATTTTTAATGTTACGTATATGAGTAGAATATGTTAATGTAAATGGGTACTCAAGACGTGTGCGTTCTATAAAAACAAAATAAATCAAAATGCCAGAGATGTTTATAAGTTTTTCTTTATATTCAAAGAGAGAGAGAGAGAGAGAGAGAGAGAGAGAGAGAGAGAGAGAGAGAGAGAATTTCAAACCCAAGACTTAAAATTCTGGATATAAAAAATGATAATAAAAAAATGAGATCAAACATTTAACGATTTGTTCCTTGTTCATTTAAAGACGATACTTAATAAATAAAAGTAAACATTATACGATTTTGAAAGAAACGAAAAAATTCAATCCTTTTCAGTATATTGAGGTCAGAACCAACGACTTTATTTATGAATTTATTTATATTGTCATTTATTCACTTATCATCTATTCATCTTTATTTTTAGGTATTTGTTTATTTTTTGTAAGTCCTAGATAACAACACGGATTCCCTGTTTTGGCAGCTTTTAAATAACGAAGTCTGACTTCCTTGGTGTCGTATTAGCCTCAGGTAGAATGGATTAAGCATACTTCTTGGAAACTTCTATCAAGCCTTGGACTCTTATCGTCTTTTGAGTATTTCTTCCTTTTACGGGAAATTGGACGGGAAAACTGATAAAATAAATGAAGGCACTGTCAACTGAGCTCACAAGGCAAGAATGGCAAAGTAATACGAAAATGAAATTGTCTTTATTTTATCTCTCCCTACTTTTGTTACTTTTTTTTATTTACAGTTTATCTATTTGCTTATTTATAATCTAACTTTTACGGTCAAAGAAGAAAATGCTGAGGTGTTGATTATATCCTCTACACAGGTGACAATATTTGGCTATAGCTTTCTCTTACATGAACATGTTTTCTGGTAGTAGATTATGCCTCTAAGCTTAAAAATGAAGAGCGTACTATTCCTCCCACCTTCCTCTCTCTCTCCTCGCATGCTAACACCCTTTCGTAATGTCTACAGTGCACCATGTGTCGTGAACTGACGGCATTACCCTCATACAGGGATCACTTGTTGCATGGTAATGAGATTAAATAGTAATATTGGCTCTATTTTGTTAAAAAATAGAGCGTAAAAGCCGTGTTCTAATCTCATTTGGACAATATCCGTCAAATTTCATTTTTAAATATACGATCACATATCGTTATTATACTGTATTATATCAATATTTCTAGCCATTACAGCTAAGAATTGGAAAGACTACAGTGTACCAGTGTAATATGAAAACGATCACGGGAATAATTTCAGTAGATTCAACGCAAGAATCTAAAACATGTTTTAGTTTGTAGAAGGCAAAGTTCCTTCCAAATGAATAATATTAACGGAGAACCAGTGTGATTAAAAGGCGGGACTTGTTAAGAAGAGAATAGAAAATCTAGTGAGGATTGTGAATTAACATCACTGCTAAGGAAGAAGAGTTCAAATGTAACACTATGAGCAATACCGCAAAGGCCTAACGAAGTGAATACTATATCAATTTAATTTTCTCCCTAATTGAAAATAACGTAGGTAAAATTAGTGAAAAAATTTAATATCTTATTTCAAAGTGATTAATGTCCTTTAATATGTTATGATAATAAGCATTTCCTCTCGTACATTATTTGGATGAAATCTTTTAACTTGTCTACTTCAATTTAAAAAAAAATGCTAAAGTTTTGACAATTAAATTCTACAAAAAGACAAAATTGAAATCAGCTCGGACACTTTTTAATCATATATCCATATTTCTGGTATATAACTATATAGCACACACATACACACACACACACACACGTATATATATATATATATATATATATATATATATATATATATATATATATATGCACACACTACAACACACACACGTATATATATATATATATATATATATATATATATATATATATATATATATATATATATATATATAAAAAATTTACTTAGTTTCCCGCCGAATGCTAAAAGACATAAGGACAGATGCCTTTATGTTTTGGGACATTAAATTCACTCTCTCTCTCTCTCTCTCTCTCTCTCTTCTCTCTCTCTCTCTCTCTCTCTCTCTCTCTCATATTCTCACACTGGCGAAATTTATGTCATTATGTGGACGGTTCCTTTATATTTCAAATAACAATCACATTCTCTCTCTCTCTCTCTCTCTCTCTCTCTCTCTCTCTTTACGCTGGAGGAAATGTTTACAACATTGTGAATTGGTACATTATATATTAAAGAATTCTTCCCCGCCCCTTATCTCTTTCTGTCTGTCTGTCTGTCTCTCTGTCTTTTGTTACACAGCTGAATCGGTTTCATGTTCCTTGCTTCTTGCATTGGGTATATACTTCAAATCGTTTCTTGAACATAATGTGTAAAATTGAACGAAGTTTAAGGTAAGTCTTTACGTATGTCAGGAATATGTTTCTCTTTGACCGGGTGAGCTATATATATATATATATATATATATATATATATATATATATATATATATATATATATATATATATATATATATCTCTATATATATATATATATATATATATATATATATATATATATATATATATATATATATATATCTATATATATATAGTATATCTATATATATATAGATATCTATATATATATATTATATATATATATATATAGATAGATATAAGATATATATATCTATATCTAATATATATATATATAGTATATAGATATATATATATATATATATATCTATATATATATATATATATATATAATATATTGTATATATATATAGATCGTATCAAGCCAACACTTGACCTTGCCCGTAAGATTGGAAAGGTGATGAATCGACGTCATCACCTTTCCAATCACCTTTGGACTCTGACCATTCAAGAAACTATTTTCTCATTCTTGGTGTCTATTAGAAACATTAGAAATAGACTTAAAGTTTCCTTCAGTGATTTTCAGTTCCTGGCAGTTGAGGGAAAATGTCTAATACCTCAATTCCCAAATAGTGAAAAAATATTCTATCTAACAGAAAATAATAAATGAATTAAAATGCTCTTAATAACAATGACGTCAATCCCACTACTGTACTTCCAGGTAATTAAGAAATTAAATTGATTAAAATGAAAAGTTTTAAACGCTATAAAATCGGCTTCACTTTTCCACGTCGGCGAGAAGCGTCTGCTATGATTAACTGAAGATCAAAAGCGAAAAATACTGTGTTTTTTATCTGACCTAATGGAAAAGGGTGGGAATGCTAATTCCGGTGAATCTTAAATGAGGTGTTCCCCTAATACGGACGTTCGTCTGTGAGGGATTATGTATAGATGCTCAGTAGGCTATTCCCCTTCAGTCATGATTGTTTAATTACACTGGGTAATTAAAGCAAAGTTCTCAGATGGAGAGAGGGAAGGGATAAACGGCAGAGGAGAGAAGGTGATGAGGTGAAATCATTCCGAGAAGTAGGTGGAATATATATATATATATATATAGATATATAATATAATATATATATATAATATAATATATATATATATATAATATGTGTGGTGTGTGTGTGTGTGTGTGTGTGTGTGTGTGTGTGTGTGTGCGTGTGTGTAGAATCTAAAATGAAGGGGTAAATCGGATATTTACACCTGCATTTCCAATTCACATCTTTATCCTGATTTACATTAGTACTTCAGATTCACAATTGCATTTCCGATTTTCACCTTTTAATCGGAAATAAAGCTATAAATTGGAATACATGTGAGCTCAGAAATATAAGTGTAAACTGGAAATAGAGTTTTAAATCGGAAGTACTGGTGTGAATCGGAAATAGGAGTATATTGGAAATGCAAGCGTAATTCGGAACTATAGCTGCAAATCGAATATACAGAAACATCATCCATATCAAAATATTTGGTAATCATTCACCGCCTTTATAAATGTCGTCATACAAAAGATACGAATATCTTTTAGTCCAAAAGTGGCATGGTTGATACTCAAGAAGATCCGAAAGGTGTGTGTGTGTGCATATGTGTGTGTGTGTCTGTGGCTTATCTACTACCATGGGAAAAGAAACAGTATTAACTAAATATTGAACATCAATCGGTCAAGTGAGAAGAACATTACGACGAGAATATCAACAACTGCTGGGCACATAGGCTCATAAGTTACCTATTCTGGTAGACCCCGTGCCACCCGAATATTTCCCTTTTAACAAAACAAAAGGAATTCAATAATGAAAATAATGCCTTGAAATTCACAAAGGCTTTGGAAATCTCCTGCGACTACCAATCGGTCACAATGAGACGA
>NC_061109.1:61806269-61808769 GCF_015104395.2 Macrobrachium nipponense
GCTACTAAAGTACAATCGGAGAGGAAGGGCCTCAGGTACAAACAAGATCAGGAATACCAGATGGTTAATTATCAAAAGGGTAAAAATTAAAAGGGATAATCCAGGATTATCGGATATCACACACGGTCACAAACTTAAACAGATTCTGACACTAACCGAAATTACAAAGTATCTTTACAGTCCAAACATGTAAAAACTGAATATATTAATTTTGTTGCTTATATTTATCTACAACTTTTTTCATTATGAAAGCATCAAGTTTTTTAAATAAACCAAGACTTAAATTTAGAACATTTCTATTATTTGACTTGATAAAACAAGATTCAATGATATTCCTTTTAACTGTGTCATTACATGGGACTAAGGCTCTTGCTTGACTCCAGTTAATAGGATGGTTCCTAAATCTCTCATATGTACAAATAATGCATTCGATATTTACCCAGTTCTCACAGAATATTGATGTTGCTTAAGACGCTGTGAAAGAGATTTGCCAGTCTGTCCGTAATAGATTTTATCACACTTTTTGCAAGGAATTTCATATATGCAGCCTGGAAGATCTTTAGGAGAATTTTTGATTACTAAACTCTTGACATTAATATTACTGAAAACAACATTTATGTTAAAAAGTTTTAAATTCTAGGAATATCTAAAAACCTTTCATCATAAGGTAATTTTAGAATGTTATGCTTACTAAATTCAAGTTTGTCATTAGTTGAATAAAATGTTTTTCTAGCTCTTTTCCATGCCACCATCTACAAAAGTCCTTTGGGTATTTAAGTTTCAATGCAATATCATAAATAGTTTTAATTTCAGCGTCAATAAACTGCGGGCTACAGACACGTAAAGCCCTTAGGAACATCCCAGAAAAAACAGAGAATTTAACATTTTGATGGTGATTGGAGTAGTAATGAACAAAAGAGGCAATATTAGTTGATTTTCGAAAGACTGAAAAGGTGAAATTTCTATCATTTCTATGGACAGTTACATCAAGAAAATTCAAATTACAATTTCTTTCTTCCTCTACAGTAAATTTTATAGAAGGGACTAAATTATTGGGATTATTAAGGAATTCTTGGAGGTTTTTGTGAACTGGCCAAATACAGAAGATATCATCCACGTACCTAAACCAAATAACTTTTTGGGGCAAAATTCTTGGTAAGAGTTTTGTCTCACAAAATTCCATGTAAATATTGCTAAGGACAGGAGATAAGGGATTACCCATTTCTATCATTTCTATGGACAGTTACATCAAGAAAATTCAAATTACAATTTCTTTCTTCCTCTAAGTGTAGAAAATCTCATTAGTCTCATAAGGTTATGTATCAAAGATAGTAAATTTTGTTTCAATGGGGAATTTTTTGTACAAAAGTTTGGCATGGCCATGGGTAATCCCTTATCTCCTGTCCTTAGCAATATTTACATGGAATTTTTTGAGACAAAACTCTTACCAAGAATTTTGCCCCAAAAAGTTATTTGGTTTAGATACGTGGATGATATCTTCTGTATTTGGCCAGTTCACGAAAACTCCAGGAATTCCTTAATAATCCCAATAATTTAGTCCCTTCTATAAAATTTACTGTAGAGGAAGAAAGAAATTGTAATTTGAATTTTCTTGATGTAACTGTCCATAGAAATGATAGAAATTTCACCTTTTCAGTCTTTCGAAAATCAACTAATATTGCCTCTTTTGTTCATTACTACTCCAATCACCATCAAAATGTTAAATTCTCTGTTTATTCTGGGATGTTCCTAAGGGCTTTACGTGTCTGTAGCCCGCAGTTTATTGACGCTGAAATTAAAACTATTTTATGATATTGCATTGAAACTTAAATACCCAGGACCTTTGTAGATGTGGCATGGAAAAGAGCTAGAAAAACATTTTATTCAACTAATGACAAACTTGAATTTAGTAAGCATAACATTCTAAAATTACCTTATGATGAAAGGTTTTTAGATATTCCTAGAATTTTAAAGCTTTTTAACATAAATGTTGTTTTCAGTAATATTAATGTCAAGAGTTTAGTAATCAAAATTCTCCTAAAGATCTTCCAGGCTGCATATATGAAATTCCTTGCAAAAAGTGTGATAAAATCTATTACGGACAGACTGGCAAATCTCTTTCACAGCGTCTTAAGCAACATCAATATTCTGTGAGAACTGGGGCAAATATCGAATGCATTATTGTACATATGAGAGATTTAGACCATCCTATTAACTGGAGTCAAGCAAGAGCCTTAGTCCCATGTAATGATACAGTTAAAAGGAATATCATTGAATCTTGTTTTATCAAGTCAAATAATAGAAATGTTCTAAATTTAAGTCTTGGTTTATTTAAACTTGATGCTTTCATAATGAAAAAAGTTGTAGATAAATATAAGCAACAAAATTAATATATTCAGTTTTTACATGTTTTGGACTGTAAAGATACTTTGTAATTTCGGTTAGTGTCAGAATCGTTTAAGTTTGTGACCGTGTGATATCCGATAATCCTGGATTATCC
>NC_061109.1:61811269-61823769 GCF_015104395.2 Macrobrachium nipponense
TGGAATGAGAGCAAAGCAGAGGGCTAAAATGTGGGTGCAGCAGATACCCTATAGTATGCCAATGCGTCATTATGTACGTGGAATTATTTTTCATAGGTTTTGGGGAAACGTTAATTAATAGCTATGTGACAGTCACAATATTACTGTTATATCATTATCATTATTTTCCTTGCTGTTATTACAATTACTATTATTATTAATATAAATTCTAAAGTTAATTTTCTCATCACCGTAACCTTTCCTCTGCCACCACTCGCTTGAAGAATCCGTGGTTGCATTCTCTTATTACGAAGTTCTCTCGTTTCCTTTTTCCTCTTTGGAAATAAACAACGACTAAGCTGATCTTTAAAGAGAATTTTAATCTCCTCCAAGCACAGATTAAAGTTTTTATACGTGTTGTATCTTGAACATTTTCTTGGGTAGAAACTTTAGTCGCGATGTAATCAAACGCTTAGTTAAAAATAATTTTTACTTTTATCAAAGAATCATTTATAAATTAAAGACTATCCGTTTTTTCTTAAAATGGGAATGAAAAGTATTTCAGTAATGTGCAGAGTAAACGCTAATAGGACTTTTTTGTAATTCAATATAATTCCAAATAATTAGACAATAATATTAGCTACTCAAGCATGAATCATTAATGAGAAAATATATTCGAATATTATGTAATCTTTCTTCGAGAAAATGTGGGTTTGGGGAGAGAGAGAGAGAGAGAGAGAGAGAGAGAGAGAGAGAGAGAGAGAGAGAGAGAGAGAGAGAGAGAGAGAGAGAGAGATTGCTATAACATTTTCTTTACCTTTGTTCATGTTTGTAAAAAACTTTTTTTTTTACATAATACCTAAATTCGCTTGACAAGATGAAATTTATTCATTGACTCCCATTTATTGAAAGAATTTAAAAGATAAAAAACCGCAATTCCCATGAATTGATTCAGTTGAGAAAATCCAAAATCTAGAAACGGGTCTCAGAATATATACTGCAGATGAGCGGAAATATCCCACAGTTTCAAAAGATCGTTTGTGTGTGTGAGTGTGTGTGTTTGTGTGTAATGCGCATTTTTACAAACCCCATAAAGCGCGCACGCGTTTATTCCATGAGAACAAAAACAAAGCATTTCTGGAAATAGATATCCACTTTTGAGAACCAGACAACAACTACAAAATAAAAATTCAGGATTTAGAGTACCCGTATAGGGATATCAGAGTTGTATCAATTCCGGTCATGGTATGGCTTCCGCTCCACAAGGCGTGAAACGTATCAATACAGTTACTTTTCAGATACAGCGTTACAATTTTTTTTATGTATTTTTGAGGGGGTTAATGTTCAGAAAGTCAACTACAGACCTTTATCCGTTTTACGGGCGTTCCATTTGTGACTGAATCAGATACTGATCTTGTAGAACATATTCTTTCTTTGTTCAATATCTATTTCCATATTCAATGTTTTTTTAATTCTAGTTTCGTCTTCTACGACAGCAGATTAAACAATCTCGGAGTGCATTCTTATGTTGATCTTTGCAGAGCTCTGTGAGAGCATCCTGGTCTTTTTACAAAAGCAATAATTATATTTTCATGTATTTTATGTTTAAGTTTGCTAGAAATCGAGTTAATATTTCTTTGCGAATATCGCACTTCTCTGTTTGCATTTGTTTATGGTGTGTTCTTGTCATAATTGATAACAATATTTCTAACCACCTCTGACCAATTTTGAAAACTGGACTTTTAAGAAGATACCATTCTTCTTTTTTAATTTTTTTTCACGATATCCCATACCTAAAGTTAAATGATACAAAATTTAAATGTAATAAGTATAAAGTTAAGTCTCTAGCACTTATGTACTTTATAAAGGAAAAGCTGATTTCCATGGCGACACCTGTCATCATAGGCAAGCTAGTTTCCACAGCAACAAACATCCAAATGCTGATCAATATTCGAAAAAGTCAATCAAAAAGGGAGATAATGTCCAATAAATATTGGTGAAATCTTTCATAAAAATCTGACGTGTCATTTTCGAATACCTTATTAAACGACAGATTTTTACAGCCTCGGAGAAAACTTTAAGCAAAGCTAATAAGAAAGTTCAAACGAAACGGAGAGAAAGATTTGAAGTGATCACGCTCAATAGCTGAAAACCTCTTTGCAAACGTATCTGGCGGAATTAATGAATCCATAACAAGTTCTTTTGGATCCTGTTTGGTTTCCATTTATTTTTAATATCAGGGTGTCCGCCCAAAAAAATGAAGTTAATTAGACCTGTACATAGAGACTGGGAAAAATTCTGCGTTGGATGATAGGTAAAAAAAAAAATGCAGACGAATACCCAAGCAAGCCACGTTCACGCTAAGCATGCTTTAAATATTTGATGACCTCAGGGTTCAGCCAATGTCATTTGTCATTTCGACTTGCGTAAATTAATGCAAGTATGTCCTGTCCGTTTGAATCGAGCGTTACTAGGGAAGTGTGCAGCAGGATATGATAACGCATGTCTTGAAGCAACAATCGCTGGAAATTGAGTGATAATTTTTTTTCATCATATTTGGCGTGTCAATTGTAATTATCAGCGTTAAGCACTAATGATATGTTAAGATATATGAATGTTAAATATTTTTGAAAATTTTGATTATCACTCTCGATACATAGACGTATATCAGTAATTTACCAGAAAAAAATATTATGTACTATAATAAAATATCTGGCATCAAGAAATGTGGTGAATACAACCAATCATCCCCAGTTACGAACGTCTGATATGGACCTAAACAGAAAGATGGTAACGGAATGGAGAGAAATATCTGTTCAGTTAATACGACAAACACTTCAAGTTCTAATCTTTGAATGGGAGACCAGGAAACAGCTGTCTTCCGAGAAGCGTGATGTTTCCTTCACCAGCCTTTAACACCTCTCAAGTCTCCCATCGCCGGAGGACCTTTTCAAAACTGGTTGTGGGAAAACAAAAAGTTAAGTATCTTAGTTTAACTAGACCACTGAGCTGATTAACAGCTCTCCTAGGGTTGGCCCGTAGGATAAGATATTTTTACGTCGCTAGGAACCAATTGGTCACCTAGCAACGGACCTACAGCTTTTTATGGGATCCGAACCACATTATATCGCTAAGTGAATTTCTATCACTAGAATAAACTCCTTTGATTCCGCGTTGGCCGAGCCGAGAATCGAACTTCAGGCCACCGGATTGGTAGCCGAGCGCGAAAACCGGTCGTTAACGAGGAACTAAGAGATGTTGGAAACTGTCATCTCTGCTTCTCTTAATATATGTTAAATCGTTTACCTTGTTGGTCATTCTTCTTTGTGGTAAAAGGCCACAAATATATTTTGAGTTCCCTACCGATTTCTGTGTAGTAAAAGGCCAGACTTATCGCCAAAATTCCCCATTGTGTTTTTGACAGTAAAAGGCCACTATTTTCTTCGAGGTGAAAGGGACAAATCAGTTCCGAGTTTCATTAATATTTCATAATAAAAACTCCCAATTCTATTTTGAATTCCCAGTTATTAGCTACTTAGTAAAAGACCACAGTTTTATTTTGAATGTGCCACTAATCACTCCATAGATAAAGGCCACAATTCTATTTTGAGTTTTCCTTTACCTTCGTAGTAAAAGGACAAGAAAATTTCTCCCTACAGGCAGAGATAAAACTCGCATCAGCGTCAGTCCCAAATATTCCAATCTCATTTTTCTATTCAGTTCCACTGTCGGAATCAGGAAGGTTCCCAAACGACGAATGATTTCATCTCCATTTTTTTCTTCACCTTAGGTTTCCAACGTGAAGCTTCCAATTCACCTCTAGTCTTTTTTTTTCTGTTTTTACTGGAAAACTGGAACGGTTCTCCAACTGAGACATTTCGCGATTTCTCAAATGGAATGGAAGGCTGGAATCACAAATCATTGTATTGCTGCTTTCTCACGCTGCTGTTCCTGGAAATGTATAGAAGAGAGAGGTTCAAAGGAAGTGTGATTTGAATAAGACAATAATGGTGCTAATCAGTGAAAGGTCATTCAATGAATAGTTGAAAGAAGGAAATTCGTAAATCATAACAGTCACCATAAAGAATCCAATCGATTGAAATCAGCATATTCTCACAATAATTCTCAGTCTGCTTTATTGAAGGTCATCAGTTACATATGGTCACGTTTCAGAGAGAGAGAGAGAGAGAGAGAGTGTGTGTAAAGAGTTTAGTGTAGTTATTTTTAAGAAACTTACATTCTCTCTCTCTCTCTCTCTCTCTCTCTCTCTCTCTCTCTCTCTCTTCCGCTGAAGTTTAAGGAACCCCTATGTGAAATCGTATTGATCTTTAATGAGAAAAAACTCATTAGTCTCATAGCTATTTTATGGCTCACTCCTTTTCTTCATGACACCGAAACTTACAAATTCTCCTTGGAATGAAAATTAAAAACTTCCGATGAAGAAAAATGTGTAATGTGACTATTTATTATTAGTTACTTATGTTTTGTTACTATTAGATTACAAAACTGATCCAGGCGAGGCGAGTGGCACTAGGCATTGATTCTGAAACCGAAGAAAAGATTTATTTAGCCAAATGAAATTATTCTAATACATTTTACATATATGTAACTTTCATTCCTCATGCAACTACGATGTGATTGTAGAACGAAGCTGAGCTTTTAAATTGAGAAATTCTTAGTCAAAAACATTTGAAAAATTAATAAAGAAGTTATCCTCAAATTCCAGCGTCACTCGCTCTCTCTCTCTCTCTCTCTCTCTCTCTCTCTCTCTCTCTCTCTCTCTCTTAGTCAAATTTTCGAGTTTTCAAAATCTTATAATTGGGTAAGTAGAAGAATTTCGTTTTCCTCATTTTATGATGTGGCTTCTCTATCTAATGAGACCTGTCATTTGCAGGTCTCGTCTTTCAGAATGTCTCCTTGAGAGAGAGATTCCAACGTGAAGTGAGACACAGGAACACTTGAGGAGATCATCTCTTTTTTGGATCGTTATTTGAATAACAAAGATTTTCCGAGGTAATAATTTTTTACAAGGAAATGTTTCACGAAAGTAATATGCTTATTTGTATGTACAGAGAGAGAGAGAGAGAGAGAGAGAGAGAGAGATTCCCGCACACACATAAATATATATCATATATATATATATATATATATATATATATATATATATGATATATATATATGTGTATATACATATGCATATACGTATACATAAATATAAATATACATGTATGTATATATTTCATAAATATATTCATATATATATATATATATATACATGTATGTATATATTTATAAATATACATATATATATATATATAGATAAATATAAATATATACATATATGTATACATAAATATACTATATCATATATGTATGTTTATAAATATAACTATTTACATATATGTATATGTATATATATATATATATATATATATATATATATACTATATATATATATATATATATATATCTATATATATATATATGTATATATTCGTTATTCGTAGTAATCATTTGTGGGAGACTCCAACAAACCATTCACTTAAAGAATTAATGTAATACGCAGGAGAACTTGAACGCTAAAAAAAATCAAATAACTGAACTTACAAAGCATAACATAGCATAAAATAGTGTCGCATACAGACGAGAAGAAATAAACAGAACGCAAGAAGACCACAAGCAACAAGTAGGAGAGTCCATTGCATGTTTGTTATCACCTGCGAGGAACCAACGAGGTCTTGTTCGATGCCTGTATGACACATGTATGCCAACAAGGCGTAAACATGACATGGAATTAACCTGGTGAACTTTAGGAAGGTACCAATTATCCGTCCTGAGATTGACACATTTCCTCTGTTAGTCACACCTGATGCGGCCTAGAGAGAGAGAGAGAGAGAGAGAGAGAGAGAGAGAGAGAGAAGAGAGAATTAATTTCGGGCAAGTAGGTTAAAAAATGTTTATCAACAAACTGCAGTCATTCGAAACAAAGTTTTTTTGCTATTGAAAGTAAATAAAAAAAAACTATTTTTATATCGGAAAACAATCAAAAAAGCTGTTTTTCTATTAGGATAATGCAATATAAATAATTTCATATTGTTAAAAAACATAACATTGCTGTTTTTTACTGAGGGATATTAATGAACGAGGCGATTTTTTCTATAGGGCAATAAATAAAATAAGTGATTTTCTCTTAGGCAGTTAATGAAAATATCTTTCTTTGTCTCCATAACTGTCTATTAACACACTCCCTCTCTCTCTCTCTCTCTCTCTCTCTCTCTCTCTCTCTAGACGACAGACGGGAGGATGAAAGCGTATCTACTTCAAGCTGATCGTATTCGCACACTGAGACGGGGACAATAGAATGCCGATATGCAAACCTGCATTGTTGCAAATACTATTGAGAACATAAACTAACGCCCATCCGCATGCCAAGATATTCAACCAACTGGTCCGGGAATACCTTGGTATTCAAGGCTCTCCTACCAGAGGAGCCTGTCCCAGCAGTGGTTATGGAAAGGAGTGCGGGATGGCTCTATATATATTATATAATATATATATATATATATATATATATATATAATATATATATATATATATATATATATATATATATATATATATATATAATATATATATATATATATATATATATATATATATATATATATATATATATATATATATATATATATATATATCACAAGCTACCCATTTACTTTCAAAAGAAATAAGAAATGAATTCATCACAGTACTAGAGAGAGTAGAGAGACGAGAGAGAGAGGAGAGAGAGAGAGAGAGAGTTCTTGAGCAAATGGACCCCATGGGGGCGAACATTTCAGCGTCCCAAAAGTCGTGCCTCCATGGGGCGCTGACGTTGTTCCTCTTAGCCAGCAGTATATGATCGTCTTAATTGCTGTTCCCTCTCACTCGTGGAAGGCGGCTGGCTGCCTTATACATGGTGTTTTATAGATCTAGAGTGTTGTGTTAGTTCATTTGTACGTGTTTGTGTATGCGCACACACACATACATACACACACATATATATACATACATACTATATATATATCTATATATATATATATATACTATATATGATATATATATATATATATATATATATATATATAGATATACGTCATATCACATTACCGTGATTCATATACATATATCGAACTACAAATGTCCTTTATTATCTAATTCGCTCTACCCCGGAATAATTATATTTTTCATATATGTTTAACCGAGGGGGAATTTATTATCGATAATAGAATTACTGACCGGCAGGCGCGAACCATCGACCTCTCAATTCCAGGACTGGCAGTGAAGCGTTAGCCAACCTCGCCACATTGGCTATGGCTTCACTGCCAGTACTGGAATTGAGAGGACGATGGTTCGCGCCTGTCGGTCAGCAATTCTATTATCGATTAATAAATTCCCCCTCGGTTAAACATATATGAAAAATATATTAATTCCGGGGTAGAGCGAATTAGATATTAAAGGACATTTGCAGTTCGATATATATATATATATATATATATATATATATATATATATATATATATATATATCGATGTACTCCACAAAGACAACGAAGAAAAAACCAAAGAGGAAAAAGGAAAAGGTGTTCTTGATTTGTCCACTGAAAACAAATTATCTATAAAATGACACTAATCGTAATTTCATCGTCTGTAAGCTTTACAGTTTTGTAGTTTATCAACACAAAATCCACAGTATTAATGTTGTGTGACTTGGATATTGTGCCAACTAACGACTGTGAAATGAAACAGGGAATATTGACAAAGCATAAGTAACACTATCAACTATATTGATTATTGGTCTCACAGGATAATTGGGTCTTAACATTAAAATATATGTATGTGCAATGTGCATTACACTTATGTATATATATATATATATATACATATAGTATATGCAGACACACATATATATGTTTGTGTGTGCAATGACAATTTCGAAGCCCAGAATATCAAGTCATTTTATTCAGGCGAAGAAAGAACTTCCTTAAGCGAACACCAAACCAGTATTTTGACAACAAGACAAGACGAGAGCCTCCCGGCATGCAGTCTCTCTTTGATGAAAACGAATTTGAGCTGTGTCATTTACTTCCGGTTTTATTCCGATTCTGGGAACCGAATGCACAATGAGAATCCATCTACTTTCATTGAATGATTTCTGTGATATCCGAAACTTTTCGACAAGCTTTTTTTTTAAATGTCTTTTGTTGAGTTTTGTTGCACTGGTCCCTTTGTCTCTCGCCTCGCCCGCCGTTCAATTCGATTTGGGAAAAATGTCTGCATTTTACGTGATTCTTTCCTTGCATTGCGTCGCAATCGGAATGGTCAGATTATGTTGATGTAGGTCAGGTGTTCCGTTTTCTTTCTTTCTGAAACAATCGGATTTCTTTCATTTTCATTTGAGTTTAGCTCCACGGCACTGCAATTTAATAAATCATATTGCAATGTTTCTGTTACTTGAACACGAGACTTCCTTTCGTTATACAATTTTTTTTTATATATCAGTTACTGAATACTCTGACTTTTATTCTATTTAATTTGGCAACAATAGCTAATTCACTTTGTAAGGTAGATTCTTGGCTGAGCACTATACTCACGAGACATTTGTTTGGCGTCCTCTGTTTGGCTGGAACCGGGAGATAGGCGGCTCGCTCCGTGTCTCATATTTTCGTCTGCAGCTTAGAAAACTAGCAATATGTTTCCATTTCTTCATTTATCTCACGTTATGCACAATATATATATATATATATATATATATATATATATATATATACATATCACTAGCCATGCTTATCTGATTGTTTTTCTTTTATAAAGAATTATTATGTTAAATATAGACATAGTTGACAAAATAATCGTAATTTCTTAATATATTTATCAAGAAGTTTTAATTGTCTATTTGATTTTTATAATGAAACTAAAATCGTTGACACATGATACTGAAAAAGCGAGAGAGAGAGAGAGAGAGAGAGAGTGGTGAGTGAGGAAAGCAAAAGTTTCATCAGATCTGAATCCCAGGTCGTGTCCCCTGTGCCAGGTAAGCGAGTTTGAGCAGTTATGGTTTTCTCAGAATCCGGATGATCCTCAACATAATAAGACATATTCTTAATTTTCTCTTCTCATCTCACACACATCTAAAATCTGAAAGCACCAGCATATTCAGGTTGAATTTATTGTATGAAAACACAAGTTTTATATAGTCTTGGTCGCGTGAATGATGCAAAATCTGATGATAAGTAAAAGGTATAAAGAAAAATCCTTCTCTTTTCACTTTTGTCACACCACTCTCTCTCCCTCTTTCTCGCTTTTCCAGTCTCATGTATCGAACGATTTATGTTTCATTATCAAAATTATCTAGACAATTAAAACTTCTTGAGAAAAATGTTATGAAAGTACGATTATTTCTCAAATAAGGCAAAATTTAACATAAAAATTCTTATATGGGGAAAACAATCAAATATGCATGGCTAGTGTTCGTAGCGCGCTCCCAAACCACTTTCATTGGGACTTCGTACTGTCAATTTCATTTTTGCGGTGCTAATCTCTGAAAGAGCGTAGGCACTAAAATCGTTACAATACATAATATAATGTAGTGGTCAGTATATATATATATATATATATATATATATATATATATATATATATATATATATATAATCTTACCTTCCTATCTTGTGTAAAACGTGGGATAAATAAAGAAATAAAAACATATTGCTAGATCTTAAGCTAACTTTTCTCAGCATAACCTACCCAAGGATTCATGGCCCTACCAGACATGACTGTTCCGCCTCTGGTCTCCATCAGCCTGACCTAAAAATGATCCTAGTTCTTAAAAGTTATTGTTAGACCATATTTCTGTGTATACTCTGTAACAATTTTCTATACCGAATCAATTAAATTATACTTCTTTGTACTGAGTACTGTTATTTTTCTATACTAAATCAGTTAGATGATAATTGTGTATTGTGTGATTTTATTTTTCTATACTGAATCAATTAGACCATATATCTATTGTGTAATTATTTTATTTATATTGATTAACCAAGAAGTAGTTAAAATAAACAGAATATTTCAGCAAGGATAGATATTATTTCACCACAATCTAGCCAGGCATGGCATTCACATATTCTCATAAAAGTTATTTTTATCTGACGAATTATTCTTATCAAGACGACTTCACTCTACCACAGCTGCTTGATTGCGTGTTGCACTCCATCCCCACTTCTGTCCGCTATCAAAGTCGGTTTTATGTCTCTTAATTATCCCTCTTGTTCGTGCACGACTTTTATCAACAGAGTCAAGCGACTTCGCTTGATGATTCTTGCTCTGCCTCGATCTTATGGTGTTAGTTAATTACTTGCCTTTTTGTTTTTGTTTCAGCGCTTTCGTTCTTATCGTTTTTATTAGAGGTTTGATATTATTCATTTTGCTCTATTTTCGTTGCCACGTAATTCTTCTATTAGTGTAGTTCTGCAACTTTGTGTTTGGTAGATAACTGGATGGGTGACCACTAAGAAAGGCCAGAAGGGCTCGACATGTATGCGACTTTTATGTTCACAAGGCAAAACGACTGTTAGTAATTTCGTTCCATAATTACTTTTCTGACATTCTTACACCATTGTGTTTTAGGGCAAAAAGTCGTGTGGCGATATTTTTCGACTGCAAAAAATAAAAAAGATTTCAATCTTCAGCCACTTTAGGTTTGATCATTAATTGGATGGGTGACCACTAAGAAAGGTTAGCTACATGCTCCTTCTTATTCACAGAGAAGCGTTAGAAGGCAGTTTCAATCCATGAAAATCTTGCTCCATTGCATCTCAGGACAAAAAGTAATTTTTCTTTTTTTTGTCGACTGCAGAAATATAAAACACTTATTTCAATCAATGTCGACCCGCGCATTTATTTCTAGATTCGATTCATTGTCTACTCCGGGACATAAAACACTTGTGGAAATTGTAGAAATTGCAAGCTACCCCTGTCCCCAATATTGAAAGAAGCCTAAAAATACGAAAGATAATTATATATTTCTTTAGCAATAATGGTTTCAAATTAGGCAAAGACAACTATTGGATATTTTTCTTCATCAACTTTCCCAAACAATGTTGGAAAAAGTTTCTGTTTCGAGTTATGTGTAACACTATAGGAAGAATACAATCGTTGATTCATGACATGGTATCTTTCAAACGTACCAATGTAAAAAGAAACAAGTTAAAGACTGTTACTGTGAATCGCTTAGAAAAATCATTGTAAGCTTCTTCAGTATTCATTATCATCACAGATTTCCTGGTCATTAACGAACTCGGTTTTACGCAAATGTGACTGAGATATGAATACGTAATTCTCATTATATCGTATAAAACGATTCCTTACGAAAGACAATTAATGAATATTATAAACAAACATTGCCATAACTTGCCATTAATCCACGAACCATTATTAACGGCACTGTACTCCAATTACCTGTAATATTTCATCAATAGTGTTTTTATCTGTATCTCTATAAAAGATCAAACTAATTAATATCAGCTCTAAACGAGATGGCATAAAACCCATTCAGAGAAATGGCAACACCAACCGCTCATTGCCGGATGTCACCAGATGATGGATATTGCCAGGTGAATTGACCCGGTTGAAAATGACATTAATGGACGATATCTAGACATGAATGAGTGAATGAGACAGATGAGGCTACTCACCGGTGTGAATTAACACCTAATTCCTTTGTGATATCCCTTTGTCACAAACGCCCCCTAAAGTCATTATTCATAATGTGTATCGAGTCTAACTAGGTTAACGTAATCAAGGAATTATAGACGTTCGTATTTCTGTAAGTTACAGATAATTCTGTACTCTTTGTTGTGTATTTCTCATACTCTTTACAAATAAATTGCCGTAATCATTGAGCCATTTATCTTTGTATTCCAGTAAATTACAAATATATTGATACACTTGTATTGACATTTTTCTATCATTTTCTTCCGAGAATGATGAAGTAGGCATATAATCTGTATCTCGTGGCTTCTAACATTCACGCACTCAACTATTTTGCATCTTAAAACTCTAACATGTTCGGAGAAGACATGAATGAAGCTGATTAGTGCTGCCTTGGGCTAGGAAACACCTTTTTTTTTCTTTTTTGAAGGATAGATGTTTCATTGCTCAATCTTCCACTCAAGATATTTTGCGAAGCTGCTTTATTGAAAGGCAATATGCCACAATACTTCTAACTAGAACAACGTCAGTGCTATGAAATTCATGTCTAGTACCTAATTCAATTTTAAAGTTCTAAAATATATTACCAAATATCCGGAAATTATATAATGAGACATATGCATAATACATTTTTTAAAGAAAATATTAGGAAAAATTACACAACATCTAATAAAAAAAGATATGGTAATCCATTCATTAACAAAGAAAAACAAATCATAAACGCAAACACAAATGCAAGGAAGAAAAACAGATTCAACGGAAAGTAACATGGAC
>NC_061109.1:61828769-61843769 GCF_015104395.2 Macrobrachium nipponense
TATATCGTTAATTATCTATATACTATATACATATATATATATTATATATAATATATTATGATATATATATATAATATATTTTAGTTTTTAAATAGCATTAATTTTATTACTGTGCCCCATTTTAGTCTGAGTTTAATGTATAGAATTTTGAACACCTTGTTTTTTAGCCCTGAAGATGGATTTGTATCCCGAAACGTAGGCGTTGGATGAAAACTAAAGTTTTAACGAAAAAAATGCTGAAGTTTCTGCTGGGCCATACTCCTTTTTCTTTAAAGATCCGACTTTCTAGAAGCGACAATGGCCATTCATTATCTTCGACAAAAGTACAATATATATATATATATATAGTATATATATATGTTCTATATCTATATCTATGAATATATAAATATATATATATATATATATATATATATATATAGATATATATATATATTATATATAATATATATATATCTATATACATAATATATATATTATATATATATATATATATTGTATATATATATATATATATATATGATATACTATATATATAGTATAGCTATATATGATAAAATACGAGTGTGGACACAGTCGCATTTATATATATTGCTTATGTATAAAATTCGTTGCCAATGGAGTCAGTATGATAATTTGATGAATTCACGCAGTAGTTACTGAATAAGTAAAAATGGATCAGTTACATAATTATTTTACGAAATTTAATTTGACATGCCAGTGAGTAGTTTGCCACTGGCTCATACTGTCCATTACGTCCGTCTGATAATACCATATTTAATCTAATAAAATTGTATGCTAATTTCTCGGTGAATTTCCCGTTTCGACATGACCGACATATTCGAGACTAGTATTCCCCTTTCAAAAAGTTTCTGTGACGGATTCTGTTAAGAGGAAAACCATTTGATGGGAATTTCGGGCTTCAAGCTGAATAAAGAGCTCGGGCAGCCCAGGGCTTTTGTGGTTCATAATTACATATTCGCAGTCGGAGCATAAACAGCAAATTGCAAATTGAAATATCCTGAATACGGAATCAAATTCGGTAACAAACAATCATCATTCTATATATAAAATTCATCAAATGGTGTTGCAGTTTGATTGATGGATCTCACGAATGCGTTTATTTATTTTTTTTTTTTTTAAGCAATTTTTTCATCGGGTTTTCATATTTTTTGATTTTTGTGATTTGAATACGGAAGTAAACTTTCTGCGTCTGAGATACAGAACAGTATTACTATTGGTTTCCTGTAAGAGAGAGAGAGAGAGAGAGAGAGAGAGGAGAGAGAGAGATAGAAAGAGAGAGAGAGAGAGAGAGAGAGATAACCTCAAGCCAGGCACTGGGTCACTTTGGCCCATTCAAAGATTAAGACAGTGAAAAGAGTGAGTTTGAGTGGTTGGGCAGCAACATAAAGGATATAAAGGTGGAAACCGCAGTCACGCTAAAAGTAAAGGCTAGAGAAGTTGGACAGCAAGACTGAAGAAAGGAAGTGAAATCGACGTGAAGTAAGAGGCTAGAAAGTGGGTGCAGTCAGGGCCCGAAGGGATAGTGCAAACACCTTTCAGTAATGTCTACAGTGATCCACGTGAAGAAGTAAGAACTGCAAGGGATCTGACTGCAATTTTATTGCCTTGGGATTTTTTTATATACCTTATGCCTGGGGTTGGGACAGTATTTGTATCGGAGAGATGTTTCAGTAAGACCAGCGAGTTTTTCTTTAATAACATCTGCTAGAAGTGTGACTCATGACATCACTATAATTTAGAAATGACTGTAATTTCATTCATGCTTTGACCAGACTTTCATACTTGGCTGTAATGAAAAAAAAGGTCTAATAACATCGAAGCAAATGAGTCTAATTTACCTACACATCGACGTAACAAAAATCAAACGTAACATTTACATCGAAATGATCTTATATGAACACTAATATTTGTCTATAAAATAAAGTAGGGCCAATATTGGCCAATATTAACTAGATATTTTTTTTTAATCAATAATAGGTTGACCTACTATTTGTGGTGAAATTAAAATATTAGTCATGCAATTTCCTCCTCCGGTCCTAGTCCGACACTTTCTAATATAGAAATCAATTACCAGCATGTCCGTATTTTGTGACACTGCACAGGAATTTGATTAAATAAATCGATGATGCGCCTGTGAAACACTGCGTAGCCTCAAATCTATTTTGAATATCAATATTAATCAGAATATTATTTAATGATTATTCAATATTTATTTGTTCAGGCTGTTTCAAATGAAGAGCATGTTATCGAAAGATTAGTTACTGGTTATTCAAGTCGATATTTGTTTAAAGTCTGTTGTAAATACAAGCGAAATATTTTATCGCAATATTAGTTAATAACCATCTGAGTCATTATCTCCTTGAATACTGCAAGAAATAAAAAAAATTGCAATGGGTTGTGGTGAACATTGCAACTGAAAACCAATCCATGATAATCTAAGTTGATAATAATTACGGTTAATATTGTTTAAGAACTTTTGGAAACGAGAAGCGAAATGTTATTTATCGCAAAATTATTAATAATTTATGGAAGTAATTATTTATTTGAATATTGAACAAAAAATTAATATATTGTCCAGGCATTCCCATGAAATTAGCGCGTTATCATGTATTTCATCCCACGAATTTGCTAACCCCTTTTCCTTTAACAAAAAGAGAAGAATATGAGAGGGCGAACATAAACAGTTCCTTTGCATCGTTTCATGGCGACAAACATCGTCATAACATGGCTCCGAAAAACATCGTAAGTTTCTGGCAAAATTTGATTATGACGTGAGAGCGTAACTATATCCCGTTATCCACTTAGCGCTAATGAGTTTTTTGTTTACGTTCTTTACAAAAAATCTTTTTTGTCATTCTTGAACAAGGAAAAAAAGGATATTAAACCTTTGGGTAAAAAACGGCATTATACCTTTAGGAAGAAAGCATGAAACCTTTGCCAAAAAAAAAAAAAATCGGATAAAAGGCTGAATTTGAAAAACGTCATTAAAAATTTAGAAAAATGGCATTAAATATTTGGACAACGGCATTAAAGTTTTGGAGAAGAGGTATTAAGCTTTGTGAAAAAAGGCATTACCTTTGGAAAAAACCATTAAACTTTTGAAAAAGCCATTAACCCTTTGAAGGAGGTATTAAGCATTGGGAAAAAAGGAATTAGTCATTTGCAAAAAAGTATCAAACCTTAGTAAAAATGCATTCAAACTTTGGAAAAAAAAGGCATTAAGCCTTACGAAAAAATACATTAAACCTTTGGAAAGAGTCATCAAACCTTTGGTAATAGGCATTAAACCTTTGGAAAAGAGGCATTAAACATTGGGAAAAAACGGCATTAAACCTTTGGAAAAGAGGCATTAAACATTAGGGAAAAAGGCATTAAACCTTTGGAAAAGAGGCATTAAACATGAGGAAAAAAAGGCATTAAACCTTTGGAAAAGAGGCATTAAACATTGGAAAAAGAGGCAGCATTAAACATTGAGAAAAAAAAGGCATTACATTGGAAAAAATTAGCATTAAAACTTTAAAAAGTCATTAAAACCTTAAAAAAATATATTAAACACTGGAAAAAGGAATTAATTCTTAAAAAAGGGGAATCAAAGCTGTGGAAAAAGCATTAAGCTTTCGAAAAAAGGCATTGAACTTCGGCAAAAAGGAATTAACCCTTTGGAAAAGAAGGTATTAAACCTCTGGCCAAAGCTATTAAAACTTAGGAAGAAAGGCATCATGCATTAGAAAATAAGGCATTAACCCCTTGGAAAAAAGGCATAAACCTGGAAAAAGGAATTAATTCTTAAAAAAGGGGAATCAAAGCTGTGGAAAAAAGCATTAAGCTTTCGAAAAAGGCATGAAACCTTTGGAAGGAAAGATATCAAATCTTCGGCAGGATTCCTCAATTTTTTGGCCGAGTTATTTATTGTTATCTAAGATGGACACTTATCAATGTTTTTAGAAGGAAGGTGTGACAAAATTCATACATCGTTTGAAAGGGATGAAGAAACGCCCGAACAAACATGTTTTGATCATTTACTCACCCGGTCGGGCTCTCCGCCTCATTGTGACCTACTGCCGCTTAAGGCTAGACTACCACAGTCTGGTACTAATAACTAAGCTTTGTTTTTTTTTTTGTTTTTTTTCCTCTCCTTATTTTGATTAAACTTGCAACAGTGTATTACAGGCGTTAACCAGTCTTAAATGTTTTAAAAGGTAATTCCGAATAGTTCCTTCAGTGGCAAAATTATATTCGATAAGCGAGGCTAATTATTCCGTTAACTGAGAGAGAGAGAGAGAGAGAGAGAGAGAGAGAGAGAGAGAGAGAGAGAGAGAGAGAGCACGTTGCTAGACAAATCTGAAACATTGTGTACGTCATGCGTTTTCTCATATCTGTTAGAATTTTCCCATTTTTATCATCATTTATTCATCTAATTTCTGCTCATTCTATCTTCACTTTATTAGACTGAACGTAATCATGCACCCCAGTAGAGTAAATAGATAAATTTGGCTTCAATGAAGAGGAAAGAGGGTTCCTAGGATTAGCATGAACAATAAATGAAAATGTAAACTCTCTCTCTCTCTCTCTCTCTCTCTCTCTCTCTCTCTCTCTCTCTCTCTCTCACTTCTTCGATTTACAAAGTAATTACACCGGTAATTAAAACGGCTGGATGGCCAATTACCTGCTCTCTCTCTCTCTCTCTCTCTCTCTCTCTCTCTCTCTCTCTCTCTCTCTCTCTCTCTCTCTCTCTTTGTTTGTCTTGATCATTAGCTGGGTTGTAAATATTTCCTACAAAGGAGTGATGTTACACATTACAAAGAAATTTGTCTCAGAAAAACCAAAGCCAAAACAAATGGGAACAAACGCATTCTTTGCATTCCTTTATAAAAACTAACAAATTATGTTCTCGCATATTCATTCTTGGTGTGATCTATCTGGGAGGCTTATCCGGTTCATGTAGTATTAGTAATTTCACGAAGAAGAGTACACGAGTGGAGAAATGTTCTGATACAAAAAGATAAATATTATACCAATCGCAAAATATTTTAAAAGTTTTTCTTTTAGCAGGTATACTAATTAGAGGGCTATGATAAAAATTTACCTGGTGAGTACTAAAGTGCATGAATATATGAGGTGTAGTAATAAAAGCTATTTAGTAATGTAACCCGACAAATATCGATTTATTCCAAGGTTATTTAAATACAGAAAAAAATACGAATATTATCGAATATCGAGATGTCTATAGCTATTCAGTAATGATTCGACAAATGTCGTTCCATTCCAGAGATATTTTCGTTCGAATATAAAGTATCGTCGAATGTCGTTCTTCCCCATAGACGCTTTCGATTCACTCTAAAGAGAATATCCACCACAAAGAAAAAAAAATACCTGCATAGTCGAATGTTTAGTGTCTATTTGGGTGCTAGTCAGTGCTGATAACTCGATAGATGTCGATTCATTCTAATGTCATTCCCATTACAGGAACACTACGGATATCGTCGGATGTCGAGTGTGTATATAATATCTTTTCAGTGATAACTCGACCGATGTGGGCTCATTCCAAAGGTTATGTCCGCTACAGAAAAAACTACAATGCCTCTATACTGTAATTAAACTTTCTTAAAAGTACCAGACTGATGGCACGTGGATGTTTCTTACTAAACCGCTTATGTTTTCTTTGTGTGTGTGTGTTTTTTTTTCCTTTTTTTTTACGGTTTACGAATAGCCTTAATGAAAGAGTTTTTTCTTCTCCTAATTAAATGCCTCTGTGTAGCGCCAGACAGCAAGGATACTCCGGAACTTTTTATTCACCTTCGGTATTCTTTTTTTTTTTTTTTTTTTACGAAGCGCCAGATGGTTCGGTTATTAGGATTTTTTTCATCTTTTGTATTTTTTTCTTCAGCAAAGTTTCTCTCGTTTTGGCAGATATAGATATCAGATGTAAGGGTTCAAGGAAGATAACAGACCATTTATAAATAGGTGGTTAAACTGAATATCACATTCATGTGGTAAACGTGATGTTTTCGAACAAGGATATGAGAAATATTTTTTTTTTCCTAACAGAAATTTTAGAAAAAACTAATGCATTCATCGGTCTATTCCAGTTCAAATAAAATGTATGTGAATTCAGCAGGATAGATGTTATATATGAGTAGCAATTGACTCTTACCTTCTCGTGGTTATCAGTAACGTGACCTGGCTCTGATACCCTGGACGCCACTTCGAATCCTGCTACGGACATCAGAATGACTCCTTACCCTTGTATTTGGATCTAAGGCTTTGTAGTGAAAAGCATATCCGAAAATTTTGAATAATACAGGAGTTAAGAGGGTATTATGCTTATTACAACTGCATACGTATCTGGTAAAAAGTGACCAGTAGATTCCATATATTATAGTAATAATATGTTTCAATTAATTGTGATATAACTTTTTCACATCTTTACTGTATGAGAAAGCTTTAGAAACTGAGTCAAAGATTATATGATTGATTAGAAACAACAAAAGCATTAAAAAGATTTATAGAAAAAATTCCTTGTATATTGAAAACCTTCCAGTTTTTAGGGGACCCTAAAAATTCCCATTTTGGGGCCCCCCGTACGGGGGCCACAAATTAAACAGCAGGGAGCTGACCCTTAAGTATCGCTGTAAGAAAGACTTCACCCTTCGGAGGCAAAAAATTCTTAAAGTTCCAATTCCTGAAAATAACTTCTTTCTTTATATCTTCTGAACCCAATTCCTTCCAAAAGGGTTAAGTTCTTTCATTTCCCTACCTAACATTTTCTTCTCCCATTCTCTAAAATTCCCAATATTCTCTATGGCTCAAAGACAAAAGGAAGTAGCTTATGTATTATCTTTTTTTGTAAATACATTGTATATTTGATAAAACTTCTCACTTCGGGATGAAAATATGAACATTTTCATCATTCTTTTTGCCAAAGGAAGGTCACAGCCTTAATTAAATATCAACAAACTATTTTACCTTTAGTTACTAGCTACTGTTTTTCTTATAAACATACAACGCGACATAGGCCATGTAAGAAAATATTTTTGTCTCTAACTTCCAGTGAATTATTAAGTTGAGGAATATTTCAAAATATGATATTAGGTTTTAATTATTCATTCTGAGTATAGCTGTGTTTTTTATGAAGCACTTGCCTAATACATTTGGGTAGTTTGATTTTATGGCTCCTTATTTATATAGATATTAGAATTAATATAGGGTAACTGTAGTTTCGCGACGATTCTTTGCACATTTTTTTTTTCACCTGCGAATTTCTGCACTTTTATAGACAATATTATACAGCCGACTTGGGTCTCTCTCTCTCTCTCTCTCTCTCTCTCTCTCTCTCTCTCTCTCTCTCTCTCTCTCTCTCTCTCTCTCTCTCTCTCTCTCTCTCTCTCTCTCTCTCTTAGTTCCAATGTACTTCCAGCCAACCTGTAAGGGAAGTAAAAACCAAATTGCTCGGCATCAAACGACTCCATTTTTCTTTTTAAATCCAAGTTGATTCCGCTTTCAAAGCCTTGGGTCACATGATTTTAAAACGCGCGCGCACGAGTGTGTGTGTGTGTGCGCGCGCGTAATGGTGTGTCTAGACAATAGAATATTTTGGTGCCAGTAAGCAATCTCTGTGTGTTATACTCTCGTATCTCACGATAGATGGCGCTATGACTTACAGCAAGGATAGGGTGGTCCCAGATGAACTAATATTTTGTCCGTCAAAATTTTTCTATCAAATTTTGGGCATCAATTTTGTCCAAAGATCCTTTCTTACGGACAGAAGGTCATCAGACTCCTTGAAGTCAAAATAAGTAGAGATTCGTTAGTGTCTTTTAGTGATGGCATACCCCATATCTTATTAATTTTCTCTTTTTCTGCTTTCTTCCTCATCCAGGCCAGAAATAAATATACTGGAATAAATATACCTAAGACTTTGTCTGCGCTGTTGACTGACAATGAGTGACAAATGATAAAAAGGTAACAAGAGAACACAGAACTCTACGATTTATATTACTGAATAAGATGGATGATTCTCAACGCTTAATTATTGTTAACTATGTCATGAATATAATTCTATTAATTATTTATATGCCATGAATAGAAATCAATATTTAAAAGACTGGGTTGTATTTAGAATAGATATTATAACCTTATACGTACACCAAATTAAGAGTATATTTATCAAAACTTCAGTTTTTATAGAACACGTCATATACAATGACTTTCTACATTAAGCGAGAAACATAGCAGATTATGAATGCCTTAAAGGAAACAATCTATTCTTTCCTTGACTTAAAAGGTACATACAACTACCATAATAATGACTAATGTATATCATTGTCCTATTATTATTATTATTATATTTAGCTGCAAATTGCCTTGAGCTATTCAAAGGTGGTCACGCAGTTGCATGCAAATGACTCATTGCTTTTTTTCATAACGGTGTAATTACGTTTTACACTGGGTTCATTACCAAGAGGGTTATGCGTGTCTAGTTTACGTAGTAATTGACATTGCGTGAAAGTTAATTTATTTATTTACATGACAGACTTCTTATCCTATGAAGAGGATTTTCTTTGCTTTGAGTTATCAGCCTGTCTTATAATTGATGTTCGCATGTGCTATGCTAAATAATGATACATGCGTTCATTTCATAAATCAAAATTCATACATACGACATTTCGGCATGTAGCTGATTTTGTTTCTTATTTATTAGCTTTTTTACCTTTTTTTCTATTTGGTCTAAGCACGATACATATGCCATTTTATAAATTAAAATTCACACATACGACATTTCATAAATAAAAATTCATACAAGCATCTTCCCCTAGAAGAAAATCAACGATATAAAACATCTCTAATTCTCTGCTCTCGGAGATATATGTTAACTTCAGTGACCTTGGTGGATTTAACTCCAGGTAATTCATTATCGATTATTTATCACGAGTTTCGTTGTGTGTTTTTTTTTTATTTCTTATACGGGAGCCGGGAGATAAAATTCTTATGATTACATAATTATTTTTCTTTGTTCAACAACATACTTTCCTGATCTAAAATCAGCGTGAACAAATCACTCTATTTCATTTATGAAGATTAATTTCCAGAAATAGTATTTGACCTGTTTACGCACAAAAGGAGTTCAGTGCAATTTTTTAACTTTCCTATTATATAATTAAAATTAATTTGATATGGAAATAAAATTAAATAATTAACAATCATGATGTGCTTCTATATATATATATATATATATATATATATATATATATATATATATATATATATATATATATATATATATATATATATATCACGGCAACGTAGGAATCTATTTTGCAATTGATCTAGATTATAGTTATGGTTATTTGATCTGGGGAGGTAATGAAAATGAATAAATGGTAGGGTGAGTTTTTTCCGTAGAAAAAAATACGAAATACGATAGTTCTCAAATACGTCACGATAACAAGAGGCAGAATCGTTACAAGCACAAGTGAGATCGAAGAAATGTAGGAATCTATCAAAATAAAGAATATGGAACTATTCTTATTGTACGAAAGGAAATGCTCGTAGTATTCTCATTGCAAAATGAATTCTTCAAAAGAAAGACTATGCAGCCATTCTTACAGTAAAAAAAGCAATCCTAGAAAATAAAAAATATACAAGTAATTTTACTATAAAAAAGAATCGTCGAAAAGTAAGCATATGCAACTATTCTTACTGTAAAAAAAAGGGAATCCTTGGAGAAGGAATAGGCACCTATTCGTAATATTGAAGAAGAAACCCATTAAAATAAACAATGTGCAACAATTCTTACTGAAAAAGTGAAACCTTGAAAAGAAAGAAAATGCAACTATTCTTTGTGTAAAAAATTTCTTGAAAAGAAAGTAAATGCAACAATTCTATTATTAAGAAATTAATCTAATGAAAACAAGAATATGTAACTATTCATATTATTGAAAAAGGAAACCACTGAAATCAAGAAAATACAACGATTCTTAACGTCGAAGAGGCACTCACGGAGAGACATTATCCTTATGATGTCAAACCTGCCTTTTCTTCTCATGATCACAGTTGCGACTTGGGCAATTCTCATGCAAGATAATGGAACTAAATTAAACTTATTCTTACAGTGAATTTTTACTGTGGACAATTGTACGGTTTTTTTCGAAATGGCAGCCGCAGAACCACAAAAAGCGTGAACGTAATCTGTCAATGCAAATCACAAAATCTAATTATATATATAATTTGATAATGAAGATTTGCTTCGATGTAAATAATGTTTTCATGTAAATGTTTTTTCGTGGATTTATAACGCTCCAATATGCCGACATATCACATAATTCCCCATGAAAAATAAATAATTGTCTCCCTGTAATAATGATTGGTATTTGGGGAATTTGTTGGAATCGATTAGGGGCGAGAGGAAGTGTCGATTACAGTTTCACACATAAAGGAAAATGTGTATATTACCAGGAGTACGAAATCGACTGAACTGTATGAAAATTGTGTAGAGAATTATTTATTTTTGCGTACAAGGGATTTAAAACTTCGTTATTATGAGCCGCTTCGAAAATATTTTTAAGTAAAATTTATTAAGCGAATGTCATTTAAAAGTCATGAAAGTAAAAGAATATTCATGATAGAAATTCCATCACGTCTAAGACACGGCATCATCTCCTCTCAGCAAAATTTAAAAAATGATTTAAAAGAGTAATGACTGTCAAATTACCCCTAATTATGAAATCAATTATGATTATGCAACAAGGGACACATTTTCTCAGAAAAAGGACGTGGAATAATAATTAACTGTTTGCGTCGAAAGGAATGAATTTTATTATCCTTCGTAGCTGGGAAATATCTGTTCAATCAGTTCTAATGGGATAACTTTGTGTGTATTGTGGATTTATTTTTCCATGTCGCCCTCTCTGGACAGAGAGAAATACACAGACTTTGGACGTGCACACATGCACCCACACAAATATATATATATATATATATATATATATATATATATATATATATATATATATATATATATATATATATATAGATACTATTATATATATATATATATATATATATATATATATATATATATATATATATATATATATATATAGATATAATATCTATATATATATATATATATATATATAGATATTATATATATATAATAGATATTATATCTATATATATATATATATATATATATATATATATATATATATATATATATACTATATAGATATAATATCTATATATATATATATATATATATATATATATATATATATATATATATATATATATACATATATATATATAGATATATATATATATATATATATATATATATATATATATATATATATAATATATCTCTATATATCTCTATATATATATATATATATATATATATATATATATATATATATATATATATATATATATTATAATATGTAATGGGGGGATTCCCCCCCCCCCCCATTATTCATTAGGTAAGCGTGTGACACGAAACAAAGGAAGGCAAACCCACACACAGCATTACACACCTCTCTCTCTCTCTCTCTCTCTCTCTCTCTCTCTCTCTCTCTCGGCAATCCCTCTCTCTCTCTCGGCAATCCCTCTCTCTCTCTCTCTCTCTCCAAGGAATCTCTCTCTCTCTCTCTAGCACCGACACCTCTCTCTCTCTCCACCTCTTTCTCTCCATTCTAACAGGTAATGAAAATGAGAGAGTCGCATCATAACATTAACGTTTATTAAACAATGAATAAATAATGGATAATCAAGTCTTACGACTAACTCAAAAAACCCTGAAATAGGTAAATGTCTAGTCACCAAAAGTCTACACCCATCTGGGAACTCTTTGTCCCTCTCCTGCCAGAATCGTCTGTTTTCAAGATACAGAACACATCCCGTAAGTACACACACAAGATTGACAATCAATGACTAAATATTGGATATTATCATAAAAAATGTCAAACAGATAATAAGCCAGCCTTCGGCTAAAACACTTCAACGCTCACCCAAGCAACCGGACCACCACCAACACTATGTCACAAAAACTCCCCGGCGAACGACTTGGGTATGAAACTATTAAAGGGAAGAGGCGCACACGCACATACGAACGCACAGTTCGCTAGCGCCTCGCAACACTAGTTGCATCCAGTTTCACAAAGGCACTTTGAGAAGAGTTAATAAACTCAGTACATTGACTTGTCGAACTAAGCATTTTTATCTCACGCCACCTATAGAATACTCAATGTCAGCTACTCTCAGGTCATTGCTCCTCACTGTTCTTCACATTCCATAGGTCAAAGGGAACACATGGACAATATATTATTAATCAAAAACCCTAGGCCTTACATAGCTCGGCCACCCCATGCTAGCCCCCGCCTAGCAAAATTGCTTATAATACAAAACACACTGGCCGGCTTAAAATAAAATACAAGTAAAAACTGCACGTCTCTGGCATTATAAAATAAAGTCTTATCACGCTTTAATCTCCAAATAACACTAGAATTTTTCTCTCATTTTTTCTGCATTTCTTGAATATCCCTCTTTGCTTGTCTGCAAGTAGCTGCTCCTGTAGCAGACTGTAGCAGCTGTAGGAAGACGGAATGCCTCCCTCATTGTAGAAGACTTCTCACGACTTCTGCAGATCCCCAAAAGACATGCTGTAGAATTCTCGCGATCACCATCATGGAAATTCTTGTAATCACCCTGGACAACACGACAGCAGTACTCTCTGCACGGCTGGTGGACGTCTTGCTGGCGTCGGGAAATGACTTTTTTGGTGTGTGTTAGTATGTCAGTCAAGTCACTGGTCAATCTAAGAAAATTAACCCAGACATACTACTTCTATCAAACAATGATCTCAAAAAGTCAGAAATACTAACTGAACGTCTCCCAATTAACTCCCTTTAATATGACTACTAAATCATAAGTCATTATCGCAACTCTCAAAGGAAAAAGAACACCAAGTTCTAGTTCTCCAACTCAATTCTCCAAACTCACACATCAGCACACACACAACTCAGAAATCACAGTAACTCCACGGACTTCTGCACTCACATTTCAAACTCGAATGTGCTCACAAGAAAAAAAAAAGAAAAAATCGTAATGAGCCCAAGGAAAAAAAAGAATCACGTAACACACCCAGACCCAAAAAAATGTTCTCTCAAAGCTCTGATATTTGAACAACCCACAAAATCAGTTAAAATCTCCAACTTTTAACAGCAAATACCCCTTTACTGCTCATACAATCAACTACAATGAGACTTAATGTCAAACTCCCATTTACGTAAATAACAACCCCAGAAAAATCACATCTCCCGATAAGTTACATCTCCCGTCCAAAAAAGAAATGCTACTTAAGCTCAATCCCCCAAATTACATCTCTCGTAGGAAAAGGAAGAAAAAAAAATAAAATAAAGATAACCACAAATAGATTTCCCCAATCACAAAATACATAATGCATGTATGGTATACATAACTCCCGCGTTTTTCCCAAGAAATGCTCCATGTAAAGTTATGGAATTTGCCAGAAAGCAAACTATTACCCATGCGCTTTCGTGAAATGCTATTGTCAACATTTCCAGATATTGCTAAAATTCTGATCTATCATCATCAGAGGAAAAGAATCAGCACATGGCTCATCATATCGCTTGTCAGCAGAAAAATCGCCTGCGGACGTAAGCTCAAACATCAGCATAAAGTATGTCCAGTCAGACACACAAGTTTGGAAACTCATGATTCTCAAAAAACGTCTAACAGACACATTTCACAAAATTAACTCCAGGATATGACTAATGTGCTGAAAGATTTGTCTCAAAGACTTATTCTCTCAACATGACTTTGCCCCAAATTATATTTCTCCAAAAATAATACACTTGTGAACATAAAAAAAATGCACACATCTCCATAGGACTCTTAATGCAATAATGCCACTCGCCTCTAAATAGTCACGAAATCAAAGAGAAAGAACTACAGAAACCTCCTCTTGACTCGAAAAAAACTCCCATAACCACAAAAAAAGGGTCATCCGCGAAAGATTAATTCCAACTCCACATATAATTATGAGACACCATATTAATAATAACACCACTCCGGATATAAAAATATTTCCTCCATTTGGTTAATAACCAACCCCCTTATATTTCTCTCTTATTTCTCCAATAGCCACATGTCAATAAAAAAAACACCAATCCAGGAATAGAGAATAATCACCTCTATTTCGGCAATACAAAATATTTACCTCTATTTCCCCAATACTCCATGTGGAACAAAACAAGGCTCCAAAAAATATATCTCCAAAAAGGAATATAAAAAAATGAGATCCTACCTCCAAAAAAATGTGCACTCAAGGCAACTAACTCACACACTCACAAATATTGCCCCATAATCTCCAAAAAAAATGTGTCTCCATTTGCAACAAAGATGGCTGCAAAATAATTGAACTAAACATAGCTCTCATCACCATTGGCAAATATCAAAAATGGCCAAAAATATATCTCTAATATATCTCAAACAATAACTCCAAATATATCTCAATTATAACTCCAATTCTCCAGAGAATAACTCAATGCTATAGTCAAAAACTATAAAAACTCTCTCCATTTAGCATAACTGCTAAAAAAAGGGCAAAAACTCGGCAAATAAAACTGTCTAGAAAATTCTAGAAAAAATCACCAATGTGCCACAACTCCTTATAACAGAACTCCAAATTCACAGTGTGTTAGCTAAGACTTCTCCATATGCACTACGACATAAGTCACTAGAAAACTTAACCAAGTTTCCTATCTCTCACAAAGTTGTCACAAATACAACAAAGGTATGTGCAAGAAAACTCACAATTTCTGGAACACAAATATCCAGAGAAAAAATGTAGTGCCATTACGTATGCATTCAAAACGTGCAAAAAATTCTCCCATACATTTCTCTATAGCATCAAATAGCTGAAACCCAAACACGTTCTCGAACAATGACTCTAAG
>NC_061109.1:61848769-61851269 GCF_015104395.2 Macrobrachium nipponense
GAATATTATGAGCATTAGTAAATATGATGATATTTAATTTTCGGATTATTAATTAAACTAATTCCTTTATGAGCAGTTTTCTAATTTTACAGAAATAAAAGTATTAACATTGATAATTTTAATTAGTTTTAAGCAAAATAAAAACTCGATTTTTTCAACGGATAGAATTCTGTGGAATTGAGTATCTGTATTTTGTAACACGTTTTAATTTTTGTAGGTTCTACAGTAGAGAGCAATAGTTCAAAATGTACCTAAAATTAGCAATAATATTGTTTTATAATTACAAATAGCAAATAATTACGGTTGTTTATTAATATGTGAAAATTATTTCATGAAACGTAAGATAGTATGTCAACTCTTATTGAATAAAATAAGAGATAAACATGACATTACCAGAGTAATAGTCTAAAAAACAGCAGTTTTAATTAATTCAACATAAGCTGTCACAATTCTCTTCCTGTTCCCAGAAATTCAGATAGGGTTTAACAACAACGAACCATAGTTCAGTTATTCACAATGAGGACATCAAAACACAATTAGATAATATAAAGCGAAGAAATCAATAACTATAAGAATGACGACTTGACTCCTGTTCTATTATAATAACTTACATATGCTTTGTGTTTATAGATCTTGAATTCGGATTATACTACTTTTACTGAATAACAAAGAGTTTTGAAGCCCGCATGCGTAAGTTTATCCAACAGTGCAGTGACTGAGTAAAACAAAAAGAGCATTTGGAAAGCTTAGTATTTAAATCAAAACAAAGCCTTATTGAATCAAGATAACACAGAAAGACACAAACTCAAGATTTCAAAGCTCGTTTAGATCAAAGAGGATTCGCTCTCTCTCTCTCTCTCTCTCTCTCTCTCTCTCTCTCTCTCTCTCTCTCTCTCTCTCTCTCTCTCCGGTGGCATTCTATCTCCTGTCGTGCATTCTGCTCACGACTGACGTGAGGGGGAAGAATCACATCGAGATACTATATAGGAAATAGAAAAGAAATGATGAATTTATACGAAACATACGTACGAGCGCGCACATGCACACATACACGCACACACACAACACACACACACACACACACACACATATATATTATATATATATATATATATATATATATATGTATATATATATATATACATATATTGTTATATATATATAGGTATATTATATAAGTATATATATATATATATATTATATATATAACATTATATATATATATATATATATAATATATATATATATATATAATCTAATATATGTATATGTAGTATATACATATATATATCTATTATAATAGTATATAATTATATATATTATATATATATAATATATAAATATATATAATATGTATATGTATATATAATATACATATATATATATTTATATATATATATTATAGTATATATATATATATATAATGACATACATATATTATATATATATATATATGAATATATATATATCTATTAATATATAATATATCTATATCTAGGTATGTGTGTTTGCGTAATGTTCCTGATAAAAAAAAAAAAATTAAACCCCTCAAACACTAATCTGGCGCATCAGCGTGACCATTATTCCTGTTACATGACCGTTATACAGTATTACAAAAAATACAATGCTTTAATATTATTACAAATGAAAGTACCTGAAGCCGGCAATCTGTCCAAATATCTCGCTCGTTTGTCAAAGGGAATGATTTTAATGGTGCAGCTTAAAGTATAGCAGGGACGCTCCATGTATGACTAGAATGGATACAAATATGTAAACATGATAAGATATATATATATATATATATAGTATGATATATATATATATATATATATATATATATATATATATAAATATATATAATCCTATATATATATATATATATATATATATATATATATATATAGATATATATATATATATATCATATATATATATATATTTATATATATATATATATATCAGCATACACGTGCACAATAAAATATACATACATATGTTTTATCACATACAGAGAATAATTATCAAACATATTTATATGAATTCATAAATTCTCTAAACGTTAATAGCCATAATTACATTCGTATCTTTTACTTTAATTTATTTTAAGATGAAAATTTACCATCTTTATTCATATCCTCGTTAAGTTTTGCCGTAATGATGAAAGTTTATTTACCCTTAATTACTTTCCTTTCCAAAATCAACCATAATCCTCAGAAGTTCATTATTTTTTGGGGGGTCCTTCAGCGAGAGAGAGAGAGAGATGAGAGACCGATGAGAGATATGGAAGAGAGACCGAGTTGGAGAATTGAGAGAGAGAGAGAGAGAGAGAATGGATACCTTGACACAAAGTCATGAGACACAAATTAACGAGAAAACAGTCATACGTCTTAAAAATTTTCATTTAGTAAACAGTGAAAGTGGAAAGGAGATTATGAAAAAACAAAGTGGTAATCGTTTATTTATGATAATTATATGGTTTATTTCTATAGAGATTATCAAT
>NC_061109.1:61858769-61868769 GCF_015104395.2 Macrobrachium nipponense
AAAAAAAAAAAAAAAAAAACATGGAAAACTATAAAAACCGTAGAGAGAATATGCACAGAAAAAATATCGAAAAGACACATTCTGTCTCTACATCGGAGGGAATTTGTCATATCAAACTTAAATCAGGGTGACCCCATCCCCTCCCTTTGAAACTGGAAGATTTCCAGTTCAAATAAATGAAGTGTGGAGGCCAGTCTTTTTTTCGTGATAATTCCTCAACCAAGGTTTTGATTTCCATACCGATTGAATCTTTTGTAGAAATGGCAAGTTGTCTAGATTCTCTCTCTCTCTCTCTCTCTCTCTCTCTCTCTCTCTCTCTCTCTCTCTCTCTTTCGGCATTAATTCAATCTCATCATAACCATCTTTCGTTTCTATGTAGCATACGTATACGTCACTTCAGCTCTAGTCTTCTAACTTCGTCAGAATAATAAATTAAATGAAACCACTGCAATAAATATCCAAATATTGAAAAGTAGGCACCAGGCTAATAGAATTCAGTTTCCATTGTTTTTCAGGAAATTTAACCTCTCCTTCCAGCCTCAGCCTATGGAAAAAGACCTCACTGTGATGCACATCAGCGATTTCTACACCGAAGTGACCATTTTCATTTCTTTGCAAGAAATGAAAATAAGATCAGCTCTTTCGTTAACAAAGGGACTTAGAAAGACGTCTGGTATGAGTAAATTATGGTTCTGATAAGACTGACAAATCCTGCTTCTTTTGTATTATTGATATCGTAATGTTCTGTGTCCAATAAAATGTTAAATTTCAACCTTACGTAAATAACGTTCTCTATATACTTCCTAAACGACACTTTTGTTAGCGTAAAATACATAGTAAATAAACAAATTTAATTTCAGTACGAAAACATTTTACCCCAAGTTTCTTCCTTAAAAATATAATTTTATCTTCAGGGACATTAGGGATTTTCCCGCATCAGCAGATCTGAGGATAAATCCTTTGAAAGCCGAATCCCAGTCTCTGTGCAAAAAGGACTCGGTCGAAGTGGGCGTGAGTGAGTTCGCATGGAACCTTCAGCTAAGGGCACTTGTTGCTTGCCTCACATTAGAAGGATGAATAAAATTATGAATTTTGTTCCACACTAACCTGTGTGCTGGCTAAAGATTTATTCAGTATCCCTGAGGATGTTGTGTAATTACGTAGATTCTTAGATTCTAAAAAAATCAAGCGAAGATGCAATGCATCACTATCCTAACACAATTCTTCTTGTACTTTAATAATTCATTTACATTATTATCCGTTTATCTATTAATTTGTTAATACATTATCTCTTTTTTTTTCTTTAATTCCTATGATCTACCGTCATTTCTTACAAATGGTCACCATATTCTGCGAAAGACAACATCCATCTGTGGGCTTGTTCCCCAAGTATAGGGTTTTATTTCTGAATAATAATAATAATAATAATAATAATAATAATAATAATAATAATAATAATAATAATAATAATAATAATAATAATAATAATAATAATAATAATGGGATATAAAACACCAAGAGATGAAGGACACGATCAGGAAAGAATATATGCAAAGACTCAAGGCGATACTCAAGTCAAAACTCAACGCCGGAAATATGATAAAAGCCATAAACACATGGGCAGTGCCAGTAATCAGATACAGCGCAGGAATAGTCGAATGGACGAAGGCGCAGCATAGATCAGAAAACCAGGAAACATATGACAATACACAAAGCACTACACCCAAGAGCAAATACGGACAGACTATACATAACACGAAAGGAAGGAGGGAGAGGACCTACTAAGTATAGGGAGGACCTGCGTGCAACATCGAGAAACAGGTGCACTTGGGGCAATATTCTGAAAAAACCACAGTGAAGACGAGTGGCTAAAGAGTGCATGGGAAGAAGGACTAATAAAAGTAGACGAAGACCCAGAAATATACAGAGACAGGAGAAAGACAGACAGAACAGAGGACTGGCACAACAAACCAATGCACGGACAATACATGAGACAGATTAAAGAACTAGCCAGTGATGACGCATGGCAATGGCTACAGAGGGGAGAGCTAAAGAAGGAAACTGAAGGAATGATAACAGCGGCACAAGATCAGGCCCTAAGAACCAGATATGTTCAAAGAACGATAGACGAAAATAACATCTCTCCCCTATGTAGGAAGTGCAATACGAAAAATGAAACCGTAAACCACATAGCAAGTGAATGCCCGGCACTTGCACAGAACCAGTACAAAAAGAGGCATGATTCAGTAGCAAAAGCCCTCCACTGGAGCCTGTGCAAGAAACATCAGCTACCTTGCAATAGTAAGTGGTAAGAACACCAACCTGAAGGAGTGATAGAAAACGATCAGGCAAAGATCCTCTGGGACTATGGTATCAGAGCAGATAGGGTGATACATGCAAATAGACCAGACGTGACGTTGATTGACAAAATGAAGAAGAAAGTATCACTCATAGATGTCGCAATACCATGGGACACCAGAGTTGAAGAGAAAAAAAGGGAAAAAATGGATAAGTATCAAGACCTAAAAACAGAAATGAGAAGGATATGTGATATACCAGTGGAAATTGTACCCATAATCATAGGAACACTAGGCACGATCCCAAGATTCCTGAAAAGGAATCTGGAAAAACTAGAGGCTGAAGTACTCCAGGACTCATGCAGAAGAGTGTGATCCTAGAAACGGCGCACATAGTAAGAAAAGTGATGGCCTCCTAAGGAGGCAGATGCAACCCGGAACCCCGCACTATAAATACCACCCAGTCGAATTGGAGGACTGCGATATACCAAAAAAATAAAAAAAAATCATAATAATAATAATAATAATAATAATAATAATAATAATAATAATAATAATAATAATATCAAAGGGGTTCATAAACGTTATGTAGCAATGCTAACTATTATAGATGAACGATTGGAAAGTCATTTTGATATCAGGGGATGTATTACAGAAGTAAATTAATCCTTCAGCGTTTAATTCTGATTGATTATTGATTATAATTTTCATCATATCTTGTGGTATGAGCAGCGCGACACGAAAACCTGATTATTGAAACAATACGCAGGCTTGTTCGTGTTGTTATCCTGAGGATAAAACAGAATGAAAATTCTTCATTTGTAATTTATGCCTTTCTTTTGCAGTATAGACATTTGGAGGAGGAGGAGGAGGAGGAGGAGGAGGAGGAAGGAGGAGCGAGGAGGAGGAGAGGAGAGGAGATAGAGAGTAAGAGAGAGAGAGAGAGAGAGAGAGATGTAAAAGATAAATGACATTACCAGCAATCGAGAGTGTTGTCAAGAGAGTGTTACTGGATCAAGAATTCTACAAAAATGCTAAAAATTACTTAGTAGTAGGCCATTGGAAATGATCTCGCGTGTATAGAAAACAAATTATATTGCGTAAATGCATAGAAAAAGTAGACGTTGTTAATCAAACTCAGAATTACCGAGATCGAGAAGTACATTAAATTTCATCTCACGAGGAAAATGACTTCGGCGAAGATAACCAAGAAAGAAATGAAATTCAGTAATGAATGAAAATAACACCATAAATCTCGTATTTCCTGTATACATTATCTCGGTTCACTAGCCGAGTATTTTATGAGAGAATTCAGAATCCTAGATACACGAAGGCCATATCCATCGTTATTATATCTATCAATTGGTTCTCTTCGCGCTGGCAACATCATATGGAAAATAATTTATTTTCTGAATTAATTCTTAAGATTAATACACAACAGAAACGTAAATTCATTAGTTGAATGCTGGCGTTAAAAGCGAATTTAAATCTCGGCACTTAACAAACTTGAAAAGGCCATTCTGGACTTAAGCGGTCTACTCTGGGGTCCCATCAGCCTCTGATCCTTTACTGCTGTGTTCGAACATGCATTACCATTGAGAGAGAGAGAGAGAGAGAGAGAGAGAGAGCAAGAGAGAGAGACTTACAGTGTTTTCTGCCTTAATGTTAATGCCTGTTCGAACACAGCAGCAAAATATCAGAGGCTACTGGAATCACAGAGTAGACCACTTGAGACAAAAATGACCTTTTTAAGTTGGTTATATATTTATATATATATATATATATATATATATATATTATATATATATATATATATATATATATATAATATACATATAAGCGAATCCCACGGGAAATTGATAATCAGAAATCCAAGCGCTTTCGTCTTTACTAAGACATTGTCAAAGAGCTAATGAAATACAATTGGAGAAAAAGGTCTCAGGTACACAACAAGATCAAGAATACCAGATAGTTAATTGTCAAAAGGGTAAAAATTAAAAGAGATAATCCAGGATTATTGGATATCACACGGTCACAAACCTAAACAGATTTGACCCTAACCGAAATTACAAAGTATCTTTACAGTCCAAAACATGTAAAAACTGAATATATTAATTTTGTTGCTTATATTTATCTACAACTTTTTTCATTATGAAAGCATCAAGTTTAAATAAACCAAGACTTAAATTTAAAACATTACTATTATTTGACTTGATGAAACAAGATTCAATGATATTCCTTTTAACTGTGCCATTACATGGGATTAAGGCTCTTGCTTGACTCCAGTTAACAGGATATTCTAAATCTCTCATATGTACGAATAATGCGTTCGATATTTGCCCAGCTCTCACAGAATATTGATGCTGTTTGACACATTGTGAAAGAGATTTACTGGTCTGTCCGTAAATGGCTTGTAAAAATTCTTACACCTTTAGTAGGAAACATTTCTAACACGAATGTTAAAAACAATGTTGATTTTATAAACAAATTGAATAGTTTAAATCTGAATTTTGATTTTAATATGGTTAGTTTTGATGTTGTCTCTTTATTTACAAAAGTGCCTGTAGATGACTTACTTGAATATTTGGAGGATGAATTAGAACGTCACGACATTCCCTTAAGTGTAGCAAACCTTATTAGTCTCATAAGGTTATGTATCAAAGATAGTAAATTTTGTTTTAATGGGGAATTTTTTGTACAAAAGTTTGGCATGGCTATGGGTAATCCCTTATCTCCTGTCCTTAGCAATATTTACATGGAATTTTTTGAGACAAAACTTTTACCAAGAATTTTGCCCCAAAAAGTTATTCGGTTTAGGTATGTGGATGATATTTTCTGTATTTGGCCAGTTCACGAAAAATCTCCAGGAATTTCTTAATAATCTCAATAATTTAGTCCCTTCTATAAAATTTACTGTAGAGGAAGAAAGAAATTGTAATTTGAATTTTCTTGATGTAACTGTCCATAGAAATGATAGAAATTTCACCTTTTCAGTCTTCCAAAAATCAATTAACATTGCCTCTTTTGTTCATTACTACTCCAATCACCACCAAAATGTTAAATTCTCTGTTTTTTCTGGGATGTTCCTAAGGACTTTACGTGTCTGTAGCCCGCAGTTTATTGATGCTGAAATTAAAACTATTTATGATATTGCATTGAAACTTAAATACCCAAGGACTTTTGTAGATGTGGCATGGAAAAGAGCTAGAAAAACATTTTATTCAACTAATGACAAACTTGAATTTTGTAAGTCTAACATTCTAAAATTACCCTATGATGAAAGGTTTTTAGATATTCCTAGAATTTTAAAGCTTTTTAACATAAATGCTTTTTTCAGTAATATTAATGTCAAGAGTTTAGTATTCAAAAATTCTCCTAAAGATCTTCCAGGCTGCATATATGAAATTCTTTGCAAAAAGAGTGATAAAGTCTATTACGGACAGACCGGTAAATCTCTTTCACAACGTCTCAAACAGCATCTATATTCTGTGAGAACTGGGCAAATATCGAATGCATTATTCGTACATATGAGAGACTTAGATCATCCTATTAACTGGAGTCAAGCAAGAGCCTTAATCCCATGTAATGACACAGTTAAAATGAATATCATTGAATCTTGTTTCATCAAGTCAAATAATAGAAATGTTCTAAATTTAAGTCTTGGTTTATTTAAACTTGATGCCTTCATAGTGAAAAAAGTGGTAGATAAATATAAGCAACAAAATTAATATATTCAGTTTTTACATGTTTTGGACTGTAAAGATACTTTGTAATTTCGGTTAGGGTCAAATCTGTTTAGGTTTGTGACCGTGTGATATCCGATAATCCTAGATTATCTCTTTTAATTTTTACCCACTTAACAATTAACCATCTGGTATTCTTGATCTTGTTGTGTACCTGAAACCTTTCTCTCCAATTGTATTTCATTAGCTCTTAGTAAAGACGAAAGCGCTTGGATTTCTGACTATCATTTTCCTGTGGGATTCGCTTATTTATGAAGTCACGTGCATCTACTGTGATTATTTAAACATATATATATATATATATATATTATATATATATATATATATATATATATATATAGTATGTATATATATAAGTATATATATATATAGATATAACTATATATATATATCTATATATATATATATATTACACAGAAAAGTTCGATTCCAGTGTCTTAACCCCTTACCCAAATTTTGCAAGAACCATAATGACTTACAGCCAACAGCTACCGAATCTTCATCAGTATCAAAGAAGTTCTGTCCTCAATACCTAGCAAAACCAAAAGATTGCAAATAAATAGATACAATAAATAAGCGTTTACTCTCGTCTGTACTGAAACAGAAGGAAGATGTGTCAGCCTGGGAACAGTTTAAAGCATTAAAGCATCTAGTTAAGACCACATCCCCCTCAGAAAATCAAGGAATCTGTTGCCAGTTGTAACTTCAGTCACAATTATTTTCTAGATTCGCGAGGAAATTACTTCCTGTCAAGGATGCTGGTCCTCCTGGGTTCACTTCGGATGAATAAGGTCCATTCGATGTTCATGAAATGCTCTTTTCATGGTATTTGTTAAATTTGAACGAGAAAATAATTAGATAAATGATTTTTTGCTGTTGTTTTATTGAATAGCATCGTGTATTCTTTGAGTTAAACATTCATGTTGAATTAGTTTAATCTCGTTTGTAAGTCATGTTGTTTCTCTATACAGATTAGTTATTATTATTATTATTATTATTATTATTATTATTATTATTATTATTAATCTTTTTTTGCTCTATCACAGTCCTCCAATTCGTCTGGGTGGTATTTATTGTGTGGGGTTCTAGGTTGCATCCTGCCTCCTTAGGAGTCCATCACTTTTCTTACTATGTGCGCCGTTTCTAGGATCACACTCTTCTGCATGAGTCCTGGAGCTACTTCAGCCTCTAGTTTTTCTAGATTCCTATTCAGGGATCTTGGGATCGTACCTAGTGCTCCTATGATTATGGGTACGATTTCCACTGGCATATCCCATATCCTTCTTATTTCTATTTTCAGATCTTGATACTTATCCATTTTTTCCCTCTCTTTCTCTTCAACTTGTTCATGGTATTGCGACATCAATAAGTGATACTTTCTTCTCGACTTTGTCAATCAACGTCACATCTCGTCTATTTGCACGTATCACCCTATCCGTTCTGATACCATAGTCCCAAAGGATCTTTGCCTGCTCGTTTTCTATCACTCCCTCAGGTTGGTGCTCGTACTACCTATTACTGCAAGGTAGCTGATGTTTCTTGCACAGGCTCCAGTGGAGGGTTTTTGCCACTGAATCATGCCTCTTTTTGTACTGGTTCTGTGCAAGTGCCGGGCATTCGCTTGCTATGTGGTTTATGGTTTCATTTTTCGTATTGCACTTCCTACATAGGGGAGAGATGTTATTTCCGTCTATCGTTCTTTGAACATATCTGGTTCTTAGGGCCTGATCTTGTGCCGCTGTTATCATTCCTTCAGTTTCCTTCTTTAGCTCTCCCCTCTGTAGCCATTGCCATGCGTCATCGCTGGCTAGTTCTTTAGTCTGTCTCATGTATTGTCCGTGCATTGGTTTGTTGTGCCAGTCCTCTGTTGTGTCTGTCATTCTCCTGTCTCTGTATAGTTCTGGGTCTTCGTCTACTTTTATTAGTCCTTCTTCCTATGCACTCTTTAGCCAGTCGTCTTCACTGGTTTTCAGATATTGACCCAGTGCTCTGTTCTTGATGTTGACGCAGGCCTCTATACTTAGTAGTCCTCTCCCTCCTTCCTTTCCTCTTATGTATAGTCTGTCCGTATTTGCTCTTGGGTGTAGTGTTTTGTGTATTGTCATATGTTTCCTTGTTTTCTGATCTATGCTGCGGAGGTCTGCCTTCGTCCAATCCACTATTCCTTCGCTGTATCTGATTACTGGCACTGCCCATGTGTTTATGGCTTTTATCATATTTCCGCCATTAAGTTTTGACTTGAGTATCGCCTTGAGTCTCTGCATATATTCTTTCCTGATCGTGTCCTTCATCTCTTGATGTTTTATATCCCCTCCTTCCATTATTCCCAGGTATTTGTATCCTGTCTCATATATGTGTTTGATGTTGCTACCATCTGGTAGCTTTATCCCTTCCGCTCTCGTTAGTTTGCCTTTTTGTATGTTGACTAAGGCGCATTTTTCTATTCCAAACGCCATCCTGATGTCCCCAGATACAATCCTTACAGTCTGGCTTAGGGTATCTACATCCTTGATGCTCTTACCATAAAGCTTGATGTCGTTCATGAACATCAGATGGTTGATTCTGTTGCCTTTTTTCTTGAGTTGGTACCCGCATACATCTTCTGTAGTACTTTTGTCATGGGAATCATGGCTACTACGAAGAGTAGTGGGGACAGTGAGTCGCCCTGGAAGATCCCTCTCCTGATATTAACCTCTGCTAGTCTTATTCCAGAGCTTGTAAGTATTGCATTCCAGTTGCACATTGTATTTTTGAGGAAGCTGATGGTGTCAGTAAGGCCGTGGCGGAACGGCGCTTTGCGCCTTATTCGCATATTTAAAGATTCTTGGCAGGCACGGCATGTTCTGGCAAGAGGTAACCACAGGGGTTACAGTAAGGCTATTTACCGTGGCGGATGGATTTGGGTGTCGCGATACCAAAACAACAACAAACAAAGTAGGGAGCAACTGGCCCGGTAAAGTGTAAACAACCCGGCTTTCTTATAGTCTATCCATGCCATGCTTAGCATTTTATCTATCAGGAGCTGGTCTTTTGTGCCCCTACACTTCCTTCTGCAGCCTTTGTTTTTGTGGGGGATGGTGTTTGTCTCCTCTAAGTAATTGTATAGCCTTTCACTGATGATACCTGATAGTAACTTCCACATTATTGGTAGGCAGGTGATAGGCCTGTAGTTACTGGCTATATTTCCCTTACTCTTGTCTTTTTGTACCAAGGATGTTCTTCCTGTGGTCATCCATTTGGGCGCATGGTGATTTGAGATACAATGCTGGAGTTGTTCTGCTATTCGTGGGTGAAGGGCCTTGAAGTTTTTGAGCCGGTATCCATGGACTTCATCGGGACCTGGGGCTTTCCAGTTTGGCATTTTCTTTAGTTGGTGTCTGACTGTGTCTGTCGTGATCTCTGTGAATCATTGTTTTATTCTCCCTGTTTCTTCTTCCTTGACTTCCTGAAGCCATGTTGCATGTTTGTTGTGTGATACCGGATTGCTCCATATGTTTTCCCAGAGTCTCTTACTTGGTTCGGCTTCAGGGATTTCTTGGTGGTTGTCTTCCCCTCTTAGTTGGCTGTAAAGTCTTTTCTGGTTGGTTCCGAATAGTCTGTTTTGTTGGTATCCCTTATTCCTGTTCATGTACCGCTGGATCTTATGTGCTTTGGCCTTAAGCTTCTGTTTTACATCTTCTATTGTGTTGTATAGTCCCCTCTCTTGTACTTTGTATTTCTCGTTCAGTTCCTCCCTTGTTTTCTTGCTTCTTAACCTTTTTTCTGCCATCTCTTTCAGTTTACTCAAGTCAGATCTCATCACCATGATTTGCTTTTCCAGGCGCCTTTTCCAAGGAGGTTGCTGTTTTGGTTTCTGTTGGGTTGGTTGTGCTGGTGGTGTTGGTGTTCGAATCCCCATCAGTTCTGCTATTAATCTTGCTCCTGCATATGCCAATTTATTTGTTTTTGTGATACTGGTGG
>NC_061109.1:61871269-61893769 GCF_015104395.2 Macrobrachium nipponense
AAGAAAAAATGGAGTGAAGACTTCAAGAAATGAAGGAATGAGGGAATGAATGAATGAAGAAATGAGGAAATATTGAAATGAAGAAATGGAAGAATGAAGGAACGAAGAAATGAAAAATGAAAAAAATGATGAAATGAAGAAATGAAGGAATGAAGCAATGAAGGAATATCCACTCGGAGAAAATCCTTCACAATCCCGATTTTGGGCTTCCATGAAGGGAGGGTGGGCAGAGTGGAGGGGAGGGGAGGAGAGTTCAACTTGCAGCAGATTAAGCCTTAATGGAAAGGCTTCCTTCATTAAGCCTTAATGGGCAGACTTCGTTCGTTAAGCTTTCTCTCTCTCTCTCTCTCTCTCTCTCTCTCTCTCTCTCTCTCTCTCTCTCTCCCTCGGAGGTCGAATGCGTTTATTACAGGATTCAATGCTGAGGAATTTTTACCTTCGGAAGCCATTAGTCCGGAGTTTTCTCAAGCTCTATCTTTCTCTGGTCGGTTTAATGGTGGATATACTATGTATTCGGTCTCTCAATTATATTATAGGGAAGAGACGCCTACTTGGTTATAATTGAACGCACATCTGTGTTTGAGGAAAGCTATGCTCCTATGAAGAACGTAAAAAATTATCTGAGTATAAAAAATACGCATAATATGCGAAGGAAGAAACGCATGTTTGCGGACGAATCAGCATATATTTGCATATGAATTAACACATATATGCGGATGAATCAAAGCCCATTTGCGGATGAATCAACGCATATTTGCGGACGATTCGAAGCCCGCCAGGATTAAAAAAAAAAAAAGTGCTGATGAAGCAGAAAGTAAAAAGGGAACTCATTAGTACTCTCTCGTCTCAGGGAAATTTTTCCCCCGAAAAAATTCATGCAAGTTTCGGGAAGCACTTTGTTGCTCGTGGATTGACTGACGAAGCGCAAGGTGGAAGGAAGGCTGACACTTTTGCATTCTTTTCTCCTCTGTTCTACTCTTTTCAATTTAATTTCTCATTTGATTTATTTATTCATCAATTTATTTGATTTACTTTTTAAATTCATTTATTTTTTACATATCTTATTTATTTTTTCATGTATTTCATTTTTCTTTTGTTTTACATTGCTTCAATTTTGTTTATATTTTTATTGATTCAATTATTTACTTATTTACTTAAGAAAATTACTTAATTGACTGAATTTCTTCAAATAATATTTTTTTTTACTTTTCATATTCCTTCGTAATCTCAATTTTTGTATTTTTCAATTTTGCAAATGTTAATTTGTATCTATTAACCGTTATTTAGTTCATCAATATAAACGAAATGAAAACAGGAAAAACTGATGAACAGATGAAATGAAATATAACTGAATCCATTTATCATTAACCTTGTAATTGTATATTGCTCTTAAAACTTAGCCCGCCCCTCACCATTCCCCAATTTTCCTCCCCCAAAAATCATAATTTACAAAAAAAGGCATCGTTTTTTCAAAATCTTTTTTTATGAATAAACTGCCCAATGACTATTATGATTTAATGTTCATTCACTTTGAATGAAACTAAACGAGTTCATTGAAAGGTGGATATTATAGTTAGGGTCTGTATCAGTACCACTCATATGAACATATTAAATACAAAATTTTTTCATTTTGGATATATTTATAATCTAGTGCCACAGAAACAAAGGACACTGTAAGCCCATAGAAATAAAGAGAGGATTTACATCCCACTACATTAAACTTTTTGGAAATTGAGTTACTGTGTTTATTCAGTCCCTTTATGCACTGGGATTACATAACAAATTCGCTTTTTTCATTCGAACCCGTTTGAATGTTTCTACCGATTCTGAACAGACATACGGCATAATACACGTGTTTGCATTAAATGGATGCTTTAGTTTATTGCGTGGTTTCAGTATCAAAAGGACTATGTATGTTTGTATGTGTGTGTGTAAGTATTTATTCATGTACGCATGTATGTGTCCAACCCACTGGCACACATTATGTGTGTGTGTACGTTTGTTTGTCATTGTATATATGTGTTTAATACAACACGTTAGGTAAATAAATTCCAGACAAAAGCGATATGCGTTTAAAGAGAGAACAGAGCTTAAATCTAAAGTGAAGGAAAAAAATTGATAGCAGGAATATGAAATCAAATGTCATATTAAAGGCGGTATATAATTTCAAAAGTAGATTTAAGCTTTTCCATAAAATAAAGCAAGTTGGAGCATTTTCCCCACATTCTCTAATACGACATGTCAGATAACATTCTTGAGCATTTATGTATGGTTCATATATTCATACAATGTATACTTACAGAATGAGGAAACACTTAAAATCGTGAGACATAAGAGAAAAAATTGCCTACAATTTGGTTAAGCACGCTTGACCAGAACTACTTTCTCGAAATATTTTACATATTTCCCTGAAATACTCTTCACAATAATTTACCTTATTTTCCATCTTGAGCTGCCTATGGAAAGCAAAATAAAAAAAATTAAAAAATCGTGACTCAAACTTGTCATTCCACTGATTTTTACTTTCTTTCGGCGAAATAAAATATAAATTCCGTGACTGAATTCACTTACATGAAGACGGATATTTCTCCAGAGCGGTTTTATTTATGGAGTATCTTACATAAGAGTAAAACGGCACAATATATGTTAGATAAAAGATTTACACTTATCAAGATATAATAAATTCTTGGGGTTCATATTTCGCTGGGTATCTCTTATTCCTAGATAAATTTGGGTTTTCGTATATTATTATTATTATTATTATTATTATTATTATTATTATTATTATAAATTAAAAAAAACACAGCAACATATATAACGTTACTCTCCTAATAATGAGGCCTACCTTATGGGGCTTCAAGATGTCAGGTGACATTGAAATCCGAGAAGGGGAGATAATTACGACATTGTTTGTCAAACTGAATTTAAGTGACGTCACGTTCATACACCATCATAATTTCTTGTATGGTAGTTTACACATAACAACAAAATTCGTATCTAATGACAGAAAGAAAGCTCATCAAGGTTTTAATTCCTTATGAGTACCATTGAATAAGATTATTTTTTCCAGGGTTTTATCTCTTAAACTTTGAAGTACTATTATAAACTATGAATTTACATTCTGAAAGGCCTTAAAGTACAAGTATATCAAATAATTTCAGAATTCTCTGCTTACCGAAACCTAAAACGCTTTTTTCAAATTGTCCACCTTTCTTGACTGAATATTTCAAATGAAATTTATAGAAGTTACACTTTTCAGTTGCGTCATTCGTTCTCATAATCATTTTATCTTCGTTTCACTCGGTGACAATGTCAAAATCCTTTTGACTTCTTGTTGGAAGGGTTTTATTGGGGTTTTCCATTTTTTTATGAGACACGAATGTTTTTTAACTATGGCATCAGAAACCAGTGGGAAATACAATCTAAAATTTATCAAATATTAAATTCATGGCAAGTTTTCAGTTTCATTTCGTTGCTAAAAGTATAAAGAGCGCGTTAATATATATAGTATATATATATCTATATATATATATATATAGTATATATATATTATATATATACATATATATATATGTGTGTATCTATATATATATATATATATATAATTATAAGAATATAATATATATATATTATATATTACATATATATGTATTATATATATATATATATAATTTCTGTCTATATATATGATATATATATGTATATATAATATATATATATATATATAGATATATATATCTATATATATATATATATATATATTATATATGCCACCTCTCCCTCTTTGTACATATATAATACTATATTATATATATATATATATATACTATATATATATAGTATATATATATAATATATATATATATATTCCGAATAAGTAGTAGGGAAAGGCATCCTTCATCTTTCAACAGTTTATTAATGCCGACGTTTTCGCGACGAATTCCAGGTCGCATTTTCAAGGCTAAAATATATATAAGTTTTACGAACATTAATAATTGATCTAATTTATTATATTAAAAAAAAAATGTCAATGGGCAACAGCTCTCAATACAGTAAAAAGTAAAAAGTTAAAAGGTAAAAGGTAAAAGGTAAAAGTTAAAAGTTAAAAGTTAAAAGTTAAAAGTTAAAAGTTAAAAGTTAAAATTGAACAGCACCTTCAAAGTCAGACATATTAAAAGTACAGGACTTCACTAAAATTTCAGAAACACCTACCTATACAAAAGAAAGAGTAAAACTGACACAATATAGGTAAAAATACAGTGAGGCAGACCAGCTGCCCAAACTAGGCTATGACAATTTTACAGAGGACGTTTGGGTATTTAACGACGGTACAGTCTTTTTAATAATAATAGATTCTAAAATTGTCAGGTTGTTGTTGTTCCGCAGTTGGCCCAAGATAGAAAAATCCTTGCTGTCAATATATGTTTTACATGTTTTTGAGTGATTCCGTATATTGGATTGTTCTGGATTTGATAACCTACTACCTGTTCTATGGCTTATGCCCCTGTGGGAATCAATTCGAACCTTCAACAGCCTCCTCGTGCATCCCACGTATGTCCCGTGATCACATCTCGGGCAAGTATATTTATATACGACGCTGGACGAAAGCAGAGGACTGAGTCGGTCTTTGACTCTAAACAGCGATCCAATGGTTAAGGGATTTTGGGGATAATTTTCAAGTCCACAGCCGGAAACATCTTTTGAATAGTGGATGTGCATGTTCTCCTAAAGGTATCATCATGCAAGAAAGGGAAACTTGCAAACATCTTTAGTCTCGATACAGTAGATACCGGTGTTGAATGCACCATTTTCTCTGTCAGCAGTTTGTTTAGAGATCTGAAAAAAAGTCGTGAAGGAAAACAATTTTTTTCAGATCTCTAAACAAACTTCCTTCACGACTTTTTTTCAGATCTCTAAATAAACTGCTGACAGAGAAAATGGTGCATTCAACACCGGTATCTACTGTATCGAGACTAAAGATGTTTGCAAGTTTCCCTTTCTTGCATGATGATACCTTTAGGAGAACATGCACATCCACTATTCAAAAGATGTTTCCGGCTGTGGACTTGAAAATTATCCCCAAAAATCCCTTAACCATTGGATCGCTGTTTAGAGTCAAGACCGACTCAGTCCTCTGCTTTCGTCCAGCGTCGTATATAAATATACTTGCCCGAGATGTGATCACGGGACATACGTGGGATGCACGAGGAGGCTGTTGAAGGTTCGAATTGATTCCCACAGGGGCATAAGCCATAGAACAGGTAGTAGGTTATCAAATCCAGAACAATCCAATATACGGAATCACTCAAAAACATGTAAAACACCTATATTGACAGCAAGGATTTTCTATCTTGGGCCAACTGCGGACAACAACAACCTGACAATTTTAGAATCTATTATTATTAAAAAGACTGTACCGTCGTTAAATACCCAACGTCCTCTGTAAAAAATTGTTCATAGCCTAGTTTGGGCAGCTGGTCTGCCTCACTGTATTTTTACCTATATTGTGTCAGTTTTTACTCTTTCTTTTGTATAGGGTAGGTGTTTCTGAAATTTTAGTGAAGTCCTGTACTTTTAATATGTCTGACTTTGAAGGTGCTGTTCAATTTTAACTTTTAACTTTTAACTTTTAACTTTTAACTTTTAACTTTAAATTTTTACTTTTTAACTTTTAACCTTTTACCTTTACCTTTTACTTTTAACTTTTTACTTTTTACTGTACTGTATGAGCTGTTGCCATGACATTTTTAATATAAATTAAATTAGATCAATTATTAATGTTCGTAAACTTATATATATATTTTTAGCCTTGAAAATGCGACCTGGAATTCGTCGCAAAACGTCGGCATTAATAAACTGTTGAAAGATGAGGATGCCTTTCCCTACTACTTCCTTCGGAATATATCTTCTTTGAGCTCCAGCTCCGGCCCTTATGTATTTAAATATATATATATACATATATATATATATATATATATATATATATATATATATATATATGTATATATATATATATATATATATATATAATATATATATATATATGTATATAATTTATTTTCAACAATGTACCTTTTCCCTATTTGAGTATTTCAGTCTCTTTTGCTTCAGGGCCATCTCTTGACCGCAAAACTTACTTCCACGCTGTGCTCCTTGCTTTTGTATTTTCAAAATTTCTTCGGACCTTAAATATCGGGATGAAGTAGGAGTATACTTCCTACTAACAGTGACGGTTGTGATTGTTATATTGATCTTACTTGCTATTCAGTACCGTAAGTCATAACTATATTGTGGAATATTTAATTAATGTTTGTGTGGGGTGTTTTGATATCTAGTGTACGTAATTGTTGATTTATTGGTTTATTATATTATAGATAAAATAAATACTGAGCAGTGTTTTCTTTGTCACCCATTTAAGTAATAATGGTTCGATGGTAAGATACTAAGCTAAGGAGCGTTAAAAATTCTCTTAAGACCTGAGATATTCCATCGCAGAGGTGACAATATATATATATATATATATATATATATATATATATATATATATATATATATATATATATATATATACATACATATATATATATATATATATATATATATATATATATATATATATATATATATATATATATATACATATACATATACATATACATATACATATACATTACATATATATATATATATATATATATATATATATATATATATATATATAATAAATAAAAATAAAGGTATAAGCCATGAGGGCAAATTAAACAACGAAGTTTCTGCAAGATCTTTCGACGTTCAAACTTCCTTTACTTAGCAGATGAACTAAGTAAGGATGTTTTTGAACGTCGAAAGATCTTGCGGAAACTCCGTTGTTTAATTTTCCCTCGTGGCTAATACCTTCATTTATGGATTTATCACGTTCCAAACTTTCGTGATTCAGTTATCATATATGTGCATATATATATATATATATATATATATATATATATATATATATTATATATATATATATGAATATATAACAAAACAGAGGCGTTGTCACTGAACTAAGCACTAAAACGCTATTCCAGTTCATGTAGGTGTGGGAATCCTGGACTTTTTAGCTTCTGAAATGTCTGTAAATGTCAGACGAACGCCGCAAGCAAATCATCCCTCACAAAAGTGACGTTCTCCTCCTGGACAGAATTAATGGATCGGTAGAGAGAAATTCGTCCTGTGACGAAATTTCACGGAATTCTTCTACTTTGATATCTAACGTTTTGAGGAAATGATCTCGATGCTGGTGATGGGAAATCTGTCGAAGGATTGATTCATTCACCTTGAAAGTCTCATAGGGCATTTCATTGTATTTATTACATTCTCTCTCTCTCTCTCTCTCTCTGTTTGTGTGTATGCGTCAATGCATCTCTAACTTTCTCAACCACCAGTCTCTCTCTCTCTCTCTCTCTCTCTCTCTCTCATAATAAATACCTACCGACACAGCGAGCAGAGAAAGAGAGAGAGAAGAGGAAGAGAGAGAGAGAGAGAGAGAGAGAGAGAGAGATTACCTAAGCCTTTCATCTATGTTTGCGATTTCAAATTAACAGCAAATGTATCTTCCTTTCTGTTTTATTTTTCGATAAAGATCATCCTTCGATTCCCTTCATTTCGTCTCTCCGTCGCTCTTTTATCTCGTTTTGTCTCTTACCATTGAATTTACAGAATGCCGTAGAGGGAGACCATAATGTCTCTTTATGCAAGAGATCGATCCGGAATCCGGATTCGTAACAAGAAACAGCCGACATGAAAGCGTTCCATTAAATGATTGCGACAGACGTATGAATAATCTAGGAATGGCAGAGCTGAGAAAATGCTTCGTGAAATCGTAAATGACTTTGCTTTTAATTCGTAGAAAAAGAAATGAATTCATTTCTTTTTTATTTGACATGAAATAGATTCACAGCTGTCGAATGGAAAGGCCATGGAGACCACGCGTCTGATGATTGGTTGGAGCCTTAGAGGTGATACTCTGTGGGCGCACCAGTGGAGGTCATCTGCATTCGCGATAGGAATTTGTGGGAAAAATGATCAGGAGAATTTGAATAGATAATTAACATTGGTATGCTGTTAAGGACAAGGACACACGATAAGAAACAGTATATAAAAAATTCTTGTGAATTCATTCCTTTATCACTGTCCTCTGTGTTTCCAAAACCTTACGATCCTCACTTTAACAAGGTAAACCTTACAAGCCAAAATTGGAAAAAAAGTGAATATAACAGTGAATTAGGAAGCACAGCCAGTCTAAGTCTTTGGCTTATGAATGAAACTACCCTGGATGTCCTGTGCATACATTCGTTTTTACCAGACAGCTGTGGAATCTGGTGATTTTAAGTTGTATATATTTTATAAAGATAATCCGTACTGAAGATTTACTTTTGTGCGTGAGCATTTAAAGCACACATATAAAGTATCGTGAAAACATTATCAAAGATGATATCTTTCGTAATATATTTATGAATACAGTGGCTAAGATGATGTCTTTCGTGGTGTTTAACACAAGGAATAACATCTTTAGAACGCAAACTTATATCTTAACCTAAGCTTCCTTTCCTTAGGAAGTATGTGTGATTTGACGCTTATGACGTTTACGACGACCCCCTTTTTTTCTCTCTTTTTTTCTTGCCTTGATTTAAAATCTAAGCGCAATTGCATTGCGTGAATTAGGATTTTCTTCTACTTCAGCTTTAAATTTGCTAACTTAATTGTCCCTCATCGTAGTATCTATTCATCAGTTCCAACAAGGTTTAGCATCCAGGTAAATTTGACATTTCCTCCAATGTTTGTGAATATAGTTGGCCTCATTTTTTTCTAACTGGGGCAGCAACGTATTCCTTATGCTATTGATGGCATTGTCTTTTGGAAAAAAAATTGGATTATTTCAACTAATTGGGAACCCAGTTCTTATGGCATAGTTGATAACTTAATGATTGATTATTGATGAAATCTACTAATTTTTTGGGCATTGTATGTCACTGAAGAGTATATTGTACTTCAAGAGGAAAAACATTCTTCTAATGAAAGAATATCTACAACTGAGTTTCCAGAGCTATTCGGGCTTTCAATTACCTACCATTCTGATACCAATCTTCAATCATTCAAAATCTTCATTCATTTTATAGCCTCTATCCATTCCTATTCTCAGTTAAATATAGAATCTTTCCACTATAACGTATATCATTACATTTCATTATTTACTTAAAATTCACAAGCACATTATCATAATTCATGACTGATTATGTTGATACAAACAATTTTTTCAAATAAAACCTTGTAATTTCGACGAGCTCTTTGATGGCGATGCGTTCGCTATGATAAATACGAAAAACAGAGATGCCATACGCCCCCCCCCCCCCCTCCGCCCCCGCCTCCACAAAGGATCATGCACGTGTTCCGGCATTAATTAATATAGAGCAAATGTATAATGAGCGCAGTTTCTAAAGCCGGTACGTTCCTCGCTTCACCCTGGAGTCATTCAATATTGGCATCAATAATGTGAACAACGTTTTGCAGGTGGATTTTCTTCTTCTTTTTAAGTAAATGCTTTCTGTCTCTGCTTCTGTTTTTTGAAAACCTCTGATTTGGATTCTGATAATCTTCTCTCTTTTGCTTCTCAGGATGGACAGACTAACTTACATGATTTAAGAGGATATAATATAAGTATCTAGGCAATTATTGGTGATTTTACTTGCTGTTTTGGGGGTCCATTGAGGTATGTGAGAAGGTAAATTGAGACTTTTTATCAGTAGGTAAACCATATTCTCTGTGAATAGACATACGTAGTCACTCTTAATCTCCAGCAAAAATGTATATACATTATGTGTGTGTCTATTAAAACTGGCGTCACAACATATATATATTATATATATATATATATATATATATATATATATATATATATATATTATATATATATATATACATGAGTGTGTGTTATTAACGGTATTTTTCTCCAAAGAGGACACCCATCACGTACTCTACTAAGATTTAACTCGAAGGAGGTTGGTGAGACGCACAAATCTAATTTTCCATTTAGTAATCACGAACAAGGAGAGAGAAATGATACAAACGTCCCCTTTGTGATGAACCAAAATGGCGTTCCTGATGAGAAGAGCATCAAAGGGAATCCAGCCATTGACCTGAATTAGAGACTTTAAAAAGCGGAACTCGAGTTTAAATCTCCGAGCGAAGAGGAGTAATGGAAACCAAACACTGACGTTTTAAAAGCCTGCCTGTTGCCGACAGCTCGAGTGAGATAAAATAAAAAAAGAAAAGCCTTTAGGTTTGGAAATTTTTGCTGCTTTGATGATTAAGTTGAGGACAGGTGAGAGTAAACTGACAGATCGATAAGGAGGCTTTTAGGCAGATAGACTGGAAAATACTCACATACATTAAAGGAAAGTAGTAGTATCTGTCTGTAACTGTATGCACACACACCCTCACACTACATTATATATATATATATATATATATATATATATATATATATATATATATATATATATATATATATATATATATATATATATATATATATATATATATATATATATATATATATATATATATATATATATATATATATTATATATATATATATATATATATATATATATATATATATAGTGTGTGTGTGTGTGTGTTTATTACGAGTACGTAACACATACCAATATACATTCAATAGAGGATCTCTGCGCTGTAAAAAATACCGTCTATTGCTCATATGTTTCCAGTAGTCCGGTCATTGCATGACTATCATTTTTCGTAAACTGTTGCTGGAACGAAATATATTTGAATCAAATTAATTACGAGATTAGTATTCTTTACTTGACAGAGATGTCAAAAAATCTTTTCCGCCTATTTCTTAGTTCTCTCAAATATTATGAAAGGTAGAAAATAAAAGCAAAATTCAATTTAGAACGACTTTTCCAGTTTTTTCTATTACCTTATATTTAAGGCGCAGACAAGATAAACTTAGATATTTGTTAATGGTAAAAATCTGAAATCGCTTAGGTCTATCTGATCTTCCAAAGAGAGAGAGAGAGAGAGAGAGAGAGAGAGAGATTCGGTGTTTCCAGTGTCTGTTTCACTGAGGTATACAAAATCGTAGAGAACATTTTTGACAAGAACCAATGATATTATTCATAAGCTTATAAAACAGACTTTATATGAAGGTTAATGTGATTTTTTGAGTGAAGAACTGCTTACTAATCCTTTTATTTACCTTTACCACATTTGTATTGTTAAATATATTAATGAGGGTTACTAATGATAATAAGAAGAAAAAAATACAACGCTAATAATAATGTCTTTTTGTTACTTCAGTATAACAGAATGAAAAAAAAATTAGCCGGAATCCTTCTGAAAATCACCGAATTTTTATCTGTGCCCCCAAAACTATGCCAATTGCAATCCCTGGCAAGAAAAAAAAAAAAAAAAAAAAAAAAAAACGACCGAATTAGTTTTCCCATAAACACGAAAGAAAAATCGCACCTTAATCGGGTCAGCTATTGAGTGTTGGAGCTTAATGACGAAGGCATTGAAAACCTTTGGAAAAAGCCGATATTTTCTGGTAAATAAGGGATTTGGTACAGATGGAATTCTGGGAACTCGTTCGTCGGATTTCAAGACCTTAAGTAGATTGCCGGTTGGTTGTAAGCATGGGTAAGTTCTTTTCATCATAATTGTTGAAAAAAGAACTGTTGGCAACTCAAGCGCGGTAACAAGTTTACACAGGAACCACTGAATGTTTCCAAAAGATTTTGTGAAAATATTCGCCAGGTTGATGTAAAAATAGATATGTCGGTACTGAGCCGTCTGTGAGTATGAACCTAATTAAATCTTTTCATCTGTCATGTTTATATATATATATATATATATATATATATATATATATATATATATATATATATATATATATATATATATATATATATATATATATATATATATATATATCTAATAAAAGGAGCCCATAAAAACACCAAAATGTAGAGAGAAAAGGGACTATATTTCAGAGACTGCTGTCTCTCTCTTCAGGTATATGAATGAGAAAAGTTTACAGAAAAGGTGTGGTATTATACAAGAGATTCGTCCACAAGTAAGCCAATTTAGGTCACCCCCGCTGATAATCTCCTTTAATCTTCTTAAGCGTTGGTTGAATGAACACTGCGTCGACGATGTCTGATGTCCAATTCCCTTTTGAGATGTTCATTACCTGCTTCTCTTTTATTTAAATTAAGGCCGATTCCATCATTTGACTCTTGTACCGGCAGTTGCTGCTATAAATTACACGTGACATATTCCAGTTTATTCTATGGTTATGTTCATTTAAATTTCTCTAATAGAACTATTAAGAAATTTTAAGTAAGAATTAATCCTCAATTACCCTACTTTTATGGTCTTCCCAAAACTCACAAAGACAATCTTCCATTCAGACCCATCGTTTCATGCGCCGGAGCTTTCAATTACAAAATTTCTAAATGGTTAGCTGGCCTCCTTTCTCCTTTTTTAGGCACTTTTTCTCCCAGTCACATCAAAACATTCGGAAGACTTTTGTCACAAATTCAGAGAAGCACATATACCACTTCACAACATAAAACTTTTAAGCCTTGACGTAGACTCCCTATTCACAAAAGTACCAGTACAGGACGTTCTTCAGTTTTTAAGGGAAAACAAAATTATCCCCATATTCAGATCATTTCCCTTTGGCACTTGACAAAATAATAAAGTTAGTTGAATTATGTGCATCTAATAACGTATTTTCTTTTTTCATTCGGGGAATCATTCTACAAGCAAAAATTCGGGTGTAGTATGGGTAGTCCTTTAAGTCCTATTTTAGCCCAATCTGTACATGGAATACTTTGAAAAAACTACAGTAATAAATGCAATAAAAACCCAAAAAAACATGCTGTGGATGAGATACGTGGATGACCACTAACATTTTTGGGATAATAAGGGGTGGGGTATTTTAATGAATTCCTCTCAAAATTAAACGCATTAGTGCCCAGACACAAATTTAAAGTTGAATGGGAAACAGACAACAAAATTCCTTTTCTTGATGTTTTAATAATCAGACAACACGACAGAATACAAAGTTACCATATACAGAAAAACCAACGTTCTCACTTTCATATATTTCACTACTTTAGCTATCATGACAATACTATCAAGATAGGTCTAGCCAGCAACCTATTCCTAAGAGCCTTACGAATTTGTTCCCCAGATTTCCTGGAAAAAGAATTTGAACTAATTCGCAAGCAACTTTCATCTTTAAAGTATCCTGACCATATAATTGAGAAAGCAATTCAAAAAGCAAATGTAATTTTCTACCGACCCCCTAAAGACAAGACCAGACACACCCAACAATAAAATAAAAATTCCCCACCTGGAGACGATTAAGAGAGTAACTCACACCCTTGGGAAAATCCCAAACCATTTTGCATTTACCTACCCAAATACCTTAGCCAAATCCCTGATTAACGTCCAACAAAAGACATCGCCCAAAGACTCTGGGGTATATGAAATCCCATGCCAGGACTGTGACCAATCTTACATCGGATTTACAGGTAAATCACTTCCCCAGAGATTATACAACACAAACGGTCAGTTAGGTATGGACAACAGAACTCGGCTATTTTCAATCATTATAAATTTAACATAAACCATAGAATAAACTGGAATATGTCACGTGTAATTTATAGCAGCAACTGCCGGTACAAGAGTCAAATGATGGAATCGGCCTTATAAAGAGAAGCAGGTAATGAACATCTCAAAAGGGAATTGGACATCAGACATCGTCGACGCAGTGTTCATTCAAAACCAACGCTTAAGAAGATTAAAGGAAGATTATCAGCGGGGGTGACCTAAATTGGCTTACTTGTGGACGAATCTGGTTGGTAAATACCACCACCTTTTCTGTAAACTTTTCTCATTCATATACCTGAAGAGAGACAGCAGTCTCTGAAATATAGTACTTTTCTCTCTACATTTTGGTGTTTTTATGGGCTCCTTTTATTAGATGGAATTCTGTTGTTACAGAACACTTTTACCAGTCATATATATATATATATATATATATATATATATATATATATATATATATAATATATATATATATATATATAATTATATATTTGTGTGTGTGTACATGTGTCTGTATGTGCATATATATATATATATATATATATATATATATATATATATATATATATATACATGTATAATATATATGTATATATTTATATATATATATATGATATATATATATATATATATATAATATATGTATATATATGTATATATACATGTATATATATATATATATATATATATATATATATACTATATATATATTATATATATATATATATATATACATATATATATATATATATATATATATATATATATATATATATATATATATACCTATATATATATATCATATATTATCTATATATATATATGATATCTATATACCTATACATATCTATAGGTATATATATATATATATATCATATAGACCATATAAATCTATATATATATATATATATATATTATATATATATATATATATATATATATATACATATATATATTGAAGAAAAAATCAGGACAGGTAGCGCGACAGTCTATTCCCAGACAATCGAATAAAAAATAGTTCTCATTGTCAAATATAAGTATCTAGATATAATGACAGTTTCCTATTATTTGTAAACGAAAACGTAAATGATTAATTAAAATTGGGTAACTATGCTAATTGCGTCGTTATATTGTTGCGGAGAATTCCAAGCGATGCAGATTTTGTAGGTAGCTCTGATTATCACGTTGGCAAAGGTTTATAGGATCTAATTTCATGCCAAAGGTTTTTTATATTTATATTTATTTTTCTTTTTATAATATCAAGAAAACTTTGGCCGTCGGGGAAACAATGCTGTCTCTTATGAGGGAGATTGAAAATGCGGCCATTTTTCTTTCTGTAACATTACTCGTTAATGTTATTCTTTTTTTTATATATTTTGTGTAGCTTGATAATAATAATAATAAGAGTGAAGTAAAGTACTCTATCAGTCTTTATTAATAGCTGTTCGCTATTAAATATAAATTTTTCCATTCCGGTCTGTGACCTCTGATAACGGACATTAACATAAGCTGCTTAGTAAAAATTACCAGTTTGCTATAAAAAGAATATTTTCATGCATTTTACAAAAGCGAGAGATGGTAAGAGAAAAAAAACTTACGAGTTCGATTAAAGACGAAATTAATGTAAGATTTTAGAGGAGAAACTAAAATGTTTATAGGATGGTTAACGACTGACTATATACTATGGTCTTATTTCCTGGTAAAATATAAAACTGACTTTGATTAATTATTCACCATGTAAAATAAAATATTTTCAACGTGTTTTCATGATTATATGTTTTCAAGATTGTAAACCAGAAATGGAAGAAAATACTATATTGGGATAAAATTTGAGAGTGAAATAGTAAAGTGATTCGATACCTTCCATCTGTATAGAATTAAATTAGCCCAAATATGTGGACATTGTGATAAAACTCCAATTTCACTTGGTGGATAGTTGGTATAAATAAACTGTTCTAACCAGTATATCAAAAAATTACAATCACATGTTTTCGGGATTATTCAACTTGTTTTGTAACGAATGTAAGACAATCGTTGTTCTTTATGCCATTATTATGAGTGAGTGTCTCATCAATAGCTATATATACATATAACTCTGGGATTGTTCAAATGATTTTCTAATGATCTGTAAAAACCACTGCAATATATGTAATTTCTTTGCTGAAGTCACATTTCGCCCATAATCGTGAGAAATATTATATTACTATTTCAATATTCGTACAAACTATCTTTGTTCAAAGACAAGCAAACAGGGACATCAACAAATCATTATTTTGCACAGAAGTAAATCTCCAAGAGAGTAAAAACAGATGAGAGAGAGAGAGAGAGAGAGAGAGAGAGAGAGAGAGAGAGAGAGAGAATGGATATAAATTTACTAAGATATACATGTAATAATGTTCAGCATTGTCATTTAAGTTTAAATGACGTTCGTTTATTCAGGTGTAGAGAGAGAGAGAGAGAGAGAGAGAGAGAGATTACTGGCTATCAATGAACACGCAACAAGGATGCTGAGATTCGAGATGCCCTTGACTCAAGATGCTTCTTGTTTCTCTCGACTGATGCATAGTAGGTAAATGTTTCCCTAAAGTTAGGAAATATGAAGCCATGAAACTAAGGGCTGCGTTCTTTCCCCCCACGAAAGATTACCCCAGTGAAATTTATTGAATAATGACTTCAGTTAAGGTTAATGGGTAATGACCTATATTAACCTTAATGAATAAGGGCTTCTGCAGTTTCATATTTAAATGATCGCAGTATAGCCTAGTGGATAATGACTTCGGTACAGCTTAATGACCAATGCCCTCAGTAAAACATAATGAATGACGGTTATAATATACCTTAACGAATAAAGAAGTCTGTAAAGTTTATTGAATAATGGCTTAGGTAAAGTTTAATGAATTGTGGTAGTCAACGATGGCTAAAGGTGATATTTTCCTTTTTCCAGAATTAATTAGATTTCTAGGTAATACACCATGAATCAACACCATAAATCTTTCTTGAATGAAAATAAAAAGTCACAAGCGTTTGGTTAGAAAAAGCCCCGAGGACCACTGATGCTAATTCTCAGTCGAACACGAAAACGGGACACCTTGACCTAGAAAGGAACAAAGGAGAAGGGGAAGGAAACAAAGACAACGTTTCCATTTCCAGTATTTAACGAGAGCAAGAATGCCAATAACGAGAAACACGGGGAAGCAGCTCTTTCTTTCCAAAATGTACTTTGAAAATGCCTAAGTAATATAAATGCCTAAGTAATATATTTGATGGTTTACAGAATATTTAGATTTAAAAATGTTATGACTTTCAGTATATTATTTTTACGACAGCCGGTGTTTTGTTTACGCTCAAAATATTCTTATTTTCATTTCAACATCAGTGAATAAAATATTATATTTTGAAGTATCGTTTCCGCATGAAAGGCGATGTGAATTATGTCCAAGAACCGTTGAATAACTTTGCAACAAACATATTTCATTCTCTGTATATTGGAACTTGTTTATGCATATTTTCATGACTGTGGACGATTCGCATTATCATTAATATGCCTGAATGGAAATGAACGAAAAAATTACATTTACCAGAAAGTCCTTCTAAGATAATTTTGCACTCCTAGTAATGGAAAGGCCTTGTTCATTAGGCTTAAATGGATAGGACTCGTTCATTACCTCGTAATGGGTAGGCCTCGTTCGTTAAGATTTAATGGGGAGAAATATGTGTTTGCTTTCAACGGCCATTAGGAGCGCCTTTTTTATTTTACTAAAGCGTAACGCATAACGGTATATTAGTCCTTTAATTCATCAAACAACTCCAAGAAACTATGTCGCTGTTTGATATCAAATTATTTTTTAATTATTAGTGAACTTTGATAAGTCTTCTCATATCTTATATTACAAGTCTGGCATATAATAATTAATTTTCCTACATTTATTCATTTTTTTATCTTAGTGAAAAAGAGTATTTAGTTTGATTTTCTTTATATTTATGGAATTTATTTTAATACAGTACTGAATTACTAAACAAAAAGTTAAATAGAAATAATGATTATTGTAAATAAATAGACTTGATAAAGACTAATGGATTTTACAGCAGCTTCCTTGAGATTTGACGTGGAAGTGCATCTCTCTCTCTCTCTCTCTCTCTCTCTCTCTCTCTCTCTCTCTCTCTCTCTCTCCACACACACACATATCCCCGTTACAGTAAATATTTTAATCTTATCAATATTCAGAAATATTCATAACTTTATTGCTGTTTAAGCTCAGGTATTTTGATACGCCCCTTAGTAAAATAAAAGTAACGAAAAACTCTTAATAATTCATTTTTGAGGGACGATTTACCAGTGCAAGAAGGTTTGCATAACTACTAATGCAAATGACATTACACTATATTCGTCAAAAAATAAAGAAATCCATAATATATTTTTCGTTGCTCTGTGAATACTGAAAAATAATTGTGCATTTAATCATAAATTACCTTTTTTTTCCTGGTGCAAACTTTTTATACTCTTTTTGGGTTATATAATTTACTGAAGAAATCAGCCAGTTACTCATTCTTACCAGTTATTTTCAAGATGCTTCGAGGCATTCAGATTTCGGCTATTTTACATAACTTGATAATGGCATTTATTCTGTTACAGCATCTACTGAATAGTCATTCCATCACATATCGTGGCAAAATGATATATATATATAGATATATATATATAATTATTATATATAGATATATGTATATATATATATATATATATAATTCATATATTTTACTGTACACTATAATAAAAAGTTATACTTAACTTCTTAAAATCATACCTTACGTGAAACCAACTGAATATAGTAATTCCATGACGAATTATGGCAGGATAGAATATTTCAAATCAACTGCATATATGTAAAAAAAGTTATTGCCCCTTAAAAATATACCTTACACGAAACCAAAGTGGCACTCATCGACCCCAAAATGGAAATTCCTTCGCAAGCAATATATTGACGCTTCTCTCTCCTTTGCGAAAGAAAACGAGAAATCCTTTCTGTCTTCTTCCACCAGTACAGGTTGTAGGCAAAGGCTTCCGAGGGAAGAGACCAGGAACCACTCAGATGGAAGACTGCTATATGTAAGAGGGAAATCAATTTTCAGTGACTAGTTTGTGTTTATCAAAAACCGTAGTTGTGGAGGCTGTCTTATATCGGGTTTTCTCTCTTTCTGTGATTTATTTGGGGTTACATCGTGAGAACCAGAATTAAACATTATTTGCACAAGATTACAAACACCATACATATATATACATACACAGACACAGACACACACAACACACATATATATATTGTGACGTTTATAGATCGTTCCGTCTACCCAGATATTAATTAATTAATTTGATTTGGAAAACAGCAGCCATTTCTTCCAAATATCAGCTGATTTTTAGTAAAACGCGGGAAACCCAAAACCCGCCAGCCAGAGATAGGGGGTTCCCCAGTTGGGGGAAAAGTGTCTTTTGTCAGCTTTAGGGACGTATCTCAAAAGGGAAGGATGTAGGCAGATTGGTACTTCTTAGACCTATATCTTAAGCTCTTTTTCCTGTGACCCCTCTGCTGGCTGTATGTTTTGTTTCCAGGATTTGCCTTGCTCGTGGAGGGTTAAGCTGACTTCCAACACCCAAGCAAAACACCTGGGTTCTGCCCCAGTCGTCTCGAGACGTGACCTCGGACGGATGTCCAACCACCTGCCTTCCTGTTAGGCCTATCCAGGGCGTGAGTGGCGCGCCGATCGACCCAGGCCTCAGACAAAGCCAGGCCACGCTTTTCTACAAAGAGCCACTGAACATGACATCCAGGTACGTCTTGTGAAACAGCATATTGCCAGTCCCTTATCACCTATTATCTATTTGATCCTCGTTTTCCCAATTCAATTTCCAACCCAAAAAGAACTCATCCTTTTGTTCCCTCTCACTGCCTCATGGCCGCATGCTTCCCCTTGTGTGATCGTCCCAGACGAATGAAGTCATTGCATACCTTAGTGTAACATTAAAGGTTCCCTTTCCCCCAGTGTTAGAGAACGATGTACTAATAGTAACTGATAAAAAGAAATCCTTTTTCTTTCATCTTGTCTAATCTGGGATTCTTTTCCAGATTCCCTGAGCCACGTGTCACGTCTCTCTGCCCGCAAGTGTTGCATTACCCAAGTTTATGAGACCAGCTTTCATCAAATTACATTTTAGCCAGCTATCCATTTGTGAGAGATTATAAGTCCCAACGTGCGGACGCTGCATTCACTTTTCTCCAGGCCAGTACGGGCCTCTTTGTAAATAAATAGCTGTAAAGTATTTAGCTGAGTCTCTGGCGACCTACCTTTTCCTCTAAAGAAATTATCACTAACTATCCGTTTTACGGTAAGTTCACTTAATTCCTCCTGTCCTCCCTCAATTATTTCCGTTTACGTATATAGCCTCTCTCAAGGCCAGGCTAATACGTAAAAAAAAAAAATATATATATATATATATATATATATATATATATGTATATATATATATATATATATATATATATATATATATATATATATATATATATATATATATATATATATATATATATATATATATATAGCACGGGAATTGTTATCACAAATCACAGCTGGCGAAAAGGTAATGGACTGGGCGTAGGTCATGACCGGTTTTGATTTTATTTCCAAGTTATTAGAAGGACTTAGAATGCCTCCAAAATAAAGACGAAAACGGTCAGGGGTAGACCCAGTCTCTCATTTTTTCATATATATATATATATATATATATATATATATATATATATATATATATATATATATATGTGTGTGTGTGTGTGTGTGTGTGTGTGTGTGTGTGTGTGTGTGTGTGTGTGTGTGTGGTGTGTGTGTATGTGAGTGTGTGTGCTTGTACAGGTGTAGAGAGAGAGAGAGAAAGAGGGAGAGAGAAATTAATGCATTTGACAGAGGCAAAAGCGTTAAATCTCATATGAGCATAATTGATTTCGTAATTAGGAAGCTAATTGAACCATCACTCTAAAACATTTCTTCATTTTCACATAAAAGAGAATTATTTAAAACTAATTGTAAAAAAATTTGATAGTCCGTCATCTGCCAATTCTAGTTGACTTTTCTGAGGTTAATTCGGCAAACAATTGCATGCTTGACCACAAACGACAGAGGCATAGCGAATATGATTTGTGTCATTCAAAGGGTAATTTTGCTTCAATTAAATAGCACAGTCTTTGAAGGGAAAACTTAGTATTATGTGAAAAACTAGATAATTTGGGAAAACTAACTTTTTTATGGAAGACAAAGCAATTTGGTGAAAAGTAAGTATTGTAGGGAAAACTAAATATTTTAAAGGAAGAAGGTATTTTATGGAAAAATAAGTATTTAGAGAAAACTAAATATTTTAAGGGAAAAGGTATCTTATGGAAAACTAAGTATCTAGGGAAAATTTCTTTTAGGTAAAACTAAGCATTTAAAGAAAAACGTTTTCTAGGGAAAACAATGTTTCAGTGAAAGCATAGCGTAGGAAAACTAAGTATTTTATAGAATATTGAATATTCAAGGGATAAAGAAGGTATTTTGGGGAATCTCAATAGTTTAGGGAAAGCTAAATATTTCAGGGAAGACTGAGTATTTAGGGAAAATTAAGTAATTTAAGGAAAACTAAATATTTTAGGGAAAACTAAGTATTTTAGGAAAATTAAATAATTTAGAGAAGCAAAGCATTTTAAGGAAAACAAAGTATTTCAGGAAAAAGTAAATATTTCAACAAGGAACTCAGTATTTTAGGCTAAACGAAGTATTTTAGGGAAAACTAAGTATTTTAGGAAAATTAAATAATTTAGAGAAGCAAAGCATTTTAAGGAAAACAAAGTATTTCAGGAAAAAGTAAATATTTCAACAAGGAACTCAGTATTTTAGGCTAAACGAAGTATTTTAGGGAAAACTAAAACTTCCATTACTAGTCTTGAAATACAAAGAAAATGGATATCATGGAAGTCACTAATAGAAAGTAACATCAATATTAAGAATAAAAGGTCGATATCTTGTAAATAAGCTTTGAGCTTTCGAATACAGCTATAAAAATAAATGAAGATTTTTCGAGAAAGTTGTGTAATGAAATAAATGTAAATTCTTTATTACATAAGGGACTACTATCCATATCTATTTTTAAATGACGTTTCAAAAAAGCGACAAAATGCGAAGATGTAAAGCATTACTACCATAATAAAACTCCCTTTGCATTTTAATAACTTATATTTTTATCTAATAACTTATTAATACGTTCATTTTTCGTTTTTGATATGTGAGATCCCTCCTTTCTGTTTTCCCCATGAACTTCTGATATTTCTTTCTAATGAGCACTATAACATTCTTTGGAAGTTTTATGTTCAATTAAGTGGTCTTTGTGGCCTTGTTCCATATAAATAGGGTGTTTGTCAGACGACAAACCATTTAAAAACTAATCAGTCAGGAAGGAGTATTCACTATTTCGCAACTCGGTAGCTCAGCCGTCTCATAAATCAAGTTTATATTACAACTTCAAAAGCTCTTGCTCAGAGTAGTGGACAATTATGACATCCTTTAGGTCCTTGAAATAGCTTCCCTCTTGACTTAAGGACGCCACAGAATATTAATGGTCCCTTGAAATGTATATCGCAGAGCTGGGCTTTAATGGAGAATGACAACTTGATGCGGACTTTGAATAATAAATATAAGGGATTTCGAAAGTGAAGATGTATTCATCCAAAGGCTGGAGACGTCCTCAAAAAATGAGTTTGATTTTGTTTTTACAAATATATAGCACCAATTTGGGAT
>NC_061109.1:61896269-61903769 GCF_015104395.2 Macrobrachium nipponense
AGCTAAATCAACAGCTTTCTCTCGTTGGCGCCTTTAGAAAGAGACCCAAAGCCTTTCTCTTGCGTTCGATCATAATGCATCTGGGACGACGGAGGATTAAGCTGAGAAAGATACGAGTTGTTGTCCTTGGAATAAGGATGAAAAGTGCATTCCAGGGAATGGGATTTTCGGTCGCTGAGCCCCGCGGGGAATTCCTCGTCGCCCAGGAATTATATTTTATCTTATGGCGACGCGGAAGGATAAGATAAGCTCCCCGCTGTTTGATACATGGCTCTCGAAGGAACAGGCGAAAATGGGAATGCAGGAAGTCGCCGAGAACCAAGAGAGCTTTATTACCGAAGGATATTTTTCGAGATTTTGGCCGGGGATTCTGGGAGTCCTGAGGGAGATAGATGTCGCACACCTAACAGCGTATTATGTGGATTTGCAGCTTGACTTAGAAATGTAACGAATTGATCTGATTATAGAATCTAAGATGTCATACTTAAAACTTGTCATAACATACAAATTTGGGGTGTTAAGCACATTAAATATGTGGATTTTCCGCTTGGCCTAAATATCTGATAAACTATTTAGATTCAGTAACCATAGGTTTCATACTTAAAATCATAATGTACAAAAGTTCGGCTCATAAATCTATTCATGCCTCAGTAACCAGCAACTAAAATTGGCTGGTTTAGAAACTATCTAATGAGCTCTTCAGATTCAATAATATTAGGTATCATACTGAAAACTTATAATTTACAAGCCTTTGGTTCTTAAAAGAATCTCCGAAATTTCTTCATGCCTCAGCTGCAAGCAACTATAGTCTGCTGTGGAGAATGTCACCAAAACGCTTTGGTGAAACTCGGGCCTTTTCTCCCAGTTCCAGCCTCTCTTTGACCTTTCACTAGGGTTTCAAGAAAAACAAACTGTAACTGAATTCTACTTTACTTTCTATTCGACTTTGAATTGCCCTCTCTAAAAAATCTATAACTAAAATGATAAGGAGCCTCATTAATATTAATTCATTATAAAAGCATTTTAACTGTATTTTCTACTCTGCAGTTAAAATAAAATCAATAATTGTGATCATAAGCAGATTTGCCATCTGTTTCCATCATGCATGAATATCTACGATCACGATTTCAATAAAAAAAAAAAAAAAACTCTTGCATTTTTCATTTACAGTAATGACAGCCTGACATTCCGTGATTTGTCACTTACACCGCAATCAATTATCTTTAATTTCTATTCGGTGGTGAAATGTTCGAATGAAAAAATCCCAGCAGCGTTAAATCATTAATATGCATTTCGTTTTTAATTACGACCTCAGGCGTCATGCGCGCTCAAATGCGTTGTTTGTGTTCTGTTTCTATCAAGTGGAAATGGAAAAGGGAGAATCAGCTGTACATCATGTCATATAATAATAATAATAATAATAATAATACTAACTAAAATACTAATAATAATAATAATAATAATAATAGTGGTAATGTGGGATTAATTAGGAAAGCAATTAGTTATGGGGCAACAGTAACATAATAATAACTAATAATAATAATAATAGAATTAATAATAATAATGGGAAGATACACTAATTAAGAAATTAAATAATAATAATAATGATAATAATAATAATAATACATAATAATAATAATAATAATAAATAATATAATTAATAATTCAATATATCGTGGTAATGAAAGAATTATTAGGAAGCAGTTATGGGTCACATCACAATAATAATAATAATAATAATAATAATAATAATAATAATAATAATAATAATAATAATAATAATAATAATAATAATATACAGGCAATGAAAAATTATTAGGAAAAGATAATGAAACTAACTTTGGAGATGGGTAATAAGCATCTTATAACATTAGGCTGCTTCTGTAATCAGGAGGTAAAGAATGTGTCCCCCTTAAAAATGGGAAGAAATATTTCTTCGTGACCACTTGGTTTAAGGGCTGTTGATCAATGAGGAATCAAATTCAAGTAAATTAATTCATTCCAGGAAAAAGCTAGTACAGATATATTCTATAATTTTTACTTTATTCTTCCTGCTGTTAATTTTTCTTAAGAACACCATATTGTTTGAAAGACTGAATATCAAGTTAATGGCCCCTGTGGAGTTGTTTTCCGTATGAATAGGGATCATTCTAATAATAATAATAATAATAATAATAATAATAATAATAATAATAATAATAATAATAATAATAATAATAATAATAAAAACAACAACAACAACAACAACAACAATAATAATAATAATAATAATAATAATAATAATAATAATAATAATAATAATAATAATAATAATAATAATAATAATAATAATAATAATAATTCTGTAGCTCCAATCTCAGGCTGTTGATTACTGTTGTTGTGGTGATCAGTTGCTGGATGACGACCTCCAAGTACCTGACCGTCTTCCCCTTCAATTGGGTTGAATACCTGGTTGCCGGACGAAGCTCCTCTGTTGCCAGAGGTTCCATTTACGTCGTTGTCGTTTATTCCTTCATTTCTTTCCATCATTGCTGAGTTTTGCTATTTAACCCATAGCTGGACCTTACCCCATCAGGGATAGGTACTCATTTACAGCTGAGTAGACTGAGGAAATTATGGTAAAGATCCTTTCCTAAGGAATCAACGCCGAGGAGAGCGGTCACCCATCCAACGACTGACCAGCCCCAATGTTGCTTAACTTGACTTAAGTCTATTGACGACCTAACCCACTCCTCCACGGCGCCACATCAAAGCAAATCATGGTGATGAGATCTGACTTGAGTAAACTGAAAGAGATGGCAGAAAAAAGGCTAAGAAGCAAGGAAACAAGGGAGGAACTCAACGAGAAATACAAAGTACAAGAGAGGAGACTAAACAACACAATAGAAGATGTAAAACAGAGGCTTAAGGCCAAAGCACATAAGATCCAGCGGTACATGAACAGGAATAAGGGATACCAACAGAACAAACTATTCGGAACCAACCAGAAAAGACTATACAGCCAACTAAGAGAGGAAGACAACCACCCAGAAATTCCTGAAGCCGAATCAAGTAAGAGACTCTGGGAAAACATATGGAGCAATCCGGTAGCACACAACAAACATGCAACATGGCTCCAGGAAGTCAAGGAAGAAGAAACAGGGAGAATTAAACAAAGATTCACAGAGATCACGACAGACACAGTCAGACACCAACTAAAGAAAATGCCAAACTGGAAAGACCCAGGTCCCGATGAAGTCCATGGATACTGGCTCAAAAACTTCAAGGCCCTACACCCACGAATAGCAGAACAACTCCAGCATTGTATCTCAAATCACCAAGCACCCAAATGGATGACCACAGGAAGAACATCCTTAGTACAAAAAGACAAGAGTAAGGGAAATATAGCCAGTAACTACAGGCCTATCACCTGCCTACCAATAATGTGGAAGTTACTAACAGGTATCATCAATGAAAGACTATACGACTACCTAGAGGAGACAAACACCATCCCCCACCAACAGAAAGGCTGCAGAAGGAAGTGTAGGGGCACAAAAGATCAGCTCCTGATAGACAAAATGCTAATGAAGAACAGTAGGAGAAGGAAAACCAACCTAAGCATGGCATGGATAGACTATAAGAAAGCCTTCGACATGATACCACACACATGGCTAATAGAATGCCTGAAAATATATGGGGCAGAGGAAAACACCATCAGCTTCCTCAAAAATACAATGCGCAACTGGAATACAATACTTACAAGCTCTGGAATAAGACTAGCAGAGGTTAATATCAGGAGAGGGATCTTCCAGGGCGACTCACTGTCCCCACTACTCTTCGTAGTAGCCATGACTCCCATGACAAAAGTACTACATAAGATGGATGCCGGTACCAACTCAAGAAAAGAGGCATCAGAATTAACCATCTGATGTTCATGGACGACATCAAGCTGTATGGTAAGAGCATCAAGGAAATAGATACCCTAATCCAGACTGTAAGGATTGTATCTGGGGACATCAGGATGGAGTTTGGAATAGAAAAATGCGCCTTAGTCAACATACAAAAAGGCAAAGTAACGAGAACTGAAGGGATAAAGCTACCAGATGGGAGCAACATCAAACACATAGATGAGACAGGATACAAATACCTGGGAATAATGGAAGGAGGGGATATAAAACACCAAGAGATGAAGGACACGATCAGGAAAGAATATATGCAGAGACTCAAGGCGATACTCAAGTCAAAACTCAATGCCGGAAATATGATAAAAGCCATAAACACATGGGCAGTGCCAGTAATCAGATACAGCGCAGGAATAGTGGAATGGACGAAGGCAGAACTCTGCAGCATAGATCAGAAAACCAGGAAACATATGACAATACACAAAGCACTACACCCAAGAGCAAATACGGACAGACTATACATAACACGAAAGGAAGGAGGGAGAGGACTACTAAGCATAGAGGACTGCGTCAACATCGAAAACAGAGCACTGGGGCAATATCTGAAAACCAGTGAAGACGAGTGGCTAAAGAGTGCATGGGAAGAAGGACTAATAAAAGTAGACGAAGACCCAGAAATATACAGAGACAGGAGAAAGACAGACAGAACAGAGGACTGGCACAACAAACCAATGCACGGACAATACATGAGACAGACTAAAGAACTAGCCAGCGATGACAATTGGCAATGGCTACAGAGGGGAGAGCTAAAGAAGGAAACTGAAGGAATGATAACAGCGGCACAAGATCAGGCCCTAAGAACCAGATATGTTCAAAGAACGATAGACGGAAATAACATCTCTCCCATATGTAGGAAGTGCAATACAAAAAATGAAACCGTAAACCACATAGCAAGTGAATGCCAGGCACTTGCACAGAACCAGTACAAAAAGAGGCATGATTCAGTGGCAAAAGCCCTCCACTGGAGCCTGTGCAAGAAACATCAGCTACCTTGCAGTAATAAGTGGTACGAGCACCACCCTGAAGGAGTGATAGAAAACGATCAGGCAAAGATCCTCTGGGACTATGGTATCAGAACGGATAGGGTGATACGTGCAAACAGACCAGACGTGACGTTGATTGACAAAGTCAAGAAGAAAGTATCACTCATTGATGTCGCAATACCATGGGACACCAGAGTTGAAGAGAAAGAGGGGGAAAAATTGATAAGTATCAAGATCTGAAAATAGAAATAAGAAGGATATGGGATATGCCAGTGGAAATCGTACCCATAATCATAGGAGCACTAGGCACGATCCCAAGATCCCTGAAAAGGAATCTAGAAAAACTAGAGGCTGAAGTAGCTCCAGGACTCATGCAGAAGAGTGTGATCCTAGAAACGGCACACATAGTAAGAAAAGTGATGGACTCCTAAGGAGGCAGGATGCAACCCGGAACCCCACACTATAAATACCACCCAGTCGAATTGGAGGACTGTGATAGAGCAAAAAAAAAAATAATAATAATAAGAATAATAATAATAATAATACGCTGGAAGTAAACCCTCTTTTAAACATGTTTTATTAAAAGTGATTGCTGCCTCAGCTGCATTAATTTTATAAAAGTTCTTCTCTATTTTTCTAATTATTGTTTTCTCATTGTTGCTTAAACTGGTGAGCAACGCACCGAAGGTTGACTTATCTCAATTAGGTGATAGTCAAAAACGATTTGGATTTTTATTGGTAAAAAATTCCAGTGGGGGTAGTCAAATTTGCGAGTATATCACGTAGAGTTTATTGCAGGTAGAATTGATGTTAAATTCTATTCTTTTCTATTCTTTTTGTGGGGCCGCGACGTTTCGTCTGAATAAACCTCAGAAATCCTATTGAGCTGAGGTGGGTGAAGGACTGAAGTGAGAGGGTTGTTGTTTTTGATTAAGCTGACTTGTCAGCACGGGCTCTAGCTCACAGAGCTGAGAGGGTGAGTCCGTCTGCTTTTATTGTGGCGGTGGAGCGGGAGGCTTCGAGCCGCTGCCTTTTCATCTGCTAGTGAATGGGGAGCTGCATTATGATTGACTGCCTGGCCGCAGGCTGAAGCCAGCTCCCGAGCGCATGCTCAACAGGCACGCCATTCTTCTCAGCTGCATACCATCACGCCGGGCTTCATTTTGATTGGTCAAAGGCCGCATGACGTCACTGCTGGTATTATTCATGGTTAATGCAGCTGAGGCAGCAATCACTTTTAATAATAATAATAATAATAATAATAATAATAACCGCTTTACATTTCTAATAACAAATGTCAAAAAGATATCGATTGATATGGTAATTGCTAATTGTACCGAAGAGAATTATTAAAACGAATGCCTTAACCAATAATAGTCGTATTTCCTTTAGCTGTCACAGCCTCGTCATGAAGCATCTTAAATATCCTAAATCAGACGAAAATCCTACTGATTAAGCAGAGCAAACGAAAGCACCCGCATACCGTTATTACAAGTTAACAATATCTAACTTGATTCACATTCATTTCTAGATTCCAGCTCAACAAATCTGTGGTTGGATTCAATTCTGAGTCTCGGTTCTATATCAGACTTCCGGTAGGAGGTGGGCCATGAATAGGTGGAAATTCGGGGCCAGTTTATGCCCAGAGTTTCCACCTAATCATGGTCCAACCCCTACTGGAAGTCTAAAATAGGACGGAAAATAAAAATTGATTCCATTCCCAGATTTCTTGAACTGGAATCTAGATATGAGTCTTAATTAGTTTGAATATTGTTAACTTGTTCCTAGAGGCTACTGGAACAATCCACTAGCCCCTTTTATTCGGCAAAGGGATACTTGATGGAACAAAAAATGACCTTGACAAACAAATTATTAATATAAGAATGGCTAGACTCACCGAAAATTAGTCAAACAAAATAAATACACACACACACACACACACACACACACACACACACACACATACTGACGGCATTGCCGTCATAGTCTGTAATCTCACCAATATAAAGTTACCTGAAACCAGCAGGAGTCATTAGTGACAGCACAAGTAATGTTTTTGCCTGAGGGAGATTTATTCACGAGAGAAAGTGAATAACAGCGATGGTGACATATAAAGGGATGGAAGCAGTGAACAATAAAGAATAAACATTGGACGAACGAATGAGATTAAGGAGAGAGCGGTTACGAGAGCGAGGGTGATTAGTATGTAGGGAATGAAATAAACACACTAATTCTATCCAAAATATCAAACTACAATATTAACACATTGATATATAAAGACAATAAAGGAATGAACTGGGAGCGTGAGTGAGTATAAAAATTGTATTAGGAAGTTTAAATATACAGAAGAGTGAATAGTGAATATAGGATAAGGAATATAATTCTAAAATTAAAACCCTTTGAAATGTTTATTTGATACTGTGAAAGAATGATTGATGGATAGATTGTAGGTCTGTAAGTTTGTGTTTTTTGTTTGTTTGTTTGTTACAGACTGTCCTAGGAGGAAGAGCCCGTGTTGGCATAAGGCAAGAATAATCTACAACGACAACAAAGCATATGGCAGCCAGAACCAATCA
>NC_061109.1:61908769-61933769 GCF_015104395.2 Macrobrachium nipponense
CATGGAAGGAGTCCTCAACCGTAGGACTTCGTTGCAAAGAGTTCTTGCCTTCGTTTTATCGACTCGGCCCTCTTCCATTTTATTTTACAGACGAATTATCATCTCTCATGGATGTCTAAACAGGACTTCACTGACACTGGTGAGAGAGAGAGAGAGAGAGAGAGAGAGAGAATACATAGGGTAAAGAAAGGGACAACAGGGAATGGGCAAATACATATTAACGATAAGTTGTAAGCAATAAAACACACACACACACAAACACACACATAAAGAGAGAGAGAGAGAGAGAGAGAGAGAGAATACATAGGGTTAGGAAAGGGACAACAGGGAATGGACAAATACATATTAACGATAAGTTGTAAGCAATAAAACACACAGTCACACAAACACACACACAAAGAGAGAGAGAGAGAGAGAGAGAGAGAGAGAGAGAGAATACATAGGGTAAAGAAAGGTACAACAGGGAATGGACAAATACATGTTAACGATAAGTTGTAAGCAATAAAACACACACACACACACACACAGAGAGAGAGAGAGAGAGAGAGAGAGAGAGAGAGAGAGAGAGAGAGATAGAGAGAGAGAGAGAGGGAGGTAACGTTTGGATGGAGCGAGGGAGTTCCAGAATCAGGACGTAAAAAGTAAAGTCTAGGGTTGTGTTCAACCTATTGTGAGTATAAATGTTATTCGAACTTTAATCCATAATGATTAATCATGATCGCTGCTAGCACAATAGACACATTTAAGTCTTCTTAAACGGTCCTAAAAATTAGATTCAGGAACAGTAAAAGAAATTAATTGGATAATTAAAGAATTTTTAACATGATTTCTACTACTCATATGTTATTTTTTTATTAATTCGTTATGATATAAATATCAACACACAATTACTCTTTTATATCAACTGCTGCATCGTGGATGAACACATATAAGTACACATAGACACACACCTATATTCACATACGTATATCAGAAGAATTACTCAAGGCTATAGAAGAAAATACCGTTGTGAGAAAAACTGGACATTTTGTAAAGGAAAAGAGGGAAATGATAACATTACGAGATATTAATCTTCAAAAGTAAGTTCCTTCTTCTCAGTAAGAGTTATTGCTTGTGTAAGAGGGAAACATTTCTGACGAGAAAACTTCCCACTTATTCGAGACTCGCTAACTTTTTTCCGTTACACATTTAATTAACGTAGCTTCGTAACAACTTACTTTTGTTTCTATTGTTCTCTGTATGTCAATGTCAATTTAATACAGGATAAATATATAGAAAAAAATCATTAGAAAAACGACTCCCCAGGGAATTTCCTTCCATCACACAGATATCTATATATATCGTATATATATATAATATATATATATATATATATATATATATATATATATATATATATATATATATATATATGTAACTAAAAAAAAAAAAAAAAAAAAAAAAAAAAAAAAACTTTTATATATAATATTTTTTGGTAAGGATTTACGAGGAGAATATATCAGGAAAACAGTTGACAACGTCACTATAACCCATTCTTAAACATGTCTTTAATAACAACTAGAAAGGAAACACAAAAGCAAAGACTCGCTATACAGCACTTCATCAAGACTACTAATCACTAATCACTGCATTTTACAGTATAATACCCAAGTCACAAAGCTTTACATCAACACAACATATAATTCTCTGTAACATCAAAAAGTTAGTGGCAACCAATGTTACATCACACAAGAAAAAGTCCAAATGGATAAACAATACATTACCATATATTCCTCAAAACTTGATACACTATTATCAATCTATTTTTGTTTCAGCTCCAACGAAAATCATCGTTTTGGGCTTATATACCGACTCACGCTAGACTCCATGGACAAATATCATTTTTCAGTACATTATCCTGGCGACTACCGCCTACGCCAAGCGCTACTGCCATCTGTTGTCTAGTGTACACACTTTTTTGTATGCAAATATCAATTTTCAACCTTTTCTGCAATTTTACATTCAATAAATCAATATCCTTTACATTCCCCCCCTTTTAAACTCGCGGCTCTCTCTCAGTCCATGCTGAATTTTCACTCTTACAGTCTTAAACATTAGCTACTTCCATTTAGCAACTGTCGGAGACTGCCACGTTGTTGGTAACAAGCACTTTCCTTTAAATAATCAACAGATCTAGAGAGAGAATCTGCAATGACATTTTCTTTGCCTGCTATATGGTGAATAGTCAGTTTGAATGGTTGCAAAAATAAAGACCATCTTAAAATTCTCTTATTGTTGTGCTTACATTTATTAATAAAGGTTAAAGGGTTATTATCAGTATATACGTCTATTTCAAAGTTACTGTTAAGCAAGTATATCTCAAAGTGCATTAAACTCAAAATTAAACTTAAAGCTTCTTTTTCAACAATACTGTAATTTAACTGGTGGCTATTATATTTCTTTGAAAAGTAAGATACAGGGTGTGTAAAACACCATTATGTTCCTGTAATAATACACTGCCAGCTCCTACTTCACTGGAGTCTACCTGTAACTTGAATGGTAGATTAAAGTCTGGGGATTTCAGCACTGGCTTAGACATTAACATGAGCTTAAGTTTATTAAAGGCATCGTCACATTCCTTTGACCACACAAACTTCACATCCTTTTTCAGCAACTCTGTTAATGGGTAGGCTACATCTGAAAAGTTCTTACAAAATTTCCTGTAATACCCCACTGTTCCCAAAAATTTCATCACTCCACGTTTAGATGTAGGGAGGGTCAAATCTTCTTTATGACCTCAATATGACAATACAACAGGGTTGCACTTGGCCACTTCCTATTTCATGTCCTAAATATTGAACAGTAGTTTTTCCAAATTCACATTTGGCAAGGTTTATCGTAACATTAAATTCTAATAACCTCTTAAAAACATCATATACTTTTTTAATGTGATCTTCCCAGGTTTCTCCAACAATAATAATGTCATCTAAATAAACAAATACACCTTCGAGCTCCTTCAAGATATAATTTATCTGACGTTGGGAAGTCAGAGGTGCATTACATAAACCAAATGGCATTACCTTATAATTATAAAGTCCATGGGGTGTAACAAATGCAGCAATATCCCTGCTGTTTTTGTCTAACTCAATTTGATAGTATCCTTTCAATAAATCAATTTTACTTAAAAAAGGAAACTTTGCTACATTATCAATTATATCTTCTACTCTGGGCATAGGATATGAATCTTTTATAGTTACATTATTTACCTTTCGATAGTCTGTACACATTCTTGCACTTCCGTCAGGTTTGTCGACTAGAATACATGGGCTATCCCATTCACTATGGCTTTCCTCTGCTAGTCCGTGTTTCAGTAAATAAGCAACTTCGGTCTAACTGTTGTTGTTGCCTCGGCGACATTCTGTATGGACGCTGACTTATTGGCGTCTCTTCTCTCAACCTGATTTTATGCTGTACTCCTTTTATCCTTTTAGGATGGTCTGAAAATAGATCTGAAAAGTTTTGAATTAGCACTTTAAAATCATGCTGCTGTTCATCAGATAAATGAATACATAACTTCCTAAATTTTTCATCATCACTCAAATAATCTGTATTTTTTAATCGAAGTTCAATTTCTTCTTCAACGTCTTTTTCATCTGCCTTCTTTTAGCAATTGACAACACTCCACTGGATTCGTTATTCTTCTTTAATTTGTTAATATGGAAAGTTTTAACTTTCCTCCGTCCTGTAGGAAATTGAATTCGATAATTAACATCACTTACTTTTTCCTTCACCGTGCAAGGTCCTATATACTTCTGGTTAAAAACCTTACCAGCTGTAGGGAGATACACTAGAACCTTATCTCCTATGTCGAGTTCACGTTTTGCAGCCTTTTTGTCGTAGTTTCTTTTCATCTCTTCTTGCACTACTTTGAGATTCTCATGTGCTACTTTCCATATTTTTTTTTTTTTTTTATGGTACATGGGGGCCTGTCGAACGAAACCCGAACGTATCCCTACTCATTCTTTGCTCATCCTGTCGAACGAAACCCGAACATATCCATACTCAGTGTTTACTCATTCTATCGAACGAAACCCGAACGTATCCTTATTAATTGTTGCTTTATTCATGTCGAGCGTATTCGACCATAACTTGACGTATCCCTACTGTTAATTGCTTTTCAGTACTTCCATGTACTTTAGAGAGGGGGGAGAGTTGTGATAGTGTTAGTGCTATAATATTTGTCTTGCTGCGTTATTTTGAGCAGGTTATTAAAGATGTTTGATTTGAAAGATTTCATACGTAGTCCTAGTAGTGAAAAGTTAGAAGGTATAACTAAAATAGACTGGATTGTTCTAGCTAGGTACTATAATGTAGAAGTATCAGAATCTGAAAGGAAGCAAGAAATCTCAAATAAAGTAAGTGAGGCGCTAATGACTTTAGGCATTTTGTCTGATAAGGAAGGGTTGTTACTAATGAGTTGGGAAGAGGAAGAAACTGATAGCCAGCAAAGCGCTAGTGAGAATAATACAGAGGGTAGTGCAAGTGAAGAGGAAGGGGCCAAAGCCGTACGTGAAAAAACCAAGTCACGCAAGGTTAAACCAAAAAAGTCCAAACTTGTTTATGAAGGGATGAGTATTGAGCAGATGCAGATTCATTTGCAAATAGTTAGATTAGAGAATGAGAAAGCTGTTGAACTAAAGAAGTTAGAAAATGAGAGCTGAAAGGTAGAAGGTAGAAGCTGAAGTGAGCAAAAGAAGGTAGAAGCTGAAGTTGAGCAAAAGAGGTAGAAGCTGAAGTTGAGCAAAAGAGGATAGAGCTAGAGATGAAGAAACTTGAAGTAGAAGAAAAGTCCAGAGAAATTCCAAAATCTTTTAGAATAGACAATGCAGTAAAAAAGTGTACCAATTTTTTTTGAAAATGGAAGTGGATGCATTTTTTTTACAATTTGCGGGAAAGTGGCAGAACAGCGTGAATGGCCGAGAACGTCATGGGAGCACGTTGGTTCAAACCTTCCTTCGAGGAAAGGCTAGGGAAGTATTTGCTGCCTTATCTTTAGATGATTCTAAGGATTATGAGAGAGTTAAATCTGAAGTTTTGAAAGCTTATGAATGGGTGCCAGAGAGGTATAGAGAGAAGTTCAGAAGCTGGATAAAAAGAGACAGTCGTACTCATATGGAGTATGCACGGGAACAACGCCTGTGTATGTAGGGTGGATGAATGCCCGAGACGTTTAATGGTGATTCGGTAAACTTCAGGAACTTATCTTGCTTGAGCAGTTCAAGGATGGTATTAATCCACTTATTAAAACATATTTGGATGAACGTGATGTAGATAATGTCGATGAAGCCACTAGATTGTCTGATAATTATTCATTGACCCATAAGCTATATAATACTGACGTCACTCCTAAAATTGGAAGGAGCAGAGTTTGGGAAGAGCAGCAAAATTACAAGGCACAAGGTAAACGATACGAGTTCACAGGTATCATCTCGTGGAGTCTATAATAAATCCTTTAATAGAGGTAGTAGAGGGGCAAGTCAATATAGTTCTGGTCCTAGTGTTAGTGCTGGAAAAGCAGGATACAGTGTAATGATCAGTTTACACCTAGTTACCAAAATTATAGGCGAAAATTTTAGAGATTTTGTATGTTTCAGTTGTGGCAAACCAGGACACATCAGTAGGAGTTGTCCACATCGCACAATAAACCGTCCAATTCAAGTGGTAAATAAAGTTAAAGATAAACCTGTAAATTTTAAGGATGATCATAAACCTGAAAATACCATTGCATTGTTGAATCGACCACAAGCATGTGGTGACAGAGGTCCTTGTTTGTTTGCTTCTCCCCTTAGGCCAGGTAAGAGGTATTGTAACGATAGCATCGACAGTAATAATATATGTAATGTTGATGAGAATATAGGTTACAAAATAGGTAACAATGATGTTCAAAATGTTAGTAATGTTGGTTGTATTGAGGATATTGTAAAAGGAAATGGAGTGAGACTACCTGAAGAGAAGTCCACATCCAAAGGTACCTGAATTGTATTGACCCTTTTATGGGTGAGATGGGGTTGGTAACCACCTCCCTTAGTGTTTGTAGGGTGGTTTGTTTTTACGTTGCATGGAACCAGTGGTTATTCAGCAACGGGACCAACGACTTTACGTGACTTCCGAACCACGTCGAGAGTGAACTTCTATCACCAGAAATACACATCTCTCACTCCTCAGTGGAATGGCCGAGAATCGAACCCGCGACCGACCTATGTGGGACGCCAACACCATACCAACCACGCCACTGAGGCGCTACCTCCCTTGTGTTGAAAAAAGGAAAGTAAGGTGGTTAAGAGATACCGGAGCGGTACAGTCTGTAATGATAAAAAATATGTATGACCAGTGGAAGGATACTGGAGAGTATGTACTTCTGCGTGGGTTTGGACCTGAGTTTTCAGCTCCATTAGTAGAAGTAAGGTTAGAAACTCCGTTAATTTCGGGATATGTTAAAATTGCTTTGGTGAGAGAAATCCCAGTGTCAGGAGTAGAGTTAATTCTTGGAAATGATGTATTTGAAGGACAAAGTTTTGGTAGCAGTAATCCAATTTTGACAGAAAAAACCCATTTAATTCTTCATTTATTACAGAAGTTGAATGTACATTTCCAAAACTTATTTCCTGCTTGTGCAGTTACTACAAGAAGTAAGAGTGCCGAAGGAAAGGTAAATGATGACCGAAGGTTTGGATTTTACAAAACTTGTTTAAAGATAGTCCGGAAACACTACAAGTAAGTAAAGTCAGTACTCCTTTGCGAATGCTGAAAGTTAATAAGGAAGAATTTGTTAAATCTCAAATTGAAGATGATAATTTGAAGGTAATAAGAGATAATGCCCTTGTGATATAAATGATATCGAGAAGGAAGGCAAGTGTTACTTTTTAAAGGGATGGAATCCTAATGAGGAAGTTCACGAGTAGAAATGTTAATGATGTTAGAACAAGTGGTCATTCCAAGTAGTTATAGGAATTTTGTTCTAGGTATTGCTCATGACTGTAGTTATTCTGGTCATTTAGGTATAAACAAAACTTATGAGAAATTATTAAGGTATTTTTTTGGCCTAAGATGCGGAAAGATTGTAGTGAATATTGTAAAATTGTGATTTAGTGAAAAACTCAAAAAGTAGATAAAGCTCAACATGACCCTAAGGTGATGCCATTACAACCCATTGAAGTTCCAGGAGAACCCTTTGAGAAACTGGTTTTGGATTGTGTAGGACCTCTGCCTAGGTCTAGCAAAGGTAACGAGTATTTGCTGACAATTATGTGTAGTGCTACCAGATTTCCCAGAGGTATTCCTTTAAGAACTGTGAGTGCTGATAAGATAATTGAAGCGCTTAACAAGTTCTTCTCGCTGGTAGGTTTGCCAAAAGAAGTTCAAACCGACCAAGGAACCAACTTTACGTCTAGAAAGTTTACCTCATTTTTAGCCTGTCAGAATATTAAGCATTGTTTATCGTCTCCTTATCACCCACAGATCCAAGGAGTGGTCGAACGATTTCATCGAACCTTCAAAACCATGCTTCGCACGTACTGTTGTGAAAATGAAAAGGAATGGGATGTCTACATACCAATGTTGCTATTTGCCGTTCGTGATAGCGTACATTCATCGTTGGGTTATTCTCCTTTTCAGTTAGTATATGTCCATCAGGTAAGGTCACCCATGGAGGTGATAAAGAATCAGTTGATTTCAGATGAGAAGGATTCTATCACGTTACAAGAAATGAAGGAAAAAATAAAAAAAATATGGAAAGTAGCACATGAGAATCTCAAAGTAGTGCAAGAAGAGATGAAAAGAAACTACGACAAAAAGGCTGCAAAACTTGAACTCGACATAGGAGATAAGGTTCTAGTGTATCTCCCTACAGCTGGTAAGGTTTTTAACCAGAAGTATATAGGACCTTGCACGGTGAAGGAAAAAGTAAGTGATGTTAATTATCGAATTCAATTTCCTACAGGACGGAGGAAAGTTAAAACTTTCCATATTAACAAATTAAAGAAGTATAACGAATCCAGACAGGCCCCCATGTAACATAAAAAAAAAACTTTCTATGGTAAGGATTTACGAGGAGAATATATCAGGAAACAGTGACAACTCACTATAACTTAAAATGTACTTTAATAACAACTAGAAAGGAAACACAAAAGCAAAGACTCGCTATACAGCACTTCATCAAGACTACTAATCACTAATCACTGCATTTTACAGTATAATACCCAAGTCACAAAGCTTTACATCAACACAACATATAATTCACTGTAACATCAAAAAGTTAGTGGCAACCAATGTTACATCACACAAGAAAACGTCCAAATGGATAAACAATACATTACCATATATTCCTCAAAACTTGATACACTATTATAATCACTTGTTTGTTTCAGCTCCAACGAAAATCATCGTTTTGGGCCTTTATATACCCGACTCACGCTAGACATCCATGGACCAAATATCATTTTTCGGTACATTATCCTTGGCGACTACCGCCTACGCCAAGCGCTACTGCCATCTGTTGTCTAGTGTACACACTTTTTTTTTTGTATGCAAATATCAATTTTCAACCTTTTCTGCAATTTTACATTCAATAAATCAATATTCCTTTACAATATATATATATATCCACAAGAGGGTGATATATAAAAAGGCGGCGAGCAAATGGCCTATTCCACAAATCCCACACAACATCGCCAAATTCATCTCTGAGCATAAACGTCTTCTGAGGAGAGTGAGGAGATGGGGGCGGGGGGGCGGTTAAGTCCTAGGGTCGCCTGGGCATCCTCTCCGTGAGGGCGGAGGGTAGCGACTGATAGGTGGGTGGCAGTGGCTAGTAATTGGGCCAAGCTTGATTGAGACGCTTTCAAAAGGGGGATCTTTCCTTAGATAAGCAGAGGCTAAGGAAGACGAATTCGCGGCCAAGAGGAGGAAGGAAAGAAGACCAAGAGGCAAAACAGTAAATAGAAAGGAAAGTCCAAGACGAGCGTTTCAAAAACAGCTTTGGATTGCGTATGAACGCGGCGGTTAATTTGGTGTTGGTAACTAGTGAGTAGGAAAAAGAATATATCTTTCAAAGTTTTTTTCTTACTTTTCCTTTGTTTTCGGTTTTCGAATGCAAAAAATTAGGGGAAAATGACGTCTGTATAGAGAAGGATTGATAAAGGCTAGAAAATACTCTCCCAAGAGGAGGCCAAGATATTAATTTCGGAAAAATTCAAAAGTTGAAGATAGTGGTATTTAGCTCCGTTTTATTTTCCTCTCTCTCTCTCTCTCTCTCTCTCTCTCTCTCTCTCTCTCTCTCTCTCTCTTCTCGAAAATCTGATGCCTGATCAGGGGTGGCCAAAATACCTCATGCAATGTAATATTCAGAGCGTTAACAACTAACGATGTCTTCGTAAAAGTAATTCAAAATTAAATCTTATAGAAACTACTGACCGTTTTGATTTTTTAGTATCTAGGTTTTTAAGCTCATGTAAAAAAATATTAGAAATATCATATTTTCATTTTTTTCACTTTTTTTCCTTTCAGTTTGTAAGCTTGGGCGTGTTTTTCGGTTCGTAACTTGGTGTTAACAAGCTCTAAAAAATATGACATTATTTCCGATACATATTTAAAAAATATACCGAAATATGATTCACTATAACATTCGATGTCGCAAATATCTCGTTACAATCTCTTGCATATGGCGAGATATTGGTAATAGTTTTAGGTAAGTTAGGTCATATTCGATTTTCGCAAATATCTCGTCATCATCTCTTATATATGACGAGATACTGGCAAACAGTTGTTGGTCATAATATTCGATCTCGCATATTATCTCATTATAATCTCTTAAATATGGCGAGATATTAGTAATACTTGAGGGTTAGTCCCGTATGATATTGGAAGAAACAGCTGCCAAAATATTTCTTGCTATTTGAAGAATGCAAAATACGTCAGCAGAAAAATATTTATTTTTACTAAACCTGTAGCCTTTACATAACATGAAAATGTTACGCCAATGCTTTAATTATAAAGCTAATTACGATAACCTAATTAAGCTCGTCTGTGCAGCTCCCTGTTTAAATATCTTTTATATTTTAATAATTTTTGGGGTCTTATTTTCGTTTCTTCCTAACCTTGTTTACAAGTAACTATGACACTGAGATTATGAGTAATAAAATTGTTTGATAAAAGGTACATACAACTCGTGACCTCTATCATTTTTCTTGTATTATTTTTCTAGTATGTTTTATATTTTAGATTTTTTTTAGTTCATCTTCTGAGAGATCTATTCGGGATACACTTCATAATGGAATGGCACCACACATACATTTTCTTTTAGATCTTATCATCCTCTTAGTTCTATTTATGTCTACTTTTCTATGGAATAAATTCTATTGATACTTGATATTGCTCCGTGTCCGTCCGTCTGTCTGTCTCTCTGTCTGCGAGTGTTTCTCTGTCTGTGTTTGTCTCTCTTCTCGAAAATCTTACCATTGATGTCAGTGATGGTCTATGGATATCTCATAAATATCACTTTGTTTCTTTTTATGTTGGCAGCTGTTTGAAAGTTGTAAACACAAAACTCGGAGAGTGACGTCAAAGAGAAGGATTTTCTTTTTCTATCTTTTCACGTGAAACTGCGAACGTCAATCGTGAACATCAAAAACAAGCTGGACCTTCTACCATTAATACTAATTTTGCGTTACCTGCTACTAATACTAGTTCTACTACCGGTAGGCGGTTATACCTATTGGTGATAAAAGTCTAGAAGTCTCGACATGAAAATAAAACCTGACTTTAATCCCTTAACACGAAGGATACCCAAGATCTTATTTTTATTAATTACCTAATCGGTTCCTTAGGACTGTATGTCAAGGGATTGTCTCGGAGTAATGGAGTTTGCTTAATGCTTGTTGCCTGATTGATAGGAGTGTTTTCTTAATTATTCGCTTTTCCATTAAGAAGACATTGCATAAGCAGTCATAAGGACAAGGAAGGAAATGGTTTCATCCCAAGGCGATGTCGGTGATCTTCAAATGATTTCATTTTGTCAGTTTTGTCAGAAGGAAGATCATATCATCTCTTTTGCAAAATAATTGTTCTCAATTTTATCATCTCTCTCTCTCTCTCTCTCTCTCTCTCAGGATATGGTTCCTTCAAAGAAAATGAAATATTTTAGACAGTATCCTATTCCTCTTTTCATCGAATTAAGCGGAACAAAACCAGTAGTTTGGATGAAAGTTGTCGAAAAATGAGCATAAATCTAAGAGAGAATAAGGGAGAATATAATGAGTTTCATACGAAGAAATTTAACAAAAATTCTAGAGGAGTATTGGCTTTATAGCTTTGAAAATAAACATTACAGAAGCAAGTGAGAGAGAGAGAGAGAAGAAGAGAGAGAGAGAGAGAGAGAGAGAGAGAGAGAGAGAGATGACCTACAGCCACAAATTATCCTTTGCAGCCCATCTAACTTTCTCCTTCAAAGTTGGTCTCTCGTTAATCTAAGTTCTTGATAACTTTCCTTTCTAAGAACATATGAAAATACTTTTTTCTAAGTTTTAACTCTGGTGGATATTCCCATAATTATTCCATAATTATTCTCAAAGTTTCGTAAGTGAGACATTTCGACGAAACGGGAGAAGAAATAGAAACCCAGGAAAAGTTCCTGAATTCAAATGACAAATCTTGTACCCCTGATATTATGGGACTTGAATTCTGACTTCTTCGGAAGGCAACGGTCTTTGGAGTCTTCCTTTTTTATATTAAAATTAGCTTATTTCCTTCAATGAAACGAAAAGTTTCAAATGATGTCATTTCCTTTTGGAGTTTAGAAAATCTGACTAAATTGCTCTCGGGTGTCCTGGTGATTAGACCAAATCTTTAAGTAATTAAGGCAATTCAATATGTCTTCGATCGAATTCTCATTTCCCCCTGCTTAACGTAAGATTGGCTATTGATAATTTGATTATCCTCCTTGCTGACGAGTGGTAGGCAATATTAGTTTATATGTAATTTAGATATACGGTAGCATTTATAAGTTCTTGGATAAAAAGCAATATCTTGACAGTAAACGAATTTATTTTTGTTTCATAAATCCTATCGTTTGAGAATGGTTAAACTGACTGGTTTAATTTCAGACCAAAATAAGAAAACTACTACGGGAAAAGAAATGAACGGATGATAACGACATAGGCATAGAATGGATGAGGAAGAAAAGTGAAAGTGCATAAAATAGAGAAGAGTATGTGTGTATAATAAAGGGCTCCGGAAACTCGCCGCAAACCTTAGAAATGAAGCGTGAAAAGGAATAGGCCGCAGGCGACAAAAAGGAATAAATTTCACTAAGGAAAAGATCTCTTCAAGTAAAAAAAGAAGATTTTACCAAAAAGGTCTTGGTTTGTTTGGAAAGTAAAAGAAAGACACTTGTATAATAATGTTAATACATCTCTTTTCTCATTTTACACTTGTATCCTTGAATATTTTCAATGGAATTTCAATATTTTTGTACTTTAGATGTAGGTATGAAATTAACTTTCGTGTACTAAAAGAATTTCCCTTTGATGTTGTCGAAGATATGGAGACTTAATCACAACTCATTAGCACCCGGTTCCAGCATCCCCCTCCCCACCATCCCTCACCCTCAATTCTCAATTTCCCTTCTCCCGCCCACCCTTTTCCAGGCGAGCTCAGTTTTAAAGCATATGAAATCGTGAATGATTTCCAATTGTAGTTGTCGTTGTATGATGAAAGTATAATTTCTATGTGCATGAGAAGCAACTGCTATATGCAAAACCAAAAACATTAAACATCTTGATTGCATGAACTACGGTTTTGCCCATGTATCAACTTATATTTACCTAGTTTCTGATGCACATATCCTTTCTTCATTCCTTCAACGTATTTGCTGCATAACCTCGGTTTTCCATACCCCAAAATCGAGACCGGAGGCCAAGGCACGAGTCCCTGAGGCTCTCAGTCCCTGAGTCCTTGAGGACCGAAGCCCGGGGACCGAAGATCAAGTACCAAAGACCAATGTGGAATCGAATCACTGAATGTATTATATCCTAAGACGAGTTTGGCGACAGGAGCCGGAAATTTTTTTTTTTTCAGGATATACCTTCAAAAGATTTTAGTGGGAAACGCACACACACACACACACAAATTATATATATACATACGCACTCACGACAGACTTTCTGTATATATATATATATATATATATATATATATATATATATATATATATATATATATATATATATATATATATATCTATATATATATATATATCATATATATATATATACAAAAAGTCTGTCGTGAGTGCGTATGTCAACAGAGCCTTCACACACAGCTATCATGGAGAGACATACATAACGAACTCGACCGAATTAGCCAACTGCTGACAAACAACGGCTATGCAGATCAAATTATCGAAGCAGCAATAAAAAAAAGAAAATGGACGAATTTTACCAAACCCAACACGATGACGAAAAAACGAGGAGAATTTGATTATTTACCATCGTGTACATTATGGGTCTGCATACAAGGAGGATTGCTGCACACTACGCGGGATAATAAACAGAGGCGTAACCCCAAAAGCCCCTTACCATAAAATAAGCCTCAGGATATATAGTAAGCCCAACCTTGTAGCAGCCTTAATAATGAAGAACAGCACCGCTCCGGGGGGGGACCGAAGGAGATGTGCACGAATGTAGTTTACAAATTTACTTGTCCAGAGGTGTGTAAACCTCACAGCCAAAACTACATCGGGCACACTACAACGACCCTTCGGAGACGTCTGCTGACTCATAGAAATCAAGGGCCATCCATCAACATTACATAGATGTTCACGACAGGAAGCCATCTACAAGAGCTCATAGAAGGTACCCAGGCGTGCACAGAGAAGACAACTACGGTCGCCTCTTAATAACGGAAGCGGTGAGCATCGCTATTCAGAAGCTGACCTTGAACGTCCAACAAGAATCGGACCATATACTCCCCTCCAGCAGGAGAAGGAATACGCAAGCCAACAGGGACCAGACAGCGCACCCCAATCCACCGAGAAAATCAAGCCGCCCCTTGGAAGACATGAGAAGACCCAGCGTCAGCGAAAGTCAAGTAACATCCTTGCTCAGGTCGCTAGAGGACCCCCCGGGGCCCAACACGAATCAGCAGTCGTTAACCAACGTATACCATTTGGGGACACACAGACACACACACACGCGCGCGCGCACGCTCACTCACTCAAATTTAAATCATGCACAGTTATGTATAAACAGAAATTATCTCTTGTACCTTTATGCATGCTATAAAATATATACATATATTTTTATTCTGTATTTAGTTTTATTTCTATATTCATTTTCATTCCTGTATGTAATTTTTTAATTTTTATCTAAAACCAACATGTAACATATTAAATTTTAAACATACATTTAAGGAAACTCTAGCACATGGCATTGTATTTTGAATATTTATTTAACCACTGTTTAAACTTTCACTCTCATTGTCATACTACATATGTCCTTATGTTCTTTGTATCCAAAACAACGCCCTTAAGCTGTTAATCCCTAGACTAACCAGTACCCATACCTCAAGGTCATACCTCCCACCCGATGAAATAGATAGGCCGAAAGGTCAGATTGTAAATCAGTAGTCGCTTGATAATGCCGTAAGGCGAAACAGCTGTCGTGACAAAATTCAATAAATGGAAGAAGGAAGTCTGCGTATTTTTCACCAGAAATTGACGAACGAGAATCGGAAAAAACTTCGTCGGTATGAAGATACCTGCAAGAAACTTATTGATTGAAAAAGAAACCCACAAATTCAATTTGTAACTTGTTTACTTCTAAGTATTTACATTTAGTTTTACTCCACACTCAAGTACTTTCAAGCCCTTCTGTGGCCCATTCTCAAGAGATGTTTGGGATGTTAGCCTGGGTCTAGGCCCAGCAGTCTTCTGGAACTTCTTCTCGTTGTGCTGTCATTTATGCGATGGCTGTTCTGGTTTTCTTGAGAGTTGCTAATCCCCTCTTGTCGCTCTGATATCCTGAGCTGATGGTCAATGGGATTCACCCTTGTGGTAAGGGTGTGGTCACCGAAAGTCTGTTGGGCAGGAAACCTAATCTCCAGGTCAGCAGGGTCAATCTTAGCTTCTTTTAATATCAAAGCTCGGCTTATGGGATCTTCTGAGGTAAAGCCTTTGTTTCCTTCAATTACTTTAATCTCTCTGATAAGTGCACCTTCTACTACCCTCCTGTGACTAATTTTGTTGCTTTTGTATATAAGCCTACTGTTTTGAAATCCATCCTATGTCATTTTCCCAACAATGTCTAGCTATAGCACTCCCCTGAGAGTTAAGCTGTACTGCCCTTCTATGTTCTTGGACTCTAGTCCTTATTCCCCTACCTGATTCCCCCACATATCTGTCTCCACAATTATTGCAATTGATTATGTATACCCCCGCTACATCATCTGTATTACTGTCTTCCCCTTCCAATTTATTTTTACATACTTTGTTTTTTAAGGTATTATCAAAGGTATATACAAATTTATATTGACTTTCTTTCATTTTTGAAGTGATTTGTTTCATTTTAGGCATAAAAGGGAGGGCAACTATTTTCTTGTTTTCTTTATTCCAATGTATCTCTACATTCGCTCTGTAAATATTTTTCTAGCTTTGTTGAGTGCCCTTTTTCTGAACTTAATTATTCCGGGTATGCTAATGCATCGAAGCTTTTATCGATGTAATTTATTTCTTGCTCTATCTTGCAAGGGTCAAACGTTCCTCATTGCCCTAAGAAATAAACCTGTTAGAACCCTATTTTTATATCATGACTATGAAAAGAGAAGAAATGAATATATGAGTTTGTATGTGTGGGCTTTCTATATGTGCTGAATTCATATCCTGTTTCTTTTCTTTCTATGAGTATGTCTAAAAAGGGCAGTTTATTATTGTTACTTTTCTCTTAAAGTGAACTGGATATTGTTATCAAACTTATTGAGCTCCATCTAGAAAAGTTTCTATTTTATTTCCATCCCCTTGCAGAATAGCAAAAATATCATCCACGTATCTCCACCATCCTTGCAGTTTTAAGTTAGTTAGGGATTCACATTAGGAACTAGATTAGTTTCGAAATATTCCATATAGATGTTAGCGAGTATAGGTGATAATGAGGACCCCACCCTAGCTACTCCATATTTCTGTTTGTAAACTTGTCCCTCAAACTTGAAATAAGTATCACTGACACAACAATTTAATCAACTCAAGAAAGACGCATATTTCGATGTTTGGATTGAAAATACCTCATTATGTTTAGTCTGAAGGAATTCTAATACTTTATCTAAGGGACATTGGTGAATAATGCTACTACATCAAAACTAACCATGTGTCCCTTTATATTCTTTTTCTTAACTTTGTCTATGAAATCTACTGAATGTTTAATATGGGATTCTGAAAGTATATTCCTAGTTCTCAGCTAACCACACAGCTAAGTTTTTTGTTAGGAGATTTCCTACTAGAAACAATAGGGCGTAGTGGGCAGCCCTCCTTGTGTATTTTGGGGCTGCATACATATAAATAAAATAGAAACTTTGTAGTATGAGCTCAATAAGTTTGATAACAATATCCAGTTCACTTTAGAGAAAAGTAACAATAATAAAACTGCCCTTTTTAGACATACTCATAGAAAGAAAGAACAGGATATATGAATTCAGCACATATAGAAAGCCCACACATACAAACTCATATATTCATTTCTTCTCTTTTCATAGTCATTATATAAAAATAGGGGTTCTAACAGGTTTATTTCTTAGGGCAATGAGAACGTGTGACCCTTGCAAGATAGAGCAAGAAATTAAATTACATCGATAAAAGCTTCGATGCATTAGCATACCCGGAATGGTTCAGAAAAAGGGCACTCAACAAAGCTAGAAAAAATATTTACAGAGCGAATGTAGAGAGTACATGGAATAAAGAAAACAAGAAAATAGTGCCCTCCCTTTTATGCCTAAAATGAAACAAATCACTTCAAAAATGAAAGAAAGTCAATATAAATTTGTATATACCTTTGATAATACCTTAAAAAACAAAGTATGTAAAAATAAATTGGAAGGGGAAGACAGTAATACAGATGATGTAGCGGGGGTATACATAATCAATTGCAATAATTGTGGAGACAGATATGTGGGGGAATCAGGTAGGCGAATAAGGACTAGAGTCCAAGAACATAGAAGGGCAGTACAGCTTAACTCTCAGGGGAGTGCTATAGCTAGACATTGTTGGGAAAATGACCATAGGATGGATTTCAAAAAACAGTAGGCTTATATACAAAAGCAACAAAATTAGTCACAGGAGGGTAGTAGAAGGTGCACTTATCAGAGAGATTAAAGTAATGAAGGAAACAAAGGCTACCTCAGAAGATCCCATAAGCCGAGCTTTGATATTAAAAGAAGCTAAGATTGACCCTGCTGACCTGGAGATTAGGTTTCCTGCCCAACAGACTTTCGGTAACCACACCCTTACCACAAGGGTGAATCCCATTGACCATCAGCTCAGGATATCAGAGCGACAAGAGGGGATTAGCAACTCTCAAGAAAACCAGAACAGCCATCGCATAAATGACAGCACAACGAGAAGAAGTTCAGAAGACTGCTGGGCCTTGACCCAGGCTAACATCCCAAACTCTCTTTGAGAATGGCCACAGAAGGGCCTGAAAGTACTCGAGTGTGGAGTAAAACTAAATGTAAATACTTAGAAGTAAAACAAGTTACAAATTGAATTTGTGGGTTTCTTTTTCAATCTTCAGAAGAAAAACTGAAAGAAGTTTTTGTTTGGTTTAAACTTATTGATGCCACTAAAGCAATTGCTTTTAAAACGAATTATATATATATATTATATATATATATATATATATCTATATATATATATATATATATATATATATAATATATATATATATATATATATATATATATATATAGTATATATATAATATATATATAGAGAGAGAGAGAGAGAGAGAGAGAGAGAGAGAGAGAGAGAGAGAGAGAGAGAGAGACAGACAGACAGACAGACAGGCAGACAGACAGACAGAGAGAGAGAGATAAATACAATGACGAAATTTAAATATGAAATAAAAACCTTAAAAATGTGTTAAATATTACAATGAAATGATAATCAATAACTACCTTGAAAATATTATTTATCAGGAACTTCTTCTTCTTCTTCTTCTTCTTCCTCTTATTATTATTATTATTATTATTATTATTATTATTATTATTATTATTATTATTATTATTCTTCTTTTTTTTTTTGCTCTATCACAGTCCTCCAATTCGATTGGGTGGTATTTATAGTGTGGGGTTCCGGGTTGCATCCTGCCTCCTTAGGAGTCCATCACTTTTCTTACTATGTGCGCCGTTTCTAGGATCAAACTCTTCTGCATGAGTCCTGGAGCTACTTCAGCGTCTAGTTTTTCTAGATTCCTTTTCAGGGATCTTTGGATCGTGCCTAGTGCTCCTATGATTATGGGTACGATTTCCACTGGCATATCCCATATCCTTCTAATTTCTATTTTCAGACCTTGATACTTGACCATTTTTCCCTCTCTTTCTCTTCAACTCTGGTGTCCCATGGTATTGCGACATCAATGACTGATTTTTACTTGACTTCGTTGACTCTGTCAATCAACGTCACGTCTGGTCTATTTGCACGTATCACCCTATCTGCTCTGATACCATAGTCCCAGAGGATCTTTGCCTGATCGGTTTTCTATCCACTCCCTCAGGTTTGGTGTGCTCGTACCACTTATTACTGCGAGTTAGCTGATGTTTCTTGCACAGGCTCCAGTGGAGGGCTTTTGTCACTGAATCATGCCTCTTTTTGTACTGGTTCTGTCTAGTTCTTTAGTCTGTCTCATGTTTGTTCGTGCATTGGTTTGTTGTGCAAGTCCTCTGTTCTGTTTGTCATTCTACTGTCTCTGTATATTTCTGGGTCTTCGTCTACTTTTATTAGTCTTTCTTCCCATGCACTCTTTAGCCACTCGTCTTCACTGGTTTTCAGATATTGACCCAGTGCTCTGTTCTCGATGTTGACGCAGTCCTCTATACTTAGTAATCCTCTCCCTCCTTCCTTTCGTGTTATGAATACTGTGTCCGTATTTGCTCTTGGGTGTAGTGCTTTGTGTATTGTCATATGTTTCCTGGTTTTCTGATCTATGCTGCGGAGTTCTGCCTTCGTCCATTCCACTATTCCTGCGCTGATTCTGATTAATGGCACTGCCCATGTGTTTATGGCTTTTATCATATTTCCGGCGTTGAGTTTTGACTTGAGTATCGCCTTGAGTCTCTGCATATATTCTTTCCTGATCGTGTTCTTCATCTCTTGGTGTTTTATATCCCCTCCTTCCATTATTCCCAGGTATTTGTGTCCAGTCTCATCTATGTGTTTGATGTTGCTCCCATCTGGTAGCTTTATCCCTTCAGTTCTCGTTACTTTGCCTTTTTGTATGTTGACTATGGCGCATTTTTCTATTCCAAACTCCATCCTGATGTCCCCAGATACAATCCTTACAGTCTGGATTAGGGTATCTTTCCTTGATGTTCTTACCATACAGCTTGATGTCGTCCATGAAAATCAGATGGTTGGTTCTGTTGCCTTTTTTCTTGAGTTGGTACCCGGCACCCATCTTCTGTAGTACTTTTGTCATGGGAATCATGGCTACTACGAAGAGTAGTGGGGACAGTGAGTCGCCCTGGAAGATCCCTCTCCTGATATTAACCTCTGCTAGTCTTATTCCAGAGCTTGTAAGTATTGTATTCCAGTTGGCCATTGTATTTTTGAGGAAGCTGATGGTGTTTTCCTCTGCCCCATATATTTTCAGGCATTCTATTAACCATGTGTGTGGTATCATGTCGAAGGCTTTCTTATAGTCTATCCATGCTATGCTTAGGTTGGTTTTCCTTCTCCTACTGTTCTTCATTACCATTTTGTCTATCAGGAGTTGGTCTTTTGTGCCCCTACACTTCCTTTTGCAGCCTTTCTGTTGGTGGGGGATGGTTTTTGTCTCCTCTAGGTAGTCGTATAGTCTTTCACTGATGATACCTGTTAGTAACTTCCACATTATTGGTAGGCAGGTGATAGGCCTGTAGTTACTGGCTATATTTCCCTTACTCTTGTCTTTTTATACTAAGGATGTTCTTCCTGTGGTCATCCATTTGGGTGCATGGTGATTTGAGATACAATGCAGGAGTTGTTCTGCTATTCGTGGGTGGAGGGCCTTGAAGTTTTTGAGCCAGTATCCATGGACTTCATCGGGACCTGGGGCTTTCCAGTTTGGCATTTTCTTTAGTTGGTGTCTGACTATGTATGTCGTGATCTCTGTGAATCTTTGTTTTATTCCCCCTGTTTCTTCTACCTTGACTTCCTGGAGCTATGTTGCATGTTTGTTGTGTGATACCGGATTGCTCCATATGTTTTCCCAGAGTCTCTTACTTGGTTCGGCTTCAGGAATTTCTTGGTGGTTGTCTTCCCCTCTTAGTTGGCTGTATAGTCTTTTCTGGTTGGTTCCGAATAGTTTGTTCTGTTGTTATCCCTTATTCCTGTTCATGTACCGTTGGATCTTATGGGCTTTGGCCTTAAGCCTCTGTTTTACATCTTCTATTGTGTTGTTTAGTCCCCTCTCCTGTACTTTGTATTTTTCGTTGAGTTCCTCCCTTGTTTTATTGCTTCTTAGCCTTTTTTCTGCCATCTCTTTCAGTTTACTCAAGTCAGATCTCATCACCATGATTTGCTTTTCCAGGCGCCTTTTCAAAGGTGGTTGCTGTTTTGGTTTCTGTTGGGTTGGTTGTGCTGGTGGTGTTGGTGTTCGAATCCCCATCAGTTCTGCTACTAATCTTGCTCCTGCATATGTCAAGTTATTTGTTTCTGTGATACTGGTGGTGTGTATTATGCCCATTATTTCATTGACCTCACTTGTTTTCTCCCTTAATTTCTTGGTGTTGTAGGTTTTCATGGAGGGGATCTTTGTTCTCTCTGTATCTGGCTCCATCAATTGTCTAATCTTTTCTACCCATTCCGTCCTCTCTGTTACTTCTTCGGTGTTTCTTATTATTATTATTATTATTATTATTATTATTATTATTATTATTATTATTATTATTATTATTCAGGTACGTAGACCGAACCTAAAATAAAAATATTGCCTCCATATCCTTAGGCAATAAAAACGCTTACCAATGTTATTGCTCTTAAACCAGCGAAACAAAACGGAAAAGTAATAAAATGAAAAAGACTATTTATTCAAATTGTTTAGCTCTGACAGTCTAATCCCTTCCTGGGAGGTGGGTTCCATAAGGATTTTTTTTATTCAGGTATTTATTTATTCAGGATAATTACCTTTTTTTCTCCGGTCATCCATCATATTTATGACCCGTTTAAACCCCTTTCAATATTATTATTCCGCAGATATCTCGTTCAGTAGTTTCAAGGCTATAGTTCAGCTCCAGGCGGTTAAAAACCACGACGCAACTTGTCTATGCACAGATATGTGAATTTGTTTTAAATTTATGTGTTTCTTTATTGCTATACCGGATATTTTTTATTTGTCTATTTTCATACTGGATATCTTTAATGATTAATAAAAGTCTTTGTAGTAAACAATTTCGTTTCTTGGTTCTGATTTCTAAGAAAATCAAAAAATAAAAATAAAAACATAATGGTCAGTTTGCCCTTCTTGGAGCATTAAGAAAACGCAATCAAATTATTTCTGCAGTATAAATAAATTTTAATTCTTTTTTCCACTGTCTACGGAAAAAAAATATATTTAAATACATGTTGCTTAGCTGAAAATTTAACTGATTTTTATGAGAGAGAGAGAGAGAGAGAGAGAGAGAGAGAGAGAGAGAGAGAGAGAGAGAATCAGTCTTTAACGAACTTGATATGGCCATGTTAATGCAGATAAAATCGTAGGTTATTTGAGAGAGAGAGAGAGAGAGAGAGAGAGAGAGAGAGAGAGAGAGAGAGAGAGAGGAGCGGTCTTAATGAGCTTAATATGGTAGCGTTAACCATATCGAAAATGAGTTCAATCATGTTAGAGAGAGAGAGAGAGAGAGAGAGAGAGAGAGAGAGAGAGAGAGAGATGTTTAACGAGCCTGTTATCACCGTGTTGATATCGACTAGTTTATCCCCAAGAAAGAAAACTGAATGAGGGAAACTATTTCGTAACTAGGAAATATAAGCTTGGAAGTAAGCGCCCTAAAATACTCATCCATTTAGAATGGATGATGATCAACCCGAACATTCTATTTACCACTCATGGAAATAAAATAATGGTTTATCAATGGCCTTTTTTGAAAGCAGGCAATTAATTTTCAGTTTAACTTCCAGCGATAGAGATTTTTTTTTTTTCATTTGGCCTGGTGTGCATAGTACTGCTTTCTGTAATGAAAATAAGAGTTAATGACATGATTCTTATCAATGAACTGCAATGAATTCATCGTAGGTTTTATGACAATGATTAATGAAAAGGTTTTATCCAGTCTGTCAGACTAATTTCCCCGTTAGAGACTTTCTGGTTTATGTACCTGTTTGGAATACGAAAATATAAATAATAGAAATTCATCCATAATATCAGGTATAAATTTTCTAAGAAGAATTATGTGAGAAAACAAAATTCCGACTCACTCAAAAAAATCTTCATTCTCAAAACGCCAAAAACATCTCTTTTCCCAACTTTCCCCACTAAAGCATAACGAAGATAAAAGCGGAGAAAGTTTATCAAAAATCATCCGAGCGTAAACATCGGTCGTTGTTTTGAAAGTTGGAGTTTGTCTTGCGAGGAAATGTGTTCCTGCACTATTCATCTCGCCATTAAAACGACTTCTCTTAACTTCTAGACCTTTCCCTTGGAACCAGCAATGGAAATAAACGACTTGCGATGCGGTGGTCGCTACGAAGCTACATCATAGTTAGCTCCTTGAGAAAAGACTTCTCGGACACGTGCGATCTTCGGAATATCTTCATTGTAATTTCGTTTAATTTCACGTTATGCGGGAGTTTCACGAATTTTCAGTCCTGTAATCAATGTAATCAAATTTGGCAAATATTATTGAGGCGTACGGTCTTTAATAGTACAGCAATTGTATATTTTATTACAATTGGATAGAATATAAAATTGAGGCTGATGGCCAAGCCCTGGAACCTATTAGGTTCATTCAGCATTGAAAGGGAAATTGAAAGTAACAAGTTTTAAAAAGTATAGCAGGCGGAAACCTCTCAGTTAGGACAATAAGATGGAAGAAAGAGAATATGAACTGAGGTACAGTAAAAGGAATCAAAGGGGTTGCAGCTAGGACAAAGGGATGCTGCAAAGAATCTTAAGTACCTATTGCCTACAGTGCACCGTAACCGACACCAGAAGAATTAATCGAAAGCATAGAAAAGCCCGGTCGGTTCCAAAGACTGCAAACAGCAGATGTGAGTATAAGTCAGGAACGGCCACCGTTAAATATTCAGAGGAACACGAACTTCATCCTCCCTTATTCAAGGAAACCTCAGGACAACGAAAGCTGTGGCACTCCTTTTGAGAACATCTGCATAGCCATTAACGATGTCCTTCACATGGAATCCCAAGGATCTCAGGCCCTTAAGTCTTTTGTCTAATTCCCTATCCAATTCCATATAATCCCCTTAAACGACCTCCAGAGGTCATTAATGCTTCTCGCCACTCAGACTAGTTGGTCATCTGCAAATGCCACCTTCCTTTAGTCACAACAACTCACAGAAAAAATTTTGGAATAATCTGAAGCTCCACACCTTCTCATACAGTCATTGTGAAAAAACCCCTAAGGACATGAGAACTCTGAACACGCCACTCCAGCGGACAAGCCCTCGACCTTGTTACGGGCCATTGAACTTTGACCGAAACTAAACCCTTTTCACACTTAATAACCCCTCCCACTCACAAGCTATCTTTCCTCAGCAATGCCCCTTTCTATTGTTGTGCATTGTGACACTCGTTTCTGTCGAACATTTTTTTCTCTCTCACCACCTTTTGATAGCAAAACAAAGGAAGTCGCCATTTTGAAACGTCCAAGATGGCGGCCGCAGAAGGGGATATAAGGGCCTAGGATCGTCCTTACAAAACTACGGGCCAAACAAGGGAAAGGCCCGTGCCAACAAGAAGTGTTGGCTTAATACAACAACAACCCTTACAAATGAGTACAGTAGGAAGCCGTATAAGAGAAGGGTGGTTCTCATCACGATATTCCTACGCCGGTAGCTATACTCAGCCCTCTGTTGCCCAATTTTAGCTTATACTTCAGCCTACGAGTCCTTCCTTGATCCCTTCATTGGCAGTGAGAAGATACTAGCTTTATCACCCATTGCCAAACTGGCTCACAATACAACGACCGTCAAAGTCCACTGACATATCAGGTAATGTGCTGAGAGAACTCTATTTTCGATTTAAAACCAGTGTCCATAATCCCAGATCTCATTCCTTAACCCAATTCTCCAACCCTGTTCACATATCATCAAAACCACCCTTTTTGAATGTGTTTCCCCAAATTCCCAGTCCAGTAAAACGTGACCCAGTACAGTGACATAAATCTCTTTTGCAGTAATATTCATATTTCTAACAAATTATTCTAGTTGTGATTTCTTGGCACCAATCTGTCAAGTAATGTTTTGCTTAAATCCACACGCTGGCATTAATGAGGTTTCGTTCTCCGCTTCCGCCTCAACAGTAAAGCAAAGATCTTTGCAATATCCTTAGAGATCAGTCACTACAACTTCGAATATTTTGCAAATTGTACCGGCAGTGCTGTTGTGTCTAACTGTCTGTCATCCAACGGTGTTTTAACAAAAACAGTTACATAAAAGTGAAAGTACCAAAACAGTTTTCATAGACTATTAATTTGAGTATTTTCTTGGCTGCTCTGTATTAAGTGTTAGCAAAAGTCTAACTAATTTAGTTATCATTCTCGTACCTGGTGT